>NC_034591.1:45385437-45443964 GCF_900095145.1 Mus pahari
TCAGGTAACTGCTGGTTTAACCTCTGTGTTGGTGGTGATACACGCTAGTGTTCTCAGGTAACTGCTGGTTTAACCTCTGTGTTGGTGGTAATACATGCTAGTGTTCTGATTTGAGGGCAAGAATATCTAATGTGGCAGAATCCCTTCTTATGTGGGTTATTAGAGACTTCCCATAACATGTCAATAACTTCTAGACTCTGGGTCCTGAGCAGTGAACAGAGCTAAGTTCTGGCTTGTAAGGTGCTCATTCTGTTTTGGGGTCGGAAAAGAAAACAGAATAAACAGATCAGTAAGTTCGTAGATAAGTGCAAAGGAGAAATGTAAGGTGGAAGGTAGACATCTTTGACAGGGCAGGGTGGACTATTTATCAGGAGGACAGTCTGAAAGTTAAAGTTAGTACTCAGGATGAGAGTTTGTTGGCCTGGTATGCTGAAGAAACAAAGAGCAGTGTTTGGAAGAGAGAAAAGAATTGTGCCAATAGGAGGTACCAGAGGCTCAGAAGGGCAAAGGAGCACATTGGCCGGTGAAGGCCATTACAGTGCCATTCTGTGAGATGAGAAAACATAGACATCACTCTTCATGGCGGTCCAGACAAGGGAAGGTGGCTCTACCATAGCACAGGCAGCGCAGTTGTAGGGAAGGATAAGTACACACTTCTGGCTGGATCTTAGAGAATTATGCATCATTATTTTTCTAATGGATTGAATGTGGAATACATAGAGAAAAGGAAAAAGGTGACTAGGCATGATGTTTGTGAATTTAGAGTTTAATACATTTGCTGCAGGTTAATTCCTCTCCAAGCTGGCACCTTTGAGAATCCTGATTAACTTCTAACAAAAGAAACGTCTTCATGGAGGTTAAAAAACAAAAACAAAAACAAAAACAAACTGGAAAGCACAGTCCAAATGACAATGATTTCTTAAAAGACACATTTACCCTGACATGAAGCGTGGCATGCAAACCATTCAGCATCTAGTCTCAGGGATCAATAGGTACATGAGCCAGTCTGCTCAAGGTCATTCCTATCAGTAGGAAAACAGATCCTTCAAGTTAAAAAATTCCATTATTACTGCTTATGATAGTTTTAAAATATGTAAACCCGGTATCATCTTCATAACAACTTTCTACTATTTACAATTAAATTTACATTTCTGTACTTTAACTATTCTTGATAACATAAATCATTCTGCTATTTAGATTATATAAATCTATCTTGTCACTAGTGAGACTAATATAAAGTTTTACATAGCCATATTCAATAAGAGCAATATAACCTCATGTGCAATTGTCATGTGCAAATGTTGTTCAATAGATTACGCATTGTTTGTCTAGTTCTCTTCATATGATATGTATTTTCTTGCCCCCTCCTTTTTTTCTTGTACTTTTGTCATTTCTGGACCTTGCAGCACAGACGCCTCAAACCTGCCATGCATCCATAGTTAGCCGGAACTGTTGGTCCTGCCCCCACTGGGATTACAGAGATGTGGCATTATGCCTGGCCTCATTCTTGTCCCTTTTTTCTGAAGGTATGTCCCCTACTTGTCTTTTCTCACAAAGTGTGTCAAGTCATTTTCAGGGACATCCTGTATGAGTAATAATTGAATATAAATGTATGAGCTGAACTTTAAAATACCCATTTTGTACCCTGTATTCTGTATGTTAACCTTCATTTATACTTTGGTCATTGTGTAGAAATATATATCAGTCATTTCAACATTTGAGAACAAATTTACCTTTGTAGTGTTGGGAACAAGCAAAAGCAACTTATTCTAAGTACTACCATTTCGTTTTCAGACTTCACTTAATTACAGGAAGAAAGTTCAAGGTCCCAGGCCCTAGGAGAGCTAGTGACTTGCCTATAACTGAACAGCTTCTGTTGTAAAAACTTGTCTGAGTCCAGACATCTCAGGGACAACTTGTAACGAGATGGTTGTATGAGTCCAGCCATCTCAAGGGCAACTTTTCCATCTTGCTGACAGGATCAAAGAAGTTCATGTTCTCAGGTCTAGGAATGAATACTTATCCCACTTCTTCGAATGTATTCTTAATTGACTGCTAACCAGTAAAGAATATAGAAATTGCTGTTATCTAAACCAAGGTGCATAAGTTGTGAAAACATAGAACCAATTGCCTGCTATGCCCAAATTAACTACATGCAGCTGCCTGCTCCTTTGGCCCCTTACCACGCTGACCTCCAGACTTAATTTTTAGGAGTATGAATTAAGCCAAAGCTAACTTTGCCCTGGATATGGTGCAGTCTCCAACAAGTACTCCCATGCTTAAACTATAATGTCATCATACAGTCGGATAACATTGCAGCTCCCTCTTAGCTTTGTGTTGCCATCCTTAAAGTATGTCTAAACTCCCTTTGGTGAAACAGTACAGATTCCAAACTGGCTGCCTCCCTGAATGCTAGGAAAACAAAACTTTCATTTTTAAGCTTCCTTATCTGAAGTTCATTTTCTTGGCTTCCACCCCGAATCCAACAGTAGAACCTTATCTAATAAGGGATAAGCATGTGTAACTTCCTCCCCCCAAATCCCTACAACAATGTCTTTCTACTACAAAGTATATTTTCACCTGACTCCACAGGTTACTCATTTTGATTTTAAAAGATCTTACACTGGAACTAGAATGGTAGCAAATGCTTATAAACCTTGTACTTGGGAGGAAAGTCTGGGTTGTGAGATCTTCACAAAAACAGGTTTTATCTGCCCTACAATGATACAAGAAACTGGTATTAGCTACACATGCATACTTTCATTGATTGTTATGGATGCTTGGGACAAACAACTACTTACGAAGTAGCTAAGTTTGGCAAAATACTACATTTTAAAACTGCCTCCTAAATGGAGGTAAAAACCATCATCTGAAAACTAACAGTTTATGTAAAGCCCCGTTGTTTTACCTCTGGGAATTCCATTGATTTCAGAGAAAGGAAAAGCTATTTTAAAAAATCAGCTGCCTGTAGAGACTGCAACAATATATGAAAAATATTTTGTTGCTAGATGATAAGGAGCTTAAGATTTTTAACAGATACATTCTTCAACTCTTTAACATACTGCTAATAAGCAGATGAATTAAAGAAAACCCACACAAGGTACAAAGAGCTTTTTTTCTGGTGATTGTTAGATAAATGCTAGTATTCTGAAGAATCAAAACAAGTTTCTCTATACAAGCACTTCCACAAATTCTCCCTCTTCTTCCTCCCCGTGTATGATTCTGTGATCCACATTTTAAGTACAAAACACAGGTTGACTTCATTAAGATGTCACAGTCTAAAAGTAGCAGAGCCACTGAACTATAAGTGCCTCAAGAGCCAAGAGTCTGAGATTCTTTCCCCTTACCACTCTAATGATGATGGAAGCTGGAGACTTTGCAACCCATTAAATGCACACGTGACAGGAAGGGACATTTATCTCTTTGTAAGATGATCACAACTTTGAAACTTTAACTCATCTCAAATTTCTAAAGGATTCTAATTACAACATTGAAGGAAAAAAATAATACACAGCATTCCTGAACGATTTCCTGACATCGGTTTAGATATAATGTTACTCATAAGTGTTCATAAGTTCCTAGCACTCAGAGGCAAAGACAGATTATTTCATCCAGATTTTACTAGTAGTTGAAATTTATACTTCCCTGATGAATGAGGATAGGTTATAAACTATCTAGAGTTCCTAAGGCATAGCAGAGGAACGTATCTTTTATTTTTCAAAATATGATATTCTAAGGGTGAGTCCTCATTGCCTTAATTAAGCTTAAAATTCCTATTGAATACCACACAGATGATGTTCTTCCATTAATTTTCCGTCACCATGAACCTGTCAAACATTAAAGATATCTCTAGGAAACAGTGCTATAGAAGTTCTATTCTGTATTAGACAAGCCTCTAAAATACTCACTACATAAAAAAAACTGTTGCAGATATGTTGAAAACAGTCCAGGATGTGAGACTTATTTATAGGAAAAACAGGACAACAGGTAGATTAAAATAATAATAATTTGATGGTTTTCTAAACAGATGCCACACACCAAAGTTAAATCAAGAGCAGGTAAACTATCTGAACAGGTCCATATCACACAAGGAAATAGAAGAAGTCGTTAAAAAAAAAATCCCAACCCAAAAAAGCCCAGGACAAGATGAATTTAGTGCATAATTCTACCAGACCTTCAAAGAAGACCTGATACCAATTTTCCTCAAACTATTCCATAAAATAGAAACAGATGGAACACTACCTAATTCATTCTATGAAGCCACAATTACTCTGATACCTAAACCACACAAGGACCCAACCAAGAAAAAGAACTTCAGACAAATCTTGCTTATGAATATTGATGCAAAAATACTCAATAAAATTCTTGCAAACCGAATCCAAGAACACATCAAAACCATCATTCACCATGATCAAGTAGGCTTCATCCCAGGGATGCAAGGTTGGTTCAGTATATGAAAATCAATTAACATAATCCACTATATAAACAACTCAAAGAACAAATTCTCATGATCATCTCCTTAGACGCAGCAAAAGCATTTGACAAACTACAACACACCTTCATGGTAAAAGTATTGGAGAGATCAGAAATTCAAGGCCCATACCTAAACATAATAAAAGACACTTACTTCAAATCAACAGCCAATATCAAATTAAATGGAGACATACTTGAAGCAATCCTACTGAAAACATGGACAAGACAAGAATGCCCACTCTACCCATATCTATTCAATATTGTATTCAAAGTGTTAGTTTAAACAATAAGATGACAAAAACGAGATCAAGCGGATACAAATTGGTAAAGAAGAAATAAAGGTATCACTATTTGCAGAAAATATGAGAGTATACACAAGCAACCCCAAAAATTCCACCAGAGAACTTCTCCAGCTGATAAACAAATTCAGCAAAGTGGCCAGATATAAAGTTAACTCAAATAAATCAGTAGCCTTCCTTTATATAAAGGATAAACAGGCTGAAAAAGAAATTAGGGAAACAACCCCCTTCACAATAACCACAAATAGTATAAAATATCTTTGGGTGTCTAAACAAATAAGTGGAAGACCTACATGAAAATAACTTCAAGGCTCTCAAGAAAGAAATCGAAGAAGAATTCAGAAAATGGAGATATCTCTGTCCTCATGGATTAGCAGAATTAACAGTAAAAATGGCTATCCTTCCAAAGGCAATCTGTACATTCAATGCAATCCCCATCAAAATGCCAAGACAGTTCTTTAAAGACATGGAATGAACAATTCTCAAATTCACCTGGAAAGGCAAAAAAAAAAAAAAAAACCCACAAAAACAAAAACAAAAACAAAAACAGAATAGCGAAAACAATTCTTAACAATAAAAGAACAACTGGGTGAACCACCATCCCTGACCTCAAGCTTTACTACAGAGCATACAGAGCAATAGTCATAAAAACTACATGGTATTGGTACAGAGACAGACACATTGATCAATGAAATAGAATTGAAGACCCAGAAATAAAACCACACACTTATGGACACTGGATCTTTGACAAATATGTCAAAAATATACAATGGAATAAAGAAAGCATCTTCTATAGAAAGCTGGTCTAACTAGCTGTCTATAGAAAAATGAAAATAGAGCCACATTTGTAACCTTGAACCATGCTCAAGTGCAAGTGGATCAAGGACCTCAACATAAAACCAGTTACATTCAATCTAATAGAAGAGAAAGTGGAAAAGAGTCTTGAATTCATTGGCACAGGGGGAAATTTCCTAAACAAAACTCCAATGGCTCATGCTCTAAGATCTACAATTGATAAATGAGACCTCATGAAACCGTAAAGGTTCTATAAGGCAAAGGACATAGTCAATAAGACAAATCGGCAATGCACAAATTGGGAAAAAGTTTTCACTAACCCACATCAGATAGAGGGCTAATATCCAAAATATATAAACAACTCAAGAAGTTAACCACCAAAAAACCAAACAACCCAATCAAAAAATGGGTTGTTTATAGAACTAAACCAAGAATTCACAACTGAAGAATCTCAAATGGCTAGGAAGCACCTAAAGAAATGTTCAAAGTAATTTCTGATCAGAGAAATACAAATCAAAACTACCCTGAAATTCTACCTTACAACAATCAAAATGGCTAATGTCAAAACCTCAGGTGACAACACATGTTGGAGAGGATGTGGAGAAAGAGGAACACTACTCCGTTGCTGGTGGGATTGCAAACTGGTACCACCACTCTGCAAATNAATCTGGAGGTTCCTCAGAAAACTGCAAATAGATCTAGCTGAATATCCAGCTATACCACTCTTGGTAATATGCCCAAAAGATATCCCACCATGCCCCAGGGGCACATGTTCCACTATGTTCAAAGGGTTCTTATTTGTGATAGCGAGAAGCTGGAAACAACCTAGATGTCCCACAACAGAAAAATGGATACAGAAAATGTGGTTAATTTACACAATAGAATACTACTCAGCTATTAAGAATGAGGATATCCTGAGTTTTGCAAATGGAAGGAACTAGAAAATATCATCCAGAGTGAGGTAACTCAGACTCAAAAGGATGTGCATGATATGTATGGTACTCACTAATAAGTGGATATTACCCCCCCCCCCAAAAAAAAGTACAGAATACCCAAGATACAGTCCACAGATATAAAAAGGTCAACAAGCTGAAATACCCAAGTGAAGACACCTCAGCCCCACTTAGGAGAGAGAAGAAAGCAATCACAAGTAGGGAGGGAAAGAGGAACCTGGGAGGGAAAGTGGAGGGGCATGCTGAGAAGGAGAGAGGGGAACCTGATCTGGTATTGTGTGAGGGGAAATGACTGAAGCCCTGAGGGCCAGAAGAATGGAAACAGCAACCTCAGGAAATAGGAGGTTGGGAGAACCCTCCAGAATGCAGCAGAGACCTGGGAGCTAAAAGACTCTCAGAAATCAAAGGGAGGGACCTTAGATCAAATGCCCAACAGTAGGGAGAGGGAACTTATAGAGCCAACCTCCAGCAGGAAGACAGGATGGACATCAAGTGAGGGGTGGAGTTGCCATCCCACAGTCACATATCTGACCCATAATTGTTCCTGTCTGAAAGAATTGCAGGGGTGGAAATGGAGAGGAGCCTGAGGAAAAGAAGTTCCAGTGATAGGCCCAAAGTGGGATCCAGCTCAAGTGGAGGTCCCAAGGCCTGACACTATCACTGAGGCTACAGAGAGCTCACAAAACGGGACCTATCATGACTGCCCTCTGTAAGACCCAAGGAACAGCTGAAAGAGTCAGATGCAGATATTTGTCAGCCAATGGACAGAAGCAGCTGACCACTGCTGTTGAATTAGGGAAGGCTGAAAGAAGATGAGGAGAAGGAGTCTGTAGGAGGACCAGCGGAATCAATTCATCTGCACCCCTGAGATCTCTCAAAGAGTGGACCACCAAACAGACAGCATATACCAGCTGATATGAAGCTTCCAACACAAATACAGTAGACTTCCAGGTCTGTATTCATTCAGAGATGATGCACCTAACACTCAAGAGACTGGAGGCCCCAGGGAGTTTAGAGGTCAGGTGGGATGGGGGCTGGGGGATCCGTGTGGAGATGGGGGGTGGGAGGTGGGGAGGAGATGTGGGATGTGGAGCTGTGGGAGGGTGCATGGGGGTGTGGAATGGAATATGGAGTGTAAAAGATAAATTAATTTTTCAAAAAAGAAATAATAATAATTTTAAAACATTATTAACTACAAAGTTATAAGGTTAAAAACATGGAAATAATTATGTATGTGTTCTTATTAAAATCCCAAATTCCAAAAGTAGCTGGAAAAACATTAGGAGAAACATTTAGGAGAAACCACAACAGGTTATCAAAACAAAATAACTACAGAATTCCCAGTTGAAGTTACTTGGTTTGGGAAATTGTAAGCAATTGGTCTCTTCCTCTCTGAACATGTTCATGAGAAACAGAAGATGGAAAATGAAAAATTGTAGTGATGGATCCACAAGTTAATTCTATTTTCAAGAACATACACATATCTTTTTAGGGAAAAAATATGGAAAACTGTAGGACAAACCAAAATGACTTCCTCCGGGAAAACAGCTAAGTCGCTGAGTAACTTTATATATTCTCTTGTCTAAAGCTCCCAACGGTATATATTACTTCTATCAACTATAACCATCTGTGGCCAGGAGATGTGGTGGTGTGAATAGGAATTCCCCCCCCCCCAGACTCATGTGTTTGAATGCTTGCTTGGTCCATAAGGAGTGGCACTATTAGAGGGTGTGATCGTGTTGAGGAAGTGTGTTATTTTGGTGGTGGGCTTTGAGGTTTCCTATGTTCAAGTTGTGCCTAGTGTGGCTCACAGTCATCCCTCTGTTGCCTGTGGATCAAGATGTAGAACTCCCAGCTCTTACTCCAGCACCTTGTTTGCCTGTGTGCCACCATGCTTCCTGCCACGATGATAATGGAGTAAACCTCTGAAACTGTAAACCAGCTCCACTTACATGTTTTCCTTTATAAGACTTGCTGTCGTCATGGTGCCTCTTCACAGCAATAAAACCCTCGCTAAGTCAGGAGGACAAGATTTAGAATGTAGTTAGGCAATACACTGGTCTAGCCTAGTAGTAGACAGCAATTCTTTTTTAAGATCCAAGATCTTACCAGCACTAGGAATTTGACTAGTTTTCCAGGAACAGGCATGATTTCTCTCCCTGATGACAGGCTCTACGTTCAATTGGAGGAAATGTTGGTTACTAATGATATGTAAATGCCACTATTGCACTTTGTTAGGTATTTTACCATGCTATTTTGCTTTATAGTCATCACAGCTGGGTGGGACTATCAGTTTCTTACCTCCCTTGCCAGTTTGCCTAGTATTTTCTGAAACCATGGACGCTTGAATACAGGAAGGAGGCTTTCGGCTTAGATTCAGCTCAAATAATATGAGCCATTTATCTTCACTTGGTTGGGTTCTTCAACATTTGGGGCTTATTTTCAACTTCTGAGCAACAGCAATTGGTTATAATGTACTGAGAGTCAGCTGGACTGCCCTTTCCTCAAAAGGAGGTTTCCTACATGCCTGGTGCTGGGGTTTTGTTAGTCTATGGTTCTTGTGGGAAGCACTGGCTACTCAAGAGGCACAATTTCTTTTAAACTTCGTACATTATTTACATATTTATATATGTTGATTTATATGCTTTATACATAATTTTAGGTAAATATAAAACAATCTTTTCTTTCCTTATTCCCAGAGGTAAGGGTAGTTATTTCATTATACAATAAAGACATTTCTCTTTACAACAAATGTATACTATCAGGAAAAAAACCCACAAAGAATATAATACAGAGATCAAAAGATTCTGGAGAGCCTAGCCCCACTGATATACCTGCATCACAACTCCTGCTTCGGTGCCTTAAAAGTAACACAGAAAGAAGAGCCAGAGCACTGGGAAATCTGTTGTGTCAGTCTCTCCAAGAAATGGTTTCAGTAAGAAGACCAGAACAATGGCAATTATCAACAGACACACTAATGCAGATGGGGAAAATCCCATGGGGCCCTAGCCCTAGATCAAGAACTACACAACTAATGACTGCTGAGAGAACAGAATTAACCTCTTACAGGGATAAGCCCCTAATTGGTTATCTAAGACAATGAGCTTAGCCCTGATATCATATACATATGGACAACATAAAAAGACTCAGCAGGTTATATTTATACGTGTGTGTATATACAACATTCACTGTGCAAGGGTAACAGGTCCCTAGACTTTAGTAGTTCTTCAGATTGTAGCATGATGAGAACTGACCCCATGATGGATGGGTTATTCAGGTTATAAAACTCAGTGCATAGACAATACTACCTGCCAAAACAAAAACAAAAACCTAATCCACCAAAGCTCATAGTTCTAGGAAGTATCTAAATGTACTAACTTTGCATTTTGGCTTCTGTAGTTCTGTTTCTGGCTAATTGCTCTTTGTTAACAGTGTGTCAATGTAAGGTGTCATTTTTTCCCCCAGAAAGGATCTAGGGGGTACATTAAGATCCCAAACACCCAGTGCACTTGCCTGCACATTTTCTATTGGCTTAAACCTGTAGCTAAATGGTCTTCTCTGCTGTATACCTCAAAACACAAGGTGATCGAGAATTAAAGAAATGGTATGCACATGGAAATGTTACAGTATTCTGGCATTCATAGTTCTCTCAAAGAAGAGTAACCAAGGGAGGCCAATCTAATAAAGTGGGACCAAGTGCACACTTCCAGGCTTTAAAGCACATTCTTTCTGTCATAGAAATAGACCAATGCAAGAGAAGAAAAACAATCTCATGGTGTCTACACAGATGTTACAGAAACTGAAAATTGAGTCAGATGCTGTAAATAAACTGTTTACTTAAATTTGCATAATGTTAAATCAAAACAAAGATTCTAGCAACATGCACATAAAGGATCAATAGCCAGCATAAGCATAATGAATTACCACCCAATTGCTTTAGAAATGAAAATTTCCCAATGTCTATTCCTGATAAAGGGTCAAAGGCATGTGCCACATTTAGATAAACACGTTGCGTTGATGAAACTTTTGTCCAAAACTGAAAAGAAGAAAAACACACAATAAACAAAGAAATCACAGCAACATGAGCTTATTTCAAGGCAAGAGAAAGCACAGCTGTTTCAGAGAAACAGTTCAGAGAAAAGATTCCCTTTGTAAAACTGGAGGTACAACATGACATACTTGGAGTGACATTGTAGGACCTGATCCTCTGGTTGCTTGCTGAAGGCAGAAGAAATGTTCTACTTAATCCTGAATCTCTAAAGCATCACCAATTTTAAATATATTTGCTTGACGAACACTTTAAACCAAGAGTTAATAGGTTCTGAACAACAGCATCAATTTCTCACTATCCCCCAAAAGCTGGTAAGTTAGGAAAGGGGGAAGATGGGAACTAGGAGTAAGAAAGCATCAACATACAAAAGAACTGGAGTTTAGGATTACTATAAGCAGGGGAGATGTTAGAACCTTCCATAGTGCTGGAAAACACACTGGTTTACTTTACAATTTACCAGGGCTGTTTAAATAGGACTTAGGCCATGTTCGTCTCAGAGTCCAGGTTGTGGTGGCTACTGGTACAGATCACCTGAACTCAACACATAACTAGCATTCAGAACACATGACCAAGTTTCCCTTTCAGTCAAGATTTAGTCTTCTTGTCAGATTAAATAGTGGTTAGGTTCAAATATGAACTTGGATTTGAATACAATACATAGTATGCAATCCTACCAAATATCTGGAATACTGGCATTTTTTTGCTGAGTTAGATTTCTGTTATTGTGACATAATACCTATGATGATAACTTAAAAGAAGAAATATTGATTTTGGCTCATGGCCTTAGAAGTTTCAGTCCATGGTCACTTGTCCTCCATAGTTTTAGGCCTATGCTATATACTGCATAGGATGCCAGTTCACCTCACAGCAATGAATGCAAAGAATAAGAAAAGCAGAAGTCAGGCCCCCAAATCCCCTTCCAGGACACAGACCATACAATTTAACTTCCTTCTATAAGCTTCAAACCTTAATGTCTCTACAACCTCCTAGTGATGCCATAGCCCACTCAACATGCCTTCAATATGTGGTCCCTTGGAATATTCATGATTCAAGCCATAGCACTCCACTCAACACCTGCAAATTAATGAACCCTTCAAAATGTGTGCACTCATTTTAAGCTACACAGATCTGCTATCTCTTAGTTTTTAGCAAATAACCTAAATGCTGGGGGCCAGTCCCAGATCTTTCTTGTTCAGTTACACTGAGACAATGGAAGGGAAAGAGCATCGTTGGGGGTAAGACATAGACTTATGTGAAATTTAGGGTTGCTGTATAGTAATAATAATAATTATAATAGTAATAATAATAATGTTTTCTTATCACAATTCTAAGTCACTTTGCTTTAGTAGCTGAACTGTTTTCTGAGTTCCTCTGAGGTGAGAAACTGCTTGGCACCTCATCATAACAGGAGGAGATTAAAGTAGCCTTTTTTCTATCTCCACAGGAATTGTGGGGGCTCCTTCAGCCTGCTAGTTTAAGTCTTCAGAAGAAAAGGGGGATACTTTGAAAAGTGATTTTAGCAGTTTATTTCTAATTTGTATAAAGTTTCCTATGAAAGTTCGCTAAGGAAAAGGGGGAAAGGGCTTGTTAAAAAAAGGGGGGGGATGGAATAAGGAATCTAAGACAAAGCAGTATAAGGAGTGCTGAGAAGAGGAAGAAAAGGAGAATAATGCCAAGAAAAGCAGACACAAGGAGAATGAATATGCAAGAGTGGCCTCTTCCCTTTATCCTCAGCACTTACACATCTTTCAGAATACATGACCACATGATAAAAAGTTTATCATAAGTTAACACAAAAATTCAAATCAAAAATCGAATAAGTTTACAACAGAGAATGTTTATATGCATATCTATTAGTAGTAATTTTCTGGCTAAGCACTCATCATCGTCTGTCACAGTTCCACAAGGTCATGGAAAGTTAAAAACAATAACTAAGTTATTACTGAAGTTTTATATAACTTATATTTAAAGCCAGTCAATACTTTATCTTCTGTCATACCTAAGGTAAATCATTAGTTTCCTTTTCTGTCCTTTGGTTGATGGTTTTACAACCATTTGGAATGTTGTAAATTCCAACATTCTGAGTATTAGAATGCCTGCTTACTAACTCAAAAGCAATTAACTGGTGACACTTGGAGACTGGCAGAACTCTCATTGCAGTTTTGACTATCAGAAAGGACCTAATAGCAGCTGCACTATAAAAGAGCTTAATGAATACTGATATAATTTTAGGAATTCTTACAAGTTCATCATTAAGAATTAAGAAGTCATCTGTTTGTCTATATAGCATCACTACAAGACAGTAGATCTTCATAGTTCTATAAAGATCTGCTCAAAGGGCGGGCTAATTCCTAGTGATTGTTACATATGTTTAATAATATCAGGAAAAGCATATTAATAGCAGGAATCTTTCCTAAAATGAATTTCTCCTGAGCCTTGCCTACTAAAACTTTATAATATATTTTTACCCAAGGTGAAGGGTGAAGTCATCTAAGAAGATCACTTGCTAGTTTTAGCTAGTTATAGGTCCTGACACCTAAATGTAAACACATACACACACACACACACACACACACACACACACACACACTCATTCACCCAGTCATATTTGTGCAAAAGTGAGCATTCCTGGTTTTAAACTTGTTAAACATAACTATCCTTCCTGTCCTCTGTGGCCTAACTCACCTCTATCCATGTAGCAACATGTTACAGGTGACCCTTCTCCAATTGTACCACCATTCTCAACTAGAACATTGGTGCTGACCCAGCTTTGCTCCTTCCTGTGGACCCCGCTAGCTTTCCCTTATAGTTCATTTTTAGTCCAACATGTCAGCCACCTACACCTACATACAAACTCTATCTGTGACACCATCGGGCACACTGGGTTGGGACTTCTCTTGTCCTTCATTATGATATCTCCATTCTCATCCAAATTTCTGCAACATCCTTACAGGTGCCCATCCTTCTCAACATCATTCACAGGAAATTCCAGTTCTTGGTACAGACCCAGGGTCCCCCTAGGACTTTCATCTCTGTCTCTCCAGAATATTTTATCTAACTGGACCTACATGCAGGAGCCACTCCTCTGACTGTACCACAAACTCACTAGGGATTCCTCCTCTTGTTGTGGACAGAAACTCCTTAGCCCATCTCTATTTCTCTCTTCCACCCAGAGAACAAACAGCCAGCACATTTACCTATACAACAAAGAGAAGGCCATATTTCAAGATCTAGAATCATGTCAAAAAGTATAATTCTAGATGCCCAGAAACTAGCACAAAACCACAAACATTTACAGTCAATACAATAAGCCTCCCCCAGAACCCAGTAACCTTACCTCAAAGAAATACAGTATAGCTGAGCATAAGACAAGGACTTTGAAACAGCAATTATGAATATGTTCAAGAATCTTAAAGAGGATATGAATAAATCACTTGATTAAGTCTGTAAAAACACAAACCATTGAATGAAATAATAATTTGACATGATAGAATTTAGTAAAGAAATAAAATCATTAAAGAAAACACAAAAATGAAATAATCAATCAATCAAACAAACAAACAAACAAACAAAAATAAATGCTTTTTTCTTAACCAAAAGATTGAAACAGATGGAAAAGAAAGTCTCAGGTATTCAAAACAAGGTAAAAAAGTTGACACTACAGTCAAAGAGAATACTAAATCTAAAAAAATCCAGGCACAAAACATCCAGGAAATCTGGGGACACTATGACCATGAATTTAAGAATAAAAAGTAATACAGGAAGGAGAAGAAATCCAGGTCAAGGGCACAGGGAATATTTTCAACAAAACAATAGAAGGAAATTTCGCCAATCTAAAGAAATTAGTGTCTATCAAAAATACAAGAAGCACTGAAAATGCTGAATTAACTGAACCAGAAAAGAAATTGCCTATAATACTTCATAATCAAAAAACTCCACTTACAGAACAAAGAAAAAAATATTAAAAGCTGCAAGCAAAAAGATAAGAAAAAAGACAGACAGACAGACAGAAAGAAAGAAAGAAAGAAAGAAAGAAAGAAAGAAAGAAAGAAAGAAAGAAAGAAAAGAAAAGAAAAAAGAAAAAAGGACCAATAACATATAAAGGCAGATCCATCAGAATAGCACCTACTTCTTACTGGAGACTCTGAAAGCAGAAAGGCCTTGGAAGGGTTTGACAAACTCTAAGGGACCACAGATGCTAGCTAAGACCATACACCCAAAATCTTTTAGTCACAATTGATGAAGAAAGAAAAAACATTCCAAGCTAATAGAACATTTAAGCAGTATCTATATACAAACCCTGTTTTACAGAAAGCAATACACAGAAAACTTCAGTCTGATAAGTTTAATAGCATCCAAGACTAAATAGGGAATAAATAATCCTGGACCAGTGAATAAAAAGGGATGAAAATCCCACACAGCAATAAAATAACAGGAATCAATAAATAGTATTTATTGATAACTTTTAATATGATTGGTCTTAACCTCCTAATAAAGACACAGACTAAAAGACTGAATTAGAAAACAGGATCAATCTTGCTGTTGCATCTAAGAAACATAACTTATCAACAAGAATAGACATCACATCAGGATAAAATGATGAAAAAAAAGGTATTCCAAGGCTCTCTCTCCTACCTAGTCATCACAAAGCAAGTAGTCTTGTTCTGCCACATGCTGCCACAGTGCGGTTCTAACTTCCCAAGACAGGAAACATGAAGTTACATGACCATGGGGCTGAATTTCTGAAACCACATCTCAGAATTTCCTCAGCTGTCTGTCAAAAGTGATATATAGTAATATCTGAATAACAGAAACTCAAATGACTCACAACAAAAAATGGATAAATAATTGATTGGGAAAGGAGAGAGAGAGGGAGGGAGGGAGGGAGGGAGGGAGAGAGAGAGAGAGAGAGAGAGAGAGAGAGAGAGAGAGAAATAGGAAGAAGAGGAGAATAAAGGAGGAGGAGGAGGAGAAGAAGGAAGAGGAGTGGTATATTAGAATGACTTACAAGTTGTAGTCCAGCTAGTCTAAGGATGGCTGTATACCTACAGAAGGTTTAAGAACCCAGTAGTTATGCAGACCACAGGTTGAATGCCTCAGCTGATTTTCAGTGTATGTCAATATCCCAAAGAAGCTCTAATACCAGGGAAGCCCTTGCCGGCATGAGAAAGAATTAACAGGAAAAGGAAGAAAGTTTTTCTTCCTTGTCCTTTATATAGGCTGCTACCAGAAAGTGTAGCCCAGATTAAAGGTTGGTCTTTCCACCTCAAATCAGAATTAATGTTGTATCTTCCCTCCTCAAAAGGTCCAGAATAAAAGTGAGTCTTCCGAGGCCCCTTGGTCTTGCAAACTTTATATGCCCCAGTAAAGGGGAATGCCAGGGCCAAGAAATGGGAGTCAGTGGGTAGGGGAACAGGGGCATGGAGAGGGTATAGGGGACATTTGGGATAGCATTTGAAATGTAAATAAAGAAAATATCTAATAAAAATCATAAAAAAATTGAGTCTTCCCACTTTAAACGACTCACAATTGTACCCAGTAGTTCTAGATGTAGTCTAGCAACCAAGAATAGGCAACACTATAAATAAACTTAGGGCTGAAATCAACAAAACAGATACAAATAAATAAACAAAAACTACAAGGAATCAAGGAGATAAAGAATTGGTTCAAAAATCATTAAGAATGATAAACCCTTAGCCAAGTTAACTAAAAAGGTTGAGAGAGAAGATCTGAATTAGTAAGATATGCAAAAGGAGAGATAACAATACAGAGGAAATCCAGAGAATCATAAGGATATACTTCAGACTCATAACCCTTAATGAAATAGAAGTAGTAAATACAAGTCTCCCACCCCCCCCCCAAAAAAAAAAAAAAACATGAGCTAGGTGAATTTAAAGTAGAATTCTACCAGCCTTTCAAAGATTTACTGCCAATACTCCTCAAATTATTCCATAAAATAAAAACTGAAGAAATTTTGTCTGATTCTTTTCTGGCCCCACAATAAACCTCATACTTAAACTACACAAAGACCCAACAAAGAAAATTACAGTCTAATTTCATATATGAACATAGATTAAAAAAAAAAAACCAAAACCTCTCAATATTTTCAGACTGAATCCAAGAGCATATTAAAAGATTAGCCACTATGATCAAGTAGGCTTCTCCCCAGAAATGCAGAGGTAGTTCAACACACATAGCACAATAAACATAATTCACCTTATACACAGACTAAAGGAGAAAAATCACATGACCCTCTCATTAGAATCAGAAAACACTTTGCCAAAATTCAACATCGTCTCATGATAAAGTTCCATAAAGACTAGGAATGAAAGAGACATGTCAATGTAATAAAAGTGACTAACAGCAAGTCCACAGCCAACATCATCTTAATCAGAAAGATGCTCAAAGCATTTCAAATAAAATCAGTGTCTTAGCTAGGGTGTCTATTGTTGCGAAGAAAAACAGCAGGGCCAAAATGTAAGTTGAGGAGGAAAGGGCTTAATGGGCTTGCACTTGCACCTTTTAGTCAGTCTATCATTGAAGGAAGCCAGAAGGGGGGACTCAAACAGGGCGAAAACCTGGAGGCAGGAGCTGATGCAGAGGCCATGGAGGGGTGCTGCTTACTAAGCTTGCTCCACAAGGCTTGCTCAGCCTTCTTATATAACCCAGGACCACCAGCTCACATGAGATAGGCTCTACCCCATCAATCACTAAGAAAATGCTCTTCAGGCTTGCCCATAGTCCAGTCCTTATGAAGGTTTCCTTCTCCCAGATGACTACAGTTTGTGTCAAGTTAACATAAATCTAGCAAGTATAATTGAGAATAAGAAAACACATCCACTCTTTCCATATCTATTCAATATAGTACTTGTAGTCTTAGTTCAATAAGATAACTGAAGGTGATCAAGGGGTACAAAAAAGAAGTCAACGTATCTTTATCTGTAGATGGTACATTTTATAAAAGATCCAAGTCTCCACAAGGGAACCAGAGCTGATAAGCAAAGTATATCAGGACATAAAATCAACACACAAAAATCAGTAACTTTCCTATATACATATGGCAGATGGACGGAGAAAGAAATCAGAGAAAAAAATACCTTTCAAAATATTCTCAGGGAGAAAATGTCTTGGGGGGTATTTTAACCCATTAAAGTGTACAATAAAAACTTTAAGACATCGAAGAAAGAAATTGAAGAAAGTATGATAGAGTGGAAAAATCTCCAATGCCCATTAATTGGCAGGGTAGTGAAAATGGCCATCTTACCAAAGCTAATCTACAGATGCAGTGCAATCTCTATCAAAATTCGGTCTTCAGAGAACTTGAAAAGAGAATTTTCACCATCATATCAAAACATAAAAAAGAAAAGAATAACTAAAACAATCCTAAATACTAAAAGAACTGCTGAAAGTATCACCACCCTAGATTTTACTAATAAATTTTAGTAATAAAATCAGGACAGTATTCGCATAAAACGGAAACTTTGACCAATGGAACTGAATTGGAGACCCAAGCATAGATCCACACACTTTTGGACACCTGATTTTTCATAAAGAAGTCAGAAATACACTCTGAGAAAAAGCCAACTTCTTCAAAAAATAGTGCTGGCCAAAATGTAGAAGAATCCAAATAGATCAATACTTATCATCCTGCACCTAACTCAACTCTCAATGGCTCAAAGACCTCAACAAAAAGCCAGATACACTGAATCTGATAAAAAAGAAAGTGGAGAATAGCTTTGCACTCACTGGCACAGGAAAAGACTTTTTGAACAGCACACTATTAGCAAAGATAGGCACTAAGATCAACAATACATGGGGTTCTCACAAAACCAAAAAGTTTCTATATGACAAAGGATCACCATTTGTACAAAGCAGCAGGTTGCTGAATGAGAAAATGCCTTTATCAATTATGTATCCAATAGAAGGATAATATCTAAAATATAAACAGAACTAAAAGTCCAACCAAAAAAACCCCAAAACAAAGACCCCAAAACAGCAAAACTGAGCAAGAAAGCAAACATCCCAATAGAAAAGAGGGTACAGAACTAAACAGGCTTCTCAAAAACATTAGCTAATGGCAAAGAAACACTAGAGCCCACAGTACTGGATTGAATTCTGCATGCTACCAGAGGAAGAAGGTAAACACCAACTCAGCTACAATCTCTAGGATCTACAACCATGACCTGCTTCATGATACACTGGCGCAATAGTGGAACAAACACCATGGGGGAAAGGAAAACCACTATGATTGGATTCAAGGCACACTTAATGAGATGGAACCTATTTATGCTCAACAGTGTGCTTTGTTGGCCAAGAACCTGAGACTCACTAGGACATGGGCCTAGGGAAAACCAAATATTACTGTTCTGTTAAAGGTGCATAGCAATAAAATGACCTTTAACATTCCCCTCTACCAATATGTATTAGTCAGGGTTCCCTAGAGTAACAGAACTTATAGATATCTTATTCTTTTCTCTCTTTCTTTTTCTCTGAAGCAAATTTATGAGAATGACTTACATGCTGTGCTACAGCTAACTCAATAATGACTGGTTGGGACTAGAAAGTCCAAGAATCCAGTAGCTATTCAGTCTACAAGGCTAGATATCTCAGCTGGTCTTCAATACACGTATCCTAAAGTGACCTCTAATGCTAATGAAGGAATGGACTTGTTAGCAAGGCATGGTTAAACAGGCAATGAACAAGTCTTTTTCCATGTCCTTATGCAGGCTTCCAGCAGGCATGGCCCAGATTAAATTCTATCAAAGATGTGCTGTCTTGACTCAAGATCCAGATTAAAGGAATGTCTTTTTCTAGTTTTAAAGACCTGGAATAAAGGCCTGTCTTCCTACCTAAAAGATTAGAAGTAAATCTTCCTTTTTCAAATTAAGCAACAATCCTAGGTGTGTGTCCTTCATATTTTGAGTTTTAGTTCCAGAAGTGGTCAACTTGCCAACCAAGAATAATCATCACATCACTGATCAGAGCTTCACTTGGTCATCATCTTCAAAGATTCTTCTTGTAGTACATGGAGTATTTTAGAACACTTAGTTCTAAATTGGATGTTTTCTTTTATTTCCTTCTCTGTGAGCCTATGGGAATTCTGCTTAGTGATTAAGTGGGCCATGTTTTCCTCATGTCCTTCATTGCCTGTGACTCCTATAGTCTTTCATCACCATCTTCCATGTGGTTCTCTGAACTCAGAGGGGAGGAATCCTGATGGAGACCTCCAATTTAGACTCTTGCAGAAAAATATCTGACTGTGGGTCTCTGCCCCGACTCCCATCAGCTGCTAGAAGTCTTTCTGAGGGAAATGGAGGGGGAGTGGATCTGAGATAGAGGAGGTAGGGGAGAGCTGGGAGGAGTGGAGGCAGGGTTACATTAGGAAGTATTGTGTTAGAGAAGAATTTATTTTTCTAAAAATACGTAGGAAGAAAAAGAAAACATCCCATTAGGACTCCAATGAATCTATGTGTATAGCAGATTATTACGAATTATTTCATTGATTTTTTTCCCCTGTTATGTTTGGGTTTACCTTAGGTCTTTGGGCTATCCAGTCTCCAGTTCCTGACCATCCAGGCAGTATATACCATGGGCTCTCTCTTGTGGCATAGATCTCAAGTTAAAGAAGACATTAGTTGGCCACTCCCACAAGCATGGGCTCCCTAAATAGGATGTTTTCATCAAACCTCTCCCCTAAAGGCTCAGGGAATTATACCGAAGAGGAAGCAGAAAGACTGTAAGAGGCAGTGGGGACAGAGGACACTAAGAAAACAAGGTCTTGTAGACAGGACTAACACACACATGAGATCAGATACCATCTGCATGTACAAGGCCTATAGAGATTCAAGTCAGACAGAGTCCCAGTGCTCGGCAGAACTGGATATGGGCTCCCAACCATAACCAAGAAGCTATTTTCAATTTGTAACCACTGGCAGAGAATCACCTAGCTTTCTCCAATGGAGTCTCACTAGTAATAGTAACATGGAAATAAATGGCCAATAAAAACCAAACGCAATTATATTTTGAGGACATTTTGGTCTCATATTGCTTTATTTGGGAAGCCCCTCCCCCCCCATATGGGACTTTTGCTTGTATGCTTTGGTTTCTAACATTGTTTCACAGATTGTTTTTTTATGTGCATGTGTTTTGTTTTTTTTTAATGGCTTGTTTACCTGTTTGTTTTCTAAAGAGAGAAAAAGAACATGCGTAGAGTTGGGTGTGTAGAAAGTATGTGGAAGATGTTAAGGAGGAGAAAATGTCATCAAACTATATTGTACCAAGTATTTCTTTTTCAAAAAAAAAGTCCATGTAAATTGATAAACACTGTTGAACAAAATGCAGAACATTCGATTGTGCTAACACCACTATAATGCGATATAGGAATGCTTTACATAAGACTAACAAAAAAGATAAAATACAGACAATTCACACACACACAAAAAAACCATAAATCTCATCACTTTATTTGCTGGTAGGCAATGAAGTAACTTCTAGTGTTCCAGAGAAATGCTGAAGGTCAAGGATACTATTTGGTTCCAGAGATACACTTATGCTAAAGTGGGCAACAAGAGCACCCAAATAAGACATTCTGCCACGTCTTCTGAAAGTAGATCAGTATAGCCAGGCTCGCTGAGACAAGCATTTGTTCAACCAGCACTCAGTTAACCTGTTACTCATGTGTGGATGCAGAGGGAGAATTCATTCAGAAGTTGCTAAGCAGATTCTTCTGTACAAAAAACAAACAAACAAACAAAAAACCCACATCAAACAGCATAGAAGGAAAATCCGCTCCCAGTGTTTTATAAATGAGGGCCAAGAAAGCCTGGTTCTCCCCAACCAGTGTTGCTTTATTTTGTACCCCCTAGGACATGATGGGCAACAAGGGATTTTTTTGACATGTTCACAAGACAGCATAAATAACAATAAAATATTTTTTTGTACAAAAGAACTAAACTATAGTGAAAAAGGATAAAACACTTTTTCACAAGAGTAAAATGTCTTCAGGGAATCTCAAAGAGTCATGACCTTTTCTAAAACTGTAAAATCCCATACACACTGCACTGAATGGCAGCACTAAACATTTTCTGCAACTGTGGTGTCAAAAATCTGGTAGCAAATTCGTCGCTCTGTTCCGATGGTGACATTGTAGGACTTGAGGAGGCACTCTAACCATGGGTATGCATCTACAGACAAAAGGAAACATCACTTAGGCAGTAAACTAAGCACAGAACTTATAATGCTGACTGATTTTAATTTTTTCTAAGGAACAGATGAAAGTGACTAGGATTACTGAATACCCAATAGCAGAAGACAGCTGTCATAATCCGCCCCCCAGCCACATCCCCCCCTTTCAGTGCTGACTGCTGACTGGCCTCCCCTCACTTTTCCTTGATGAGTTGGAAAGAAAATGGAACCTGAACTTCAGATCAAATCAGCCTGAGTGTTACCATGTGAGCTGCCCTGAAGGAAGCAGCTATGGACCCCCCACCATACTGGCAGCAGTGGTGCCACCCCTACACTCTGAACATAGTTCACTCATTTCTAACATCCACAGAAGGCCCAGGTTGCTCTGAACAGCATCTGGTACAGCCCTAAAGTCAGCAAGGGTAAAGTGTGAGACACTTGTATGCATGGCTGTTGGAACTGTACATGGTAGAGAAATGGAATCTCTGGCCACAGGAAGACATGGTGGCAGTCATATCTGGTACAACTTTGTCTGGACAGGAGCATGTTGACAAGCCAGTGTTTATGCAGAAACAACTAAAGCTCATAAATTTTGCAAAGTAAAAATTTAAAATTCAGAAGTCCATTAACATGGAAAAGAAAACTCATCAATAAGTCAAACAAGATAAACACAGATTATTTTTAGGACATGTTTTGTGTAGAAATTGCATCGGCTTTGTATAATTACAGCTTCAGTGTCTGTATGCTGTATGTGTAAAGTCAGAGTCAAATGTGCTGTGACCAAAACTGCTATATTTTAAGTGTAGTTCAAACTATTTTAAAACGCCTTTATTTTTATTTATCTCAGCCACTATCTCACCAAAATATGGGAAACAGTTATTTTTCACAACTGGACTCACACTTGACTGACTTCCAGGCTGCAGATTTGAAACATGTTAGGTATTTTCCCAAGAAAACAGAGAGAAGTGGGGTGGGGTATGGCATCTTTTAATTACTGCCTACCAACTTTTATTCCTGGGGGACATATCATATCCATGACCGTTTCCAGACTTCTCTGAAGGTCATCATCAGTGAGGACTTCGGATGCTGGGATCTTGAAAAAGTTTTCCTAAAAATGATAAACACAGGAAATATTAATCTTTTGAAAAAACTTCAAGGTGGGGGTTGGAGAGATGCCTCAAGGGCTAAGAGCACTGGCTCTCTTAGCAAAGGACTCAGGTTAGGTTGCCAGTACCCACACAAGTGGCTCATAGCCACCTGTAACTCCTGTTACAGGGGAATCTGATATCCTCCTCTGGCCTCCACCTGGATCATGCACACATATGGTGAACTGACATATATACATGCAAAACATTTACATCAATAAAAAAGAAAAAGCTTCAATGCACAGAATTTCAACATCTAATTTGCTAAAATGACCTAATATTCATCAGTCTCCTAAGGTTATGGAATCTATAAACTGGAGTACTTGTCTAAGTTAAACCTGATTCATTGCTTTACTGGGAAAACAGCTTTGAGATGCACTCACATACACAATACAATCATGCAGCAATACTGATGGTACTTTTGTACCCTGGAAAGTAAATCCTGTGAGGTATGATAGAGTCTAACACTAAGAAAACAAGCACTTATTTAGGTTCCAGAGAAGAAAATTTTCTTGCTTTGCTATTTCTTCTATGTTCACACACAAGGCACACAGCAGCTGCCGATAAATATTCATTTAATAAGTGTATGGATGAATTGGGAAAACAGAAGAAAAGCTCTTAATCTTAACTTGGATTGTGATTTATATAAGTTAAAACACTCCTCATCCCCCAAATAAGAAAACCCCCTTACCCTAGGAACTGGCTGGTCTTCCTGTTAGCTTTTAGTGTTTCATGCCCTGAGAACCACTGACTTGACTGTGCCTACTGAACTATGAGTTACTCTGGAACATCTAACAATGTCATCTGAAGTTGAAGAGTTTGGGACATATATCATTAGTCTTACCTCAGGAAGAGAGCCATCAGCCACACAGGCAGTCAGTTAAGAATGAAAACATAGATGGCAAGTCCCATCAGGGCCTGGGTTAATCCTTCCTCATTGTCAGGACTCCACACAACACAGGGAAATAATAGGCTCTGATTATATGGAGAGGATGATTACCTTCAAACGATCAAAGCTGAGGGTGGCCTCAGGGACTAGTCATTGGGCAGCTATGCGTGTCACAAATGAGAGCCTCTGCTCGGCTTATCTGCAGCTTATACAACAATACCTGCATATCAAGTGGCTTCATTTGTTTTAAGATGACTGTGTGGAGCCTTACAGAGCACAGTGATAGGACAGTAGTGTGGCTAGCTGCTTCCTAGTAGCAGAACTTCTGTGTGACAGGGACAATGATGTCTCAAACTTGGATTCCTCAACTTTGTATGATTTATAATAAAATATGATTTATAATAAAAATCAAAGGCAAAGACATAATATTGGATTTATGCAATCATATTTATCTACTTTAAGTTACTTTAAATACTTCTAAGAACAAAATACATAGAAATTGAATTTTAGGCTTTTAAAGTTCTCAACAATTTACACTGAAGTAAAACTAAGAAGTATGAATATAAAATTTAAATATAAAGTTTTAGTGAAACATCTTTAGAGTTCCCATTACTCACAGAATCCTTGAGGTACGCATCCAATACCCCTGTTCCGTCATCCAGAGTGAAAGTCATCACAAACACATACTGCAACGGCACAATGCCCAGGGCTGAGGAAGGAAAAGTACATTATGTCGGGCAACTAGACGTTTTCATAAGCTGAACTCTGTCATGTAGCTGCCAATGATGCTAAGAGAATTTACAAAAGAATGGAAATGTGTGCTTAGGAACTGTCTGCTGCAGTATTAATTTGTTGAATTCATGAAGCAGACCAATGTATTTATATAGGGATCGTCTCATGATGTAAACAACTGTATCTTAATACTTGACAGAAATCATAAAAAGTGTTAATAAAATGGAACACATTGCATTCTAATAATATGAAAAGTCAAACTAAAATTACAGAGCATTCTAAAAAGGAACATGCAGTTCAGTGTTTTTCTTAGTTTATCCCTATTTGTATTATGAGCATAGAGATTTTTCTTTTTTTTTTTTTTAGGAGATGTTATTTGGCTGAAAGTACAAAATTGTTAGGATCTGGGTTCCATAATTTGCTAGGATGAAGAAGAATGAATAAATTAGGTATACCAAATCACATGAGAATTTGCCAATAGGGCGAACATCCTTTTATTGAAAAGTTGAAGAAACTGCATATATGTATAGGATGTTTTATTACCTTCCATCCACACAGCCCACATTCCAGTAGAACTAATTAGGCAGGCAGACAAGTCAGAAGAATAAATTGGCAACGGACAGAATTTTAGTATTCAATAGCAATAACAGAGGAACAGAGTTTGGAGCTTCAAAAGGCCCCAAGAGGTTATACTGAAACAAAAATGGTGAATTCAAAAACTATGCTGAGAAATGCAAAAGGGGATTACCCAGTTCAAAGTAACATGGACTGTAGGTTATGACATAGTCATATCACCAAGGTAGACATAAAAAGCAATCCCCCTGCAAGTGCACATACATTTATATAAAATATTTTATATAACAAAACTCTAGTCTAGCAGAAAGAATCTGAGTGATTTTTTTAAAAAAAATTATTCTGAGTTTCCCAAATGATACCTACAGCTATCAATATTTTTGAAAGATAAATTCTGAGCAGAGAATTGGCCAAGTGGAATGCTTATGGAGGAGATAAAGGAGAAAGGAATGAGGAAAAGTGATAAAGGGAGGGAGAGTATTAGCTTTAAAATATAAACTCAATGGAGGCACAATAGATACTGTCAAACCTGGAGTGTTTTCCTTATAGAAGACTGAATGGATACATACACTTAATAATTCTAGTAGACAGGACATGGCCCATGTAACTTGTGTATAGGCAGACTTGACTTCAATATCAAGGACTGTCTAAAACTCGCCCTGGTCCTGGGAGCTGTATACATGGGCAAAGTCATCAGTGATCCGTTTAAGAGATAAAGACTCCTCTCCACTGGCTGGAGACTTGGGAGGAATGTAACAGTCATCTCAACATCTCTTCCAACGCCACAGTAAGAGTCAGAGGATTTGCTCAAGACTTATGTTGGGATCAATGATTAGACGGAAAACAAATGAGCAAGTACTAAAATATGAATGTGATTACGAAGCTTGGAAAGATTCGCAAGCAATTTAAACATTCAGTCCTCAAAGAACGAATCAGTGAGATGATAGGGAGAATTGAAAGTATATAACACAGCACTTTATCTAACCTTCTGCCACAGAGGAAGGAGTCCACGGCCCTTTATTAAGAAGGCAGTTTAGGTTTTGTATAGGTTTCAAGCTTGAACACTGTTTACATCTGAAATGAAAAAGTGAAAAACAGTAAATATTTAAATATAATCAAATTCTATCTAATTATCACATCCTATTCAAGTATGGACAGTTATAGAGAGTCAGTTATTAAATAAAAAAAAAACACTGTCTATACTGTAGTATGCTTGTTTCAAGAGAATTATGAATAACTTTCTACACAAAAGCAATTAAAGATATCGTGGGTGTGGTGGCTTGGATGAGAAAGGCCCCCTAGTATCATCTACTTGAATGTCTGGGTTCATGTTGGTGGACTTTGAAGGAACTCTTAGGAGATGTTGTGCCTTGCTGGAGGAAGTGTGTCATCTTGTCACTGGGTGTGGGCTTTGAGGTATCATAAGCCCATACCAGACCCGTTCTTGCTTTTTCTAGCTCCAACTTGCAGGTAAGATGGGAGAACTCAGCTACTGCTCCTGCACCATGCCTGCCTGCCTGCAGCCATGTTCCCCATTGAGACGGTCATGGATATAGCTTCTGAAACTGTAAGCAAGCCCCAAATTCAATGCTTTCTGTCATAGGTTGCCTTGGTTGTGGTGTCTCTTCACAGTAACAAACAGTAACTAAGAGTGAGGCTAGAGCTTTTATGTTGAGATTCAGGAATTGGACTCTAAATCAAATAATAATAATAATAATAAATTTGGTTATGAGTTTTCTTGTTAAAATAAAAAGACTCAGGAGAGAAGTTGCAGGAACTGTTTGAATTTATGTCTTTGTTAGCAATATTTGATGGCCATAGCCTTACCAAATCAATAAGAAAAAATTATTCTGAATGAAAGACGAGAACAAGTAATATTTTAGGTAAAATAGTTTTGAGTAAGCCCATATTCAGAGTCATATACATTATGAGGCCTGAAAGTCAGTAACCATGTAACATATAAAATTGGACACTGTTTTATAGAATTTGCTCTTACTATATATTAATATATTTTAAGGACAAGTAATTTTACTTTATTTGGCATGATTGAATGTCTCTGAGATATAGAAAGAAAAGATGATTAGAAGTAAATTTAACACTAGTTTTCACTTAATTGGTAATACAGGGGTGACTGTTTTCAGGCTTATTATTTAATTGACAAATAATATGTATTTCTTTATTTACAGTAATAATAGAAAGGTAATGGAATGAAAATTATTCACTAATATTAGACAATGATAAGGTAAGTTAGTGGCTCATATTAAAAGGAACACAGAATATGATGGATTTTGATATTTCAACTAAGTGGCATATACGTCTTACAGACGGATTAAAGATATGGAGACACTGGGTGCTTTACAGCAAAAGTAGTTACTAATTGATTTGACTTCATTGCTGAAGGTTTCCATCCATTGTGTATGAAACAAAACAAAGGGCTAAGCTCACTGGTCACTCTAAGGACCACAATCAAGTAGCTTTGGTAATGGCAGAAAGTAATTTTATAATGAAAATCTAAATTTAGTTTGATTAGCAATATTGACTTGCAAATGCTACTACACCTTAGGAGAAGGAAAGGGAGACAGGGAGAGAAGGTGATCCAGCTAGGCTGCAGGACAGGGCTTCTCAAAGTGGTGCTTTTCGGGTGACTTTCATCAGCAGTACAGGGTGCTTTACCTCCTCTCCTTCCAGGTCTGTAGACCTCATGCTCTCGGCCAGTTCTCAGTGGCAGTGACTCTAGAAGGTGCAAGCTTAGCAGCTGTGGAATTCACTTACTGGATTTGCAATTCTGAACTGTCCCTTTAGGTGCAACTTATTCTTATGAAAGAAACAAATTTAGGCTATGACCGAGGAAGAAAATACTCAGTCTTATACCCACTGTGATTTACCATGCATACAGAATATGTGTATGTGTATGTATATACATGTTCTAGAATAGAACTATTCAAGAAAAATTTAGAATGGATGCTCCTGAACTAACAATGGGATTACATCAATACATCTAATCTAATGAATATAGTATCCAGCACACTGCTGCCTACCGTAATGATCCTGCTGTCCACTCAAATTCTGAATTTGCTATCTCTGCCTAGCATGTGAGTGTTATGCTATACACCACTTGACTGGAAAAGACTAAAACTCAACATTAAAGAAGAGTTTATTGAACCTGTATTGTATCTGCACAATTCTAACACAATCATCATAGCTTGGAAACGGTTTCTACCTACAAACTAGTACAAGTAAGTATCTACTGCAAACAGCAGCCTGGTGGATAAACCACGGAGACAAAGTTGTAAGCCAAGAGCTTGAGCTGGCCACATACCCATAGTGATGCACCTTTCCCTGTATGAGGAACGGGGCCGAAAGGGTGAGGAGCTCCAGATGCTCTGGGCCGGACCGCACAGGGATCACACTGTGGAACTTGCTGGACAGTTTAGAGACTTCGCAGAGCCTTCCTCCTTTAAATAAATATATTAATTAATTAATTCTTGAATAACACAAATATAATTGGAGCAAGATGTAAGATATAAGTAACATGAGATACTACAAATTCTACAAAGAATGACAAAGAAAGAGAGTTGTAAATTTAGAAGAAAACTTAAACTCAGCAGGAGAAAAAAAAACAAAATGAAACAAAACAAAACAAAAAACCTCTAACATAAAAATTAGATTTAAAAAACAGAAAATAAAAAAGTAGTAGTATTCTATTCTTTTAAAGTTGTCATTATCATGGCTTCCCAAGGCTCATTTCCTTGACATAGGTATTAGTAGAGAACATTTATCCCATTGTTATGAACCAAGAGTGACATCCAGAGGCCAAGACTACATCAGCTGCACATAAGCAACCAGTCTTTCTACTACATTGTTATTCAGCTAGATCTGTTCAAAGCTGACAAGATTACAGATAGAAATCCAACAAGGTGGATAAATGCAAGTTTTCATAACTTGAAAATGCACAATTCAGGTAAATGTGTTTGGTCATACATATTTGAATCTAGCTAATGTACTATTTCGGGGAATTCAAGTTAACAATATTTTGCTAGGTGCCCCTAAGGCATAGTTACCATAATTAATTTGCTGAACAATATTCTAAAAACCTAATAACAAGTCTCTTACCTTCTATCAAAATTAGACATTCACTTGAAAGAGGGAGAATGCCATTATTTCTCACGAAATGAACAGCGACCTGCCGTCCTCCCTGGTCTTCAGTGGTCCAGACTTTTGAATCATACAATGATGTATCTTGCAGCTTGATGTTTGGAGCTTCAGTTGCAGCATCTTGCAAAATTTTATCCAAATTGTCCTCATGTGGAACGTCTTGCCTAAAATTATTGATAATGAAGAATCAGAAAAGGCTATATATAAATTCTGAAAAATTCTAATGTAATAAGTTATCCAAGTAAAAACAATCTTAGAGGTTACAGTGTTAAAACTTGCTGTTCCTGCATAAAACCAAGGTTCACTTCCTAGCACCCATACGAAGCTGTGATACCATCCATAACTCTAGCTCTGATCTCTGTGGGTGCCAGACATACACATGATATACGTACACACATGTGGGTAAAACACACATAGATAAAGTAATTGAATATAGAACCAATTCTAGAGATGATGCACCTAACCCTCAAGAGACTGGAAGCCCAGGGAGTTTAGAGGTCAGGTGGGGTGGGGGGTGGGGGCATCTGCATGGAAACAGGGTGGGGTGGGGAGGAGGTGTGGGATGTAGAAGAGGGTGGAGAAGGGTGGATAGGGTGTGGGGAATGGAATACTGAGTGTAAAAAAATGAATTAAAAATAAAATAAAATTTGAAAATTTTTTATATGCAGATAAAATCAGCTATAATTTCTTAAAGGGATAATTCATTTTTCAGATTTTACTCAATAGATGTTCAACATTGTATGGCAAGATAAATCTGTGTCATAACTGGGAAAACATATTGACTCTGTGTTGGTGAACACATGTTATGGTGCATGAGTAGAAGTCAGACAACAATCTCCTATCATGTGGGTTCTGAGGTCAACGGGCTTGCTAGCACGCATCTTCACCTGTTGGGAGGGGAGGGGAGGGGAGGGGAGGGGAGGGAAGGGAAGGGAAGGGAAGGGAAAAGAAAAAAAAGGTCAGATTGCTTGTCTGAATTCTGTTACCGGCTGTTTGGAACCTCAGATAGTCTCTTACATTCAGTAGGATGCTTTATGCTTTATTTCTGTAGTTTAATCACACTTTCCAGGTAAGATCATGTGGGTACAAAACAGATTCCTTGGATTTAAAGATCAAATTTTTTTACAAATTCTACAATCTCAGATTTGTAAGGAAAATTATCTTATTCTAGAGATATATTAACAAATAAGATGCATACACACACATTATGTGTACGTGTATGGGTGTGCTTTGTATGTGATAGTGTACTAGAGCTTTAGCTTGATAGACGTTATCTGATGTGGATTTTCATGGACTCTATATTTTCCAAAATACCATTTTCTATATTTCAAGAGAAGATGGTACATTATAATAAAGAGAGTAATGAGATAAAATTAATTATCTAAACATGTTTTGTGATGAATTATAATAATAAGATTACAAAAAATTCTATGTATATATTCATGTAACTAGTGCTTGGAAGAAAGACATTGTACGTATTATATTACCATTATTCATCATGACAGAAAATTTTCAGTTATAGCTATTATAGTGTATCAGAGTGCTAACCCCTGGATTTTAAGTCTGTAAATAGACTATTTTATTCACTATATACTACGCAGAAGGAGTTTTTGGAGGAATTTAGTACTTTCCCTTTGAGTCAGCAGCATTCTTTTAAAATACTACAAATTAATCAAATCGTAATTTACTTACTTTAGGACTTATAACTTCACATACACAAACGGGCAATCATGCACTCATGGACATACACACACACACACACACACACACACACACATAGTATGACATGAAAACGGTTTTCATTTGGGAAATACTTACAATGAATGACATTTAGGACAAAGAAGTCTAACAGACTGGGAAAGTCTTCTGGGCAAATACGATCTCAGTTTGGCACGGACTCGATATTGTTGAGGAGCTTTTTGCTTTAAAATGGCACACAGTGGTGTTTTCTCTAAATACTGGTGATTTGTAAGTACTGTAAAGAATTTTTACATTAAATCAGAGTAACTAGTATACGGGAGTCTTAGCTACATTTGGCATGAATTCTCGTGAAGCACAGACTTACAATAAAATCAATCTCAGCCACAGTTACTGTTTCTAGATGGATTCTGTACCAGGCACACAGCAGATAACCACCAAACTTAAAAAACAGATGCTGAGTAACTTGAACAACAGGTAATTTAATTATATACAATGTGCTTATGTATCTTTATACCATCACATACTTAGTGGTTATGTATTTTAATATAGAAGTAATAGAAATTTCCATGAACTTCTAAATTATAGGAAACTTGATAGACCATTTTAACAAGAAAATGGATATTACCTGTATAAAATATCAATCAGTTCACTGCCAACCTCTCAGACAGTTCAACAGGCCACAGCTTACAACAGGCCACAGCTTACATGCCAACTGGATTTCATCAAACATTAACAAAACATATTTGCTAAATAAATATTATCTACCACACAGGCTTTTGTAATGAGTATCTCAAATTCAAGACTATTGAACCCTCCTCCTTCATTAAAGAATCGGAATGTGAGAGTAGAAATGGAATTAGGAGAATTCAATTATCACAGTCATGCAATGTGTGAAAGAAAAGGGATTCATTTTACAAGCAGAGAGGGGTAATAGGAGAGGAGGAAAAGGAGGATGTGGGAAAGAGGAAGCAAGCAGAGTTAACAATGGAAGAAAAGAAAGGGAGGAGGAAATGCCTGGGAAAGGGAAAACTGCAAGGTTTGGGATAACTGAAATGAGTTGACCTTAAGCAGCTTAAAGCAAGAGCTCTGACTCAGCTCTTAGTCTGTCTCACTTGGGGGCATAACACTTCCCCAGGCCTTACAAAGCTCAGTCAGGAAAATGCTTCTAGACACAGCTGTAATGCAACAAAGCCTTCCTTCAAGGAATACATCCTCCTCCCTGTGCTAAGTGTGTGTGTGTGTGTGTGTGTGTGAAACAGTTGTGCAGACCTGATGAACTTAAAGTAAACTGAATACATGCCTCACTTCACCTTGGAGGTAATCTTATAAAATATTTGAACTTTGTATTACTTTCAAACTTAAAAACCTGAATATGCTTCAAAAAGATCGACCAACTATAATATACACATGCCCGGGTTTTACCTTATGCTACTACAGGAGGAGGTAGGGGGACAAAGTCTCTCACACGCACGCGCGCACACACACACACACACACACACACACACACACACACACACGCACACTGCCCCCAGGGTATCTAGTGTGACTGATGGATACAGAGGAACTGGCTGGGAAGTGCAGACAAGCAGCTGTACGCTGGCTGGCTACTGAGCTGGGAGGAGCCTTACTTGTAGCGGAGACTTGCTGACACCGTTCCTCCTCATACAGTGATACTGAGCCTGATCCCGAGCCTAAAGGAAGAGAAAAGCAAATCACACAATTACACAGCTCTTTAACATGTCCATTCGAAACGTAGGGTAAAACTTCAAAACACTGTCCAAAGAAATCAAAGAAAGCCGAGATGAATGTTGATATGTCTACTTTCCTCAATTTCAGGTGTTACTAATAAAATAATAGGCTCAGTTATAAAATTTGATAGGCAAGGTGTCTTCTTTCTTAGAGGGAAAATGTAGAGAATTTAGAATGACAACTTAGTATATCAATCAAGGAGCTCTGGTATTGACAGAAAGTCAGACAGACCAGGAAAGGTTAGAAACCGAGACACGTTTTCATTGTCAGCAAAGGAGGGCAGGTCATTCACAGGGAGCACAGGGTTTTTGTTTTGTTTTATTGGTGGTGGTTTTGGGGTCGGGGGTTTGCTTTGTCTTGTTTTTTAAGAAATGCTTTTGTGACTACTAGGAATTATTACTATAGATGGTGTATGCTTCAAAAGAAAACAAATAATACCTTGGAACCCCCCAATAAAAGCATATTTATAGCCACTGGATGTTTTGGTTGATACTAAAGCCATATAAACATGGAAAGGACACAGACAGTACTTCTAACCCCACATCCACTCATCAACACATCTCTCAGCGTGAGGAAATGAACCACAGGCACATGTTCCAGCACAGATGAATCTCAGAACACAGTGTGTCCAAAAGCAAACCCATTAAAATCAACAAGAAGAGTGTCTTTGAGAGATTTAGATGACTCATGCTTATGCATTAGACAACCAGGTTTGGGCAAAAACCAACCTGGACTAGTTCAGACAAGGAAGTACCAATACCTTTTGTTCCTTTTAGAAACTGACAAGGAAAATGGTTGCTTAGGGAATTCATGCAATGTTTGTGTGTGTATGAATACAAAACACTATATACACATATCAAAAATCAAGTAAACATTATTCTTTTATTTGAAAATATGATTATATATTTCAGGGTGAACCAAGCTTAGTAGTGTGTAGGACAAAATAAATGTTTAAGGAGTTACTTTAATGAACATACACATATACCCTGTACAGTCAGGTGAACTGAAAAGAGAGACCCAGGCAAGAAAGCATTGAAAAGGAAAATGTGCTCTATACTTATGAGGAAGTAACATATCAATGTTATAAATTGTCCTTACTTGATAGTGCAAAGCTGTCCTCATTTTTTGATTGACAGATATCATTTGAGGTCTGAGTGACTGCCGAATTTGCACCTTCTAAATCTCTAAAATCGAAGAATATAAAAACAAGTTGTGTAGCAAATTCAATAGGATAACTTTTTACTATACCCCAAAATCCCGTTTATTAAATTATATCATTCAGTATGATTCTAATCAATAGTCTATAGCTTTTATCAGATTATCTGGGACCTCTAAAACCCTCACAATCTGTAACAGTAGGTTAGAAAGATAGGAAGAGAACACTCAGTTAGTGAAATACTATAAAAACAACCTGGGAACTTAATGGTTAACATTATCAGTTATAATGATGTGACTCGGCCTCATCAGAGAAGCTGCTTCTTGCACTTCATGTTAGTCACTGAAGTGATCCATAAGTGGACAATATGCAAAGAGGTGAGAGTCTTTGGAGCACTCTTGCTTAAATAGGATGTCCTTTATCACACTGGTCCTTCCAAGCCTACAAAGTAACCTAATAAATATCTCAGTTATGTTCTCAAAAATACTCACTTTTTCAGCTGATCCACACAAGAGCTTGTATCTGGCAAAACCCTAATGCCCCGACCATAACTGGTCCCTCCATGGAGATGGAACTCCAGCCTTAATAATGAACTCCTGGTTTCTGAATTAACAGACTGAAGTTTTGTGTGGAGGCTATAGATTCTAAGAAAGCTTCCAACCTACAAAAAGATCATTTAGAAATCTCATTTTAGAATAAAAGGGATTAATTAAATAATTTCTGATACTTGAAAATTTTACAATCAATAGGAGGCAATAACCAAGGACACAACAACCAGGGACACAGATCAAACAGAGAAGACACTAGAAGCAGGACAGTACTGTGACTAGTATCAGCTGTGTGGATATGAAACAGGTACATATTACACAACATAAGCAGGACCATTTCAGAGGTCCATCAATAAAATACAGTGAAGGAATTTAAGATTAAAATAAAATTCTATTTAATAATATTTGGAAAAGAACTTGTTTGAATTGCTCTGAAATAATATTAAAAATGTGACATAAAATGTCCTCACTATGACACATTAGAAAAAAGATTAATCATGTAGTTTCATCAAAATAACATAGTAGACTTTATTTCAGAGGTTTTCCTGCTAGACACAGAAATGCTCCTGAGCTTTCTGACTACTGGTATTAAATGTATGTATGTGCCACCATATGCTTTACCTTAAAGCACAAATTCTATAGAAAGTAAAGTTTTGTTACAGCAGTTGTACATTTATCACAACCTTGTAAAATACATTATGTGAACTCAACTATAGGATTAAACCAGAATTTTGAACTAACTACTTTTAGTTAATGTCAGCTATTTTCCTAAATTTAGTCAAATCATCTTTAACTAAAGAACTGAAGATTTTTCTCAATGAAGATTTCAAATGAGAACACATATTGGGGTATTCAAAGACACTAATAACACCAAGTGCTGTTGTACAGCATCTAGTATCAGCTATGGGGGAAAGGCAGTTTACGCCTGTATTTTCAAACACAGCCCAGGCATCCCCATTTTAATAAAATAAAGTAAATAAAACTAAGACATTCACATCTACCCAAAGGGACCAACTACAAAATATAAGCTGCATGTATTTTCATGTAGTCTTATGGGCAAAAAGGAATGAAAAAGAGGAAATGCAATTCATTTGCATATAAACAGTATTTCTGAGTATATGACAAATGAGAAGCCATCTTTCTCCTTTCCCCACAAATTCAGTACAGTAGTGGTAACATTAGAAAGTAAGCATCAAAGGGAGGGGTCGAAATGGGGAGGGATGGAGGGAGGGAGGGAGGGAGGGAGGAAGGGAGGGGGAAGGAGAGAGAAAGAGAAGGCTAAGCAAGTGAGGGTTGCACTCTGACCCTCCTTGTTAATCTTCAGTGCTGGCGGAGCAAAGGCAGGAGAGAGGAAGTCAGGAAGCAGCAGCCATGCTCATAGCACTGCTCCTCCCCCCAAGGACTTCGTCTCTCCATCTTCCCTCCATCCTCCTTCCTGGTGGATGTTCTGAAGAGGGAAGGCAGAAGGAGGGGTCCAGACTACCTCCCTCACATGCCTTTACCTGCTTCTTCTACATCAGAGGTGGGAAAGGCAATACAGAGGTTTGGGGAAAAATATGTAAAATCTCAAGAGAAATATATAGTTTTCTGTGGACTCTAAAGTGAGATACTAGAATAATAGATATTAAAATGGCTACTTTGTAAGCATTTTAGAATGTTTATTACGTCTGTCTTATTTATTTATTTTTTTTATTTATACAGCATTTCTATAGCACAGAAGTTGATAACCTTCAAAAGAGTAGAATGAAAGCTGAGGCACAGGGAAATGACCTACATTAGCTAAGCTATCTGAAGCACAATTTCATTTACATTAAAATTTAAACTTAAGGAGTTTCAGGCGGATACTTCAGGGTCTTCCATGACATCCAATATCTTATTCCAAAAAATGTGTATGGAAGAAAAAAGTCAAGATCACTCTGAAGAGCAGGATGTGGGGCGAGGCAGAAGTACAATGAACACTCTAAGGAGGACACAGTTACGTGCTAGAGCAAGAGAGGGGACCTGAACTGCAAGAGACTGAGCTCAGCAGGGGCTTAAGAAGGTCCCATGTACAGCTCTATCTGGAACAACGGTGGCAAACTCTTCGGGAGAGAATGCAGATGGTGAGTGCGTGCTCGCTATTACAGGTCTTCCTCACTACACTGCAGTGGCATACAACAGGTACAGACTGAGCTTGCTCCTCTGATCAGATCGCAAGAGTCAGCATGACACTTTGTTATTATTACAAACACCTTCTGGAGGCAGCACTGGATGGTTCTATAGCTTGAGTGAAGATTATGAGATGTGTCTGATGATCTATTACGTTAAAAAAATTGTTTAATCTTGTTATAATTGCAATATTTTCCCTGAATTTACAAACTAAAGAATTACAATAAAAAAAAAAAAAACATGAAGGTGTAGCATAATCTGTTACAAAGGTTTAATCAGTAGATAAGCACTAACAATATATAACTAGAAAGAAATCACAATGCCAGTATAAAAGAGTATTTTCCAATTTTTGTTAAAAAAGTAGGTACGGTGCAATGTTTTTATTTTCTCCTATAGCTAACGATAATTAGTAGGCCACTAAATGACAAAGTGTGATTATGACTACATATGTTTTATGCTGTTTTAAGAATTGCAGCATGGTAAAAGTGCACTATTTATGGAGGTTGATATCATGCTTCATAACAAAGTCATTATTAAAAACACTTTTCCTGCTCCGATACAAGTTATGAAATTATCCCATGCATGCTGATGTGAACATCTGTCTTGAAGTGCCGAGAATAAGGTATTTGCATCAATGACACGTGACTGAAGACTTCTGATTGGTTTATGAGAAAATGAATAAAATTTGTCCCAAGGAAGATTACGTAGTTATATCACACAGAGAGAAGCCTTTGCACCCTGATTTAGCCCTGCAGAGGCTATAGTGCTATGATGTCTGTGACAGAAAAGACAAGCCATCTATTTTCTTACTTATGTGTGCTCACATCACCCTCTAGTGGACAATGCAGAGGATACAACATTATGACTATAAACATTTACAATACTGTTGGACTGCTTAACCAGTTAGCAGGTCTTAATCCTCCCTGCCTTCCCCAGAGAGCCTTTGCATGAGCTAGTTGAGATTTAAGGAAGAAAAGCAACCGGGGCAGCCCTGTGGAGTTAGGGAAGTAGCAAAGGGAAAGAAAAGTGAATTCAAATGATCCAAAGATCAAAGCAGACAATGGAGCTGAGTAAAAGTGCACACCCTTTCTCCTCATTAAAGAACTAATCCTTCCTGCGTATTACGAAAACACTTTCAAATTTAGACTGATGGTTATTATTGTTTCCAAAGAAAGTCAACCTGTGTAGACAGAATCTTCAGAGAAAAATGCAAAAGTCTGCCTTCCAATGTATTTTTCCCAAATCTAGTTGCCTGCACACACATACCCATGTCTAAAAGATAAGATGACATAGTCACAAAGTCACAACCCCTGGCCCTGCCCTTCATGCTGTTTACTGATCTGAGTCAGCTAAGACATTCTGTAACACAGTATGAGAGTGTCAGTGTTTTCTGCTCTAGGACATTTGTTTAACAAAAGGTAACAGCACTGAGCTGCACACATATGGTTTTATTTCTGTGTTTTCTCTTTTTATGGATAGGTTGAAATGATCTACAGCTAAGATCATTTCCTTTCAATGTTTACTAAACCTGGAAAAAGACACTTGACCTTCTGAATGCCTCACTTTGTCACATAAAATGGAATGAAGCCAGCAGCTCTTCTCTTGAGATAATATCCAAATCACTCTGCATATTGTTATTCATGATAGTGCTATCTACTAGAGAAGAATATAAAATATATAGGTAATAATTAACAAAAAGTATTCTCTACCATTTATGAGTCTAAATTTTTACTAAAAAATCTGCCAAATTTCCATGGACAGTAAGAAAGGTCTATACAATATACAAAACACATTCAAATTAACTGTGTGTGCTAGAGATGGTATAATACTTAAGACATAATCCATGTCTACACTCTATCAAAACAATTCAGAAAGTTTTAAGAAATGAAGTTAGAGAGCTGGAATTAGGGCTAGAACCTTTGTCATGTGCCTCTCACAGAGCTACTTGACTTCACTGGGACAGACCTGTGCGGTCAATGCCCAGTGTCTGCTGGACACAGTGACCTGTGATGGACCTCGGTGTTACTTTCCCACAACCACGCAGGAACAGAGACTTCTTCCTGGCTGTCTGGAGCTGGTGGTCCGTGGAATAGGAGCTGAGGAAGCAGCACTGGCAGGGCCCAGGGCAGCTGCTGCAGAGTCTGCTTTCAGATAATCAGACTTGGCTCCAGCACCTACCAATAACTCAAAACCTATTTTTGGAAAAACAGATGAGCAAAAAAGAATTCAAGGAGATTCTAAACAAAATATGTGGCCTGAAGATATTTCCTTTATTGAATGTGAAATTTTGTTTCCTACAATAACCTGAAAACTTTAACAATACAAAATATTTTGCTTTATATAAATTAAGGTATGATGAAAATTCACATATTCCCAGTGCTTCTAGTCCTCTAAGCTGGACTTCACAAATGAAACATTTGTAATGTTTTAAACATTTGAATATTACAAATGGAAAACAGTATTAGAAGATTTACATGTAGATGTTGTCCAGATGCTACCCATCCAAATGAAATAATTTGTCATTATTATTATTATTATGTTGGAGATAAATACTACTTTAGTGATGACTTTCTAATGGTTAAAACCTGAAGCTCAGGCACCATTTCAAAACCAGGGGTATGAAGACATAAGTGCCAGAGACACAGGAAGTTTGCTGTGAGATTGTGTTTCCTAGAAATCCTGGAGAAGCTAAACCCATGAAGTCATACCTGCAAGGCTTGCAAAGTATGGTCTGAACCAGGATGATATCAACAGGCATGCTAACACGGAAAAAGAAAGATGACAAGTAAAGTCAGAGGAAGATCTACAGACAACCAAGCAATTCGGACAGCAGGAGATACAGTCTTCCGCCGGGAAGAAGGCATCGACTGGTTCTCAGCTACAGTACTGGTTTGAATGAAAATAGTCCACATAGTCCCATAGGGAGTGGCACTATTTAGGAGGTGTGGCATTGTTGGAATAGATGTGGCCTTCTTAGAGAAAATGTGTCACTGTGGGTGGCTTTAAGGTTTTTGACCCTAGAGTCAGTCCAGTGGTTCATACTCTCTTCCTGCTAGCTGCTGCTCCTGACATAGAACTCTCAGCGACTTCTCCAGCATATTCCTGCCTGTGTAGCACCATATTTTCCTCCATGATAATAGTGAATTAATTCTCTGAACCTGTACGCCAACTCCAATTCAATGTTTTCCTTTATAAGATTGGACAAAGTCATGTTGTTTCTTCACAGCAATAGAAACCCTATAAGACAGATGTTGGTATCAGGGACTGAGGGATTGCTGTGACAGGCCAAACCATGATTTTCTTTCGAGGAATGTAGACTTTGGGTTAGGAAAGTAGTAAAATGCTTTAAGCATAGCTTAACAAGCAATACTAGTAAGAACATGGAAGACAGGGGTGGTGAGAGTTTGAACTGTGGGGCCCCTGCTCAGGGGAGAATAATATTAATATATGGCCTAGAGATCATTCTTCTGATATTTTGGTGAAGAATGTGACTACTTTCTGTTCTTGTCTAAAAAAATCTGCATAAGGCTAAATGGAAGAGCTATCAACTAGCTAAAAGGATGAAAGAAAAGCTTATGGCCAGGCACAATAATGCACACCTTCAACCCCAGCACTTGCAAGGCAGAATCTGGTCTACACAGTGAGCTCTAGGACAGCCACGCTTAGGCAGTGAAGGACACCCTAAAACAGAAAACTGCTGAAGACACAATGCAGCGCGGGAGCCATACTTCTGTCCCAGCAAGCAGCTTTAGAGTCCAGGAAAGAAGACTGCAGTTACACCATCCTCTCTACAGTTAAGGACAGCTGTGAGACAGGCATACACCACAGGTGTCCCTGCACAGACGCACACCGGGCTACTGTGTGAAACTTTGAAAGTGAAGCCTGGACTGCCTTGGAGACCGACCGCAAGATGTTGAAGATACCAGAGCAGTGGAATACCTGATAAGGAGGGTGGTCAACAAGGAGTTAAAGCCACCTTGGTGAGTAAAGAGGCTGCAGTCAACAAAGCTGAAAGGAGCTGGAGATCTGAAGAGCACTTTGACATCAGACAAGGCATAGAGTTCCGAGTCTGTTTTCAGTCTTGCTTTGGTATCATTATGTTCCCTTTCTTCTGTTTTGGTAATGTCTATCCCGTGCCATAGTATGTTGGAAGTATATAATTTCCTTTTTGCTTTTGATTTTATAGATGATTAATTTTTTAGACTTCCATGAGTCTCAGAAGACACTCTGGACTTTTAAATGGGGTTGAGAGTGTGATAGACTATGGGGCCTTTTAAAGCTAGACTGAATGCACTTCTGCATCATGATACGACTATAAACCTATGGGGGCCAGGGAGTGGAATACTGCGGTTTGAATGAAAATAGCCCATATAGGACCACAGGGCGTGGCATTATTAGGAGGGGCAGCCTTGTTACAGTAGGAGTGACCTTGTGGGAGGAAGTGTGTCATTGGGGGGAGTTGTGTGTGGGGGGTAGGCTCTGAGGTTTCAGAAGCCAGCTCACTCTTCTTGCTGTCTGCACATCCAGACACAGAAATCTTGGCTCCTTCCAAGCACCATGTTTGACTTCAGAGTCCCCATGCTTTCTGCCATATTGATAATAGGCTAAACCTCTGAACCTTAAACCCGCTCCCAACGAGATGTTTTCCTTGGTAAGAGTTGCCCTGGTCATGGTGTTCTTCCCAGCAACAGAAACCCTAACTAAGGCAAATACCAAAGGCCAACTCTGAAAACATATATGCAAGTAACACTTATAAGGATGGAAAAGATACTGTTTATATATTTAGAAAATACACACACACACACACACACACACACACACACACACACACGCACACTCATACACACATTAACAAAGAAAAAAAGGCCATGCAATTTTAAAGGCAGCAAGGAATAAGGAGTAAATGAAAGGGATTGGAAGGAGAAGAGAAGAGTTAATCATGCAATTATATCCACAAGTAAAAAAATTTTTAAATGTGTGTGTATCATATTCAAAGTTTTAAATTTAATTTAGATATTCATTTTATACGTTAAAATTTGAAGATAAATCTGAAGTTAACTTCTATATACTAAATATTACTTACAAACAATATATACAAAACTAAAAAGGATATAAAAACAAACAATAAGCATCTGTCTACTTAACATCACCTTGATGGATTTTGCCACTTGAACATGGTTATCGTAGACTAGAATGTCTATCACCAGACTCTGTAGCCGTTGAATGTGACTCAAGTCACCTTCAAAAGTAAGATCTTGTGTGGAGACTCTCCAAGAGGGAAACACAGTCTGGGTTCCATCCCATACCTGCCATGGAAAAGGAAAGCTTAATGATCTTTATTCAAAAACAGTGAGCAAGCGTAAAATGAATAGATGTGTGTTATTAAGTATCTAGTACCTTAAAATGTTGTATATCCATCTGTGATTGTAAGAGGAATAATTATGAACTGCTGGTGATAAGCAGAAAAATGCAGAGATACAAAAACGAAAAAGTCACTGTATGATACCAAACAAAATATTAACTAGCCGTGGACTTTGGATTTTTTCTATCCTGTTCACCAATACCACACCCCTTCTCCCCCTACCGTCCTCTCTCTCTCTCTCTCTTTATCTCCTCCATTATACCCATCAGCTCTGAGTATGTATGGCTTCTGGTTACTAGAAAAAACAAAGATATAAGGCAAACTAAGGAAAAAGAAAACATTAAAACAATTATATTATACCTGCTTCAAACTGAGTATGAAGAAGTCTGAAGATGCTTAAGAAATTTAAACTTAAAACCATTTTTTAGCATCTACATTGTATGAATAGAATAATAGAGAAACAGTGGAATAATACTTTGTTTAATGATTTTTGAGGGTAGGAAAGATGGTCACAACTGATAATGCATGTAGCTGTTACAGAAGACATTAGTTTCATTTCCTCTACCAATGTCAGGCATCTTACAACTGACAGTAACTCCATCTTTAGGGGATCTAAGGCACCTTCCTTGCCTTACTAAACATCTGTATAAATGTATATATACCCATATACAGATAATTAAAAAATAAAGCCTAGATCAGACTGGCATGTGGACATAACTGTGGGGGATTTGCTTTTAACTGCTGATTGATGCATGAAGGCCCAGTCCATACAGAGCAGCATCATCTTTAGGAATGCTGTCCTGAACCAAGTAACAAAGCTAACTGAGTATAAGCTACTCTATAAGCCAGGAAACACGTACCATCCTTCATGACTTCTGCTACACGTCCGGGGCTGTGCACAGGGTCTATACCTAGAGAGAGTGGCCTGGAGACACTTTTAGTTCTTGCTTAAGTGGCCTTCCTGACTTCCCTGTGGACTGTGATGTATAGGTATATGTCAAATCGCTCTTCCCTTCCATAAGTTAATTTGGGTTAAGGTGTCTTATCAAAGCAACGGAAATGATACTACAACACATAGCTACTAAATAAACCTGAAATAGATTTATCATGATTACTAAAAAGGGGACCAAGATTACGATTGTACTAGGACTGAAAAGGAAAATATTACTTTGTATATTAATAAGTATAACTTAGAATAATGTCTATTTTCCTGTTTTTAGTATTTGATTAAAATTATTTTTGATGAATAAGAAAATCAACCTCAGAGGAAAATCAGTCATCATTCTGTCCCCTCAAAGTAGTCACGAGCAGCGACTGCCATGAGTTCTTCGCAGGCTAGTTTCCCTACCATATGCACATGTTCAGCACACAGATGAAGACATATTACTAAACAGACTACCACTAAAGTTTATTCTAGAGTTTAAGTCTACAGTTCCACTGTATGGTCATAGAACATTCTAGCATACAAAAATAGTTTACAGTCAATTACTACATTATTTTTTCCTTTCCAGGTTTTGACTGTATAGAAGGTAAACTATTATTTCAAGTATACTTTTCACACACTTAAAATGAGAAATTCATGAAAATAAAATTTTAATGATTTGCAAATATTTTTTAGACATATTAAGCTTTCCTCAAGAGAGTCTTGCTAATTTTCTTATATTTACTTCTCAATGCTGAATTTTAAAATAAATTCCTTGATCTTATTAAGACCTGCTAATGTTCAAGCATGGAGTGGGAGGAGCTTACCACATTTCAGCCCCTAACACCTGCAGTCAGCAGGTTCTGGAGGAGAAAGAATCATTTTCTTTGGGAATGCGATCATTGGTGGGTTTATCATGTCCCAGGGAATGGACTCACATTCAACGATATACTGGCAAAACTACATGACCTTAACGAGTTATTGAAAACCAAACAAAAACAAAAATAAAAACAAAAAAAGCAAAGGAAAAAATATGAAAGTGGGAATGAGATGTTCTGTGAGATGAATGAGGAGATAAAGGGAGAAATGGGAGGTGGATGTAATGTCTTATTGTATACATTTATGAAATTCTCAAAGAATACAACTAAAAAGACAACGTAATAAAACTTTTCACCAAGGTTGGCCCATCAGATAATGGATTAACTACTAAAATGGGCTACAGGCATATATTAGTTCTTTGACTGTATCAGCTACAGGGTAGTAACAGTCAGTCAACAGGTACTCTCTGCAAAGAGCCAGTGTTTTTAATCTTAGTAATGTTCAATGTTTAATAAATGGCATGTGTTAAGCACATCACATTGGCTAGGGAACATAAGTGATTTGTCTAACTGTAGATAACTTTATGTTTGTTTGGTTTAGCTTTATTTACTTGATGTACTTAACTTTCTTAAAAGAAAATTTTATTTCTATGCTCTATGTTTATATAAAGTTGTCAACTTCAAAAGCTTGGTATTTTATTCAGTGATTTCTATTTTCACTGTTCCTTTAAAATGTTCCAGCAGTAACCGCGATGCTAGACCCTGTCTTGTCTAAGGACTATGACACTGTATTTCTTGTCTAATTATTGTCAAATAAACAGACAACAGAGAATTAAACAAGGATCTCAGCCAAGGAGGTGATGCTAAAAACCCCTCTATCATATGGTTAAGCAAGAAGAAAGATTAACTACCTTCCTTAGGTTTTTCATGGTGTAGGAGTAAATGAAGATTACATTGTGTTTATGAGACTGCATTTTTTTTTCCTGGCTGATTTAAAAACAAAACAAAGATACCAACAAACATTATAAGGTTATTTATGCCAATTCCCATACCAGGCAGTGAAAGACATGGGGACAGAACTTAATGGCCATAGAAAGGAAGTTAATGGATGACAATAGAGGTGACTTTTTTCTTTTGAATTTGTTTTTTGTTTGTTTGTTTGTTTTTGTTTTGTTTTGTTTGTTTGTTTGTTTGTTGTTTTGAGATAGGGATTCTCTGTGTAGCCCTGCCTGTCCTGGAACTCACTCTGTAGACCAGACTAGCCTTGAACTCAGAAATCCGTCTGCCTCTCCCTCCCAGGTGCTGGGATTAAAAGGGTGAGGCACCACTGCCCAGCCTAAAGTTGACTTTAAAAAGCAGCAGAAATCCCAACACAAAAGTGTCATTGTTCTGTAACTCATTTTTATTAAAAGAAGTGAGTGTCACACTCTTCCTAAAATTCATACTTGATGATACTATTTTTCTCTGAAGGAAAAGCACAGGAAAATGCAGGAGTACAAAATATGTCAAAAGGGGCAGGGTTTTTCAACAATACATTCAGTTAAATTCAGTATGAAAAGCAGTCTACACTCTCAGAATGCTACAGGCTCCTTAACGACAGCCAGGTGGCACTACAGCATGATTTCTAATACTTAAAGCATACCTTTAGAAGAAATGCTGTGGCATCCACTTGTGCTTTGCCCAGGAGCTGACAGGTTAGGTCGTAATACTGCATGGGCTGAACATCACACAGCTGCACTAAAGTTGAAGACGCTGAAATGTGCTTGGATGCCCAAACCCGCAAAGCTTCTACCATTTTTTGGTCCTGAGGAGTGAAGCTAAAAACTTTGCTGGAAGTACGTGCTGTGACAGGCATCCCTAAAGTCCCTTCAAATGTCAAAGATGCGAAACCAGAGCAGTTGATTCCCTGAAGCTCATTTTTATACACTTGGATCTAAGAAGGTGGGACAAAGCAGAAAATAAATAAAACTCAGGAAACAAAGACACCAGAAATTATACATTTTTCTGGTATAAGTAACAGTATTTTTTATCCATTAAATTAGCTCATGAAGCAATACAATCAGTTGATAATGTCAAAAATACATAACTGTGCAAAATTTAAAACATTAAGAAAAATTTATACTGTAGAAAAATAGTATCCAAATCCTATTAAACTTGCATTGTAACATGTATGAGTTTTTATTAACTATAATTTTTGATAAGGTGAAGGAATAGTGTGAGAGTTATTTATGTGGCATAGCAAAATCCTAAAGACACAAACATGTGAAGCAATGCCCATAACAGAGGCTAAGGCATCTTTATGACTGAATACGCTGAACTGCATTATGAGGACTTTCTCTGTGTAAGTCTGTGGGCTCCTTTACAAATGTATACCTATCAAATACATAGTAGCAATATTTTGTTCATGAACTCACTTGTTCATATGAAATAGTTCCGTATACTTTAAAAGCTCTGGTAATATTCTATGACTGAAAACAAAGTAATTATTTCATTTTCTGGTTGCTTGATAAAAAAAAAAATTTCCTATACTTTATCAATTTGCATGTGTTTTCATATTTAAAATGAAATTTGTAGGCAGCACATATTTGACTCTTGATATTTATTTAACTTATATTTTTGGTAGTATTCAAGCTGTATATAAAAATTATGGTATGTGTAAGTATCCTCTACCACCTCACTGTTTTACCTCTGTTCTTGTTTTTTAAGCATATGTTTCCCATTGTTCCTTTATTCCCCACGTCTGGAATTCTTGATGCTTCATTTACTTTCTTAGGTATAAATGGATTCTTTGCAGCACAGTGTGTACAGAATCAGTATTGTTGTACTAGCCACTCCCTGCTTTAACTTCCCACTTCCCTCTGTGTATTCTGTACTACACAACTGTAACTGTCATTGCTCTAGTTCTACCTAAGCATCCCATCTGTCCCTTGGATTACTGGTTTGTACAAACAGACTGCTTTTGCTTAAGGCATGTACCTCTTAGTAAAATTATCAAGATAAATCAAAAACGGTACACATTTACTTACACTCAAATAGTTTTGCAAGTTCTTAGCCAATCTCTAGGTGGAAAGGGCCCACGCTACTGAAGAGTGGTTTAGTCTAGGTAATGAGTTTTCATCAGAGACCCCTGCTGTTGTTGCCTGTATGGAGTGTGCAATGCCCTTCCAGCCGACTTTAACTTTGCTGGTGCTTTTCAATGTTTCCCCCACCCATGAACTTTTTAAGTTTGTCTTATTGTCTTAAATATATTTCCCCCTTTCATTTTTTTTCTCCTGAACTTTAAGCTACACATTACATTATGAGATACTACTGCAAATGTCATTATGGTCTATTCGTTTTTATCTACCATGTCTTTATAGCTGGTAGCATCATTGTTTCTACCTTCAATAAGTAATCCTTATTCATGCGTAGGGACTTTTCATTTGTTGTTCCTTTTAGGTACTGAACTTCTTTTTTGTTTCTTGTTCAGTTTCTACTTCTCTGCTTTGACTGTTGATATATTTTTACTTGTTAAACATTTAAATTTGCAGAACATACTTTAATTTTTTTAAAAAATAAAACTTATAATAGCTACTATAAAACTGTAAGAGACTCAATGTCTGAGTCCCCATGGAATGCAGAGTCTATTTATTTTTTTAAAAACTTTCTTCTTCTAGCTCTTGGTAGTAAGCACTTATCCTCATAGTAAGCATTCTGTTCTTGATGACTAGGAGCCTGAGAGCAACCCATCAAAGGTTCTGAAGGTTGCCTCCTCCTATGATCAGAGTTCTGCTCCTTTTGGCAAAATGCTAGCTGAACATTAAAACTTAAGGGTGAGTCTGAAGCAAGCACGGGGTGCCCCACAAACCCTCTGCCTTAGTGAGACTCACCCTGCAAACTTAGTAGGACTTGTAGTTCTTGACAGAAATGAGTCAAGAAGCCTTCTTCTAGAAGGCTGCCCTGCATGAGATAAGGGAAGGTCTTGTGGGGTCCTACCAGACTTGCACAAAGACCTAGTTATGGTTTGTGTGAAAGGCTCACTACAGGCTCCTTTGGTAGCATGGGTTGTGGTGACTACGGAACACAGAGCCTTGGCGCTAGTACTAGGTACCGACCTCCTCTAGATCTACATTTATTTTCTTCTGCTTCTTATTCTGGCAGCCACCTGAAATACACTGCTGCCAGCCTCTCTACCATAAGAATGAGCCCAAATGGACTGCCTTTTTGTAAGCTGTGCCTGTCACAATAATAACACAAGACAGTGTTAAAGAGGTAGAACACTAGTTATCCTTGACCAGACTAGACCTCCAATATCTCTACTGCTACATCTCTGTTTCCTATTCAACTTTAATTCTCCTAATAAAGAGGTTTTTAGAATCCATATGTGATCTTGCGTGGACTGTACAGTATGGTTCAGTTGTATTCTGGGACAAAATCCCAAGCCCAGCAGACTTCTGGATACAACTGTATACCTTTTCCTCTCTAGAGAGTGTCAAGTTCTTTTGGCTGGGTGGAATTTTAGTCTTCCCTTCCTCAGCTTACCAGAACTCTACAACTTGTACTTCAGGAATCTGAGGTTCGCCAGAGCACCAAAGTAAGAACCCCATATTGAATAAAATTAAATTAATCAAAAATAAGTTACAAGGATATATCCTATCCTCTGCACGTTATACATGGAAACTTGAGGACATCAACCATATTTAGAAATAACAAGACAAATTGGAACCAGTTGGAATCATAGCTTCTAATACATGTCTAGGGAAAGAGGACACGCAATTTATTTAAGTGAAAAGGAATCTAGCTACTAAGAAAGCCTGATACTATTTACATTTCTTATCTCTTTAAATGCTTAGTGTCACATTTTAACAAGGCAGCCATATAATTAGTACTAACTGCTGTTAGTGAACAATGCAGACTTCTTGTCTAATAATGTAGGTTGCAGAAAGGATGAATTATACCTTCAGCCTGTGGAAGCGAACAATGTCTCCAACTTTATAAATGATGGGGAGGGCTTCATAGTTTCCACTAAAGAGCATACAGGTTAACTTCACATTTGTCTGGTCCACAATTGTTACCACTGAGCAATAATCTGGGAAACAAAAAATATTTTTAAAAAATTAAAGCATTTCAATGCATCTTTGATAAAAGTAGAATATGCTTATTTTAAAATACCAAACAATTTTTACTCATTTATATTATTAAGACTTCTAAGAAAAAAAATAAGGTTAAGACACGTTGGTGGTTTTTTGATTGCAAAATTAATCTGAAAAAGTGATCCACAAAATTTAACCTTAAGACATATAATGAAACAAAAATAAATAATCTACATTATTTTTCTATGTCTAACATGAGCAAGGCTCTGAGTTTAACCTTCAGCATTATATGAGAGGGAGGGAGGGAGAGAAGGAGGGAGGGAGAGAGAAAAAACAAGAATAGAAATACAGAAAATGTAAAAAGTCACATCTGTACTGTACAGATATGAATGATCAGAAAGTTTAGAAACCCACACTATCACCATATAAAAAAAGAATTTATATAAAATTACATACCACCAATAAACAGGAAAGTAAGAATAATATTTTACTTTGGAAAAATTAATATTTGTATGTACAGGGAAACAGAATTTTAACATTGTTGTTATTTAAAGTTGTAATAGATACTGTAGTTCAGAAAATGACACACTAACAAACTGCTGCCTTTCCTAAGACTTGAGTAAGATGGTACCACAACAGTCAAGAACTCCAAATATCAAAGAAGAGGGAAGAAGGTATGAAAATAAATATTGCACATTATTTTTCTGGGAAAAAAAAAAAATCTTTCATTACTTTAAAGCCAAGGAAGGCAAACAGGGAAGGGGGATAACATTTGAAATGTAAATAGATAAAATATCCAATAAAAACTTTTTTTAAAAGATGGAAAAGAAAATCATCTCCACAAAAAGAACATACATACATACAAACAAATAAATAAATATATATTTTAGATGAACATATTAATAGTCATTAAGAAAATAGTAAGCAATAAAATTCAAGAGGAACATTTTCCATGGAATATTACTATGCTACTAAAATTTAACATGAAATATACAGACAGTACCATCAGTCTTGTTGCTGATGTTAGTGAAAATGCTTTGAATTTCTCTTCATTTAGGTTAACGCTGGATGTGCGTTTGTTGTAAATGGTAATGCCATGCCGCTTGTATTCCTAGTCTCTCCAGGACTTTTATCAGGAATGAGTTTTGTCAAAGGACTTTTCTGCATCCAAGGACACAACCATGTGGGCTTTGTTTCTCTTTTATAGAGTGGATTACACTTACTTATGTATATTCAACTATTCCTGAATCCCTGGAATGAAGCCTACATGATGGGATTATTTTTTTTAATGTGTTCTTGGATTCAGACTACAAGTATTTTATTGAGAATCACTGCATCCAGGTTCATAAAAAAAAAAAAAATGGGTTTAATTCATTTTTTGTTCAGCCTTTGGGGGATTTATGTTATCAGGTTAATTGTGGCCTTATAAAATGAATTGTTGAGTACTCTTTCAGTTTGTTTCTTGTTGAATAATTTTAGGGATATTGGCATTAATTCTTTGAATACCTGGTAGAATTCTGCTCTAAAACCATCTGGCCATGGACTGTTTGGTTAGGTGATTTATGGCAGCTTCTACTTCATTAGGTATGTTTAAATGATTTATCTGATCTTGACAACTTTGGAATTTGGAATACAACAAGCAAATCATCTCTTTCTTTTAGATTTTACAGTTGATAGTGTGCAGGTATTTTAAAACTATGTTCTTATTTCTTCCGTGTCTTTTGTCAAGTTATTTTGGCTAAGGACTTCTCCATACTACTGATTTTACTAAAAGAACCAACTTTTGTTTCCTTGTTTCTATTTTATTAATTTCAGTTTAATTATTTCTTGCTGGCTACTGCTTTTGGGACTTCTTTTCCTTCTTCCCCCAACTCCCCNTTTTTNTTTNTTTNTTTNTTTTTTTTTTTTTTTTTTTTTTCATTTTAGAGCTTTCAGGTGTGGCATTAAGTAAGCTCTCCAATCTTTTCATGTAAGCACTTAGCACTTAGTTCATTAGCTCTCAACATGGGAGTCAGGATCCCTTTAGAAATCTAATAGCCCTTTTACAGTTTGCATATAAGATATCCTGCATATCTGACATCTGTATCACAATTCCTAACAGCAAAATTATAGCTATAAAGTAGTTATGAAAATAATTTTATGGTTGGGAGGTCACCAAAACATGAGGAACTGTATTAAAGGGTCACAACAGGGGATTCATCCCATAAACAACCACCAAACACAGACACTATTGCAGATGCTAACAAGATTTTGCTGACAGGACCCTGATATAGCTGCCTCCTGTGAGGCTCTGCCAGTGCCTGGCAAATACAGAAGTGGATGCTCACAGTCATCTATTGGATAGAACTCAGGGCCCCCAATAGAGGAGATGGAGAAAGTACCCAAGGAGCTGAAGGGGTCTGCAGCCCTACAGAGGAACAACAATATGAACTAAACAGTACCCGCAGAGCTCGTCTCTCTGGCTGTGTATGTAGTAGAGGATCGCCTAGTTAGCCATCGATGAGAGTAGAGGTTCTTGGTCTTGCGAAGATTATATGCCCCAGTATAGTGGAATGCCAGGTCCAGGAAGTGAGAGTGGGTGGGTTCGGGAGCAGGCGGAGGGGGGAGTGTATAGGGGACTTTTGGAGAGTAAGCTAGGTAAGGGGATAACATTTGAAATGTAAATGAAGAAAATACCTAATTTGAAAAAGAAAATCCATGACTTAGTCTATGAGCATCTCTCTTAGAACTGCCTTCCTTTTTGTCCCATAAGCTTGGACATGCTTTTACTTTCTCTCAATTTTAAAATGTTTTAAATTTCATTTTGTGTCCTATTTTTCATTCATTATTGAGTTGTACAGGTTCCATGTGTTTAGAAATTTTATGTTGTTGTTGATATCCAACTTTGATCCTTAGTGGTCTGATAGAATGTACTGTTACTTGAATTTTTTTGTAGTTATTCAGGCATGCTTTGTCTTCAAGTATGTGGACAATTTTGGAGAAAGATCCATGAACTGAAAAGAGGAAGGGTTATTCTTTTGTGTTTGGGATAAATGTTTGGTAACTACCTGTTCGATCCATTCCGCATATGGTGTCATTTAGATCAGTATTTCTGTTTAGTTTTTCTCTTGATGGTCTATTAAATGGCAAGAGTGAAGTACTGAAGTCACCTAATATCACTGAAGGTCAGTAAGTGATGTTAGTTGTAATAGTTTCTTTTATGAAACTGGGTGCCATGTGTGTGCATCCTCTTGGCGGATTTTCCCATTGATGAATATATAGTGTCCTTTCCAGACGCTTCTGATTAGTTTTGTTTTGAAGTCTATTTTGTCAGCTATTAAGATGGCTACACTGGTTTGCTTCTTAATTAGTTTAGTTTGGAATATCTTTTATATGCATTCACTCTCAGGTAATGTCTATCTTTAAGGTGTTTCTTACAAGCAGCAAGATGGATCCTAACTTCTAATTTGTTAGACTATGTCTTTTGATTGAGGAAATGAGATCACTGACCTTGAGAGATATCACTGCAATGTTTGTTGATTCCTATTATTTTGCTGTGATGTGGCCTTCATCAGTCCCTTTGATTCACCTGTTTGTGATTAATTATTTTTTTGTTTTCTTGCATGATGTTAACTTCCTCAGGTTGAAGTTTTCTTTCTGGTGTCTTCTGTGTAGCTGGATTGTAGATTAGTACTGCTTAATTTTGTGTTGTCCTGGAATGTTTTACTCCATCTAGTGGTTGAAACTTCTGCTGGGTATAGAAATCTGGGCTGGCATCTGTGGTGTTTTAGTTTGTGGAACATCTATCGGTTAATCTACTAGGTCTGGTTTTGTATGCTACTTATTTGTTTTCTCTCTCTCTCTCTCTCTCTCTCTCTCTCTCTCTCACTTTTAAATTTTTAGTTTTGATTATTGTGTTGTGGTAACTCTCTTTTCTTGTCCAGTTTGTCAGGTATTCTGTATGTGTCTTGTACCTTGATAGGTATCTCCTTCTTTTAGTTAGAGAAATTTTCATCTTCAATTTTGTTATTTTGTTAAAAATACTTTCTGTACCTCTTACTTGGCTTTCTTCTTCCTCCAATCCTATTATTCTTAGATTTAGTCTTTTCGTAGTGTCTCTTATTTCCTTGATGTTTTGTGCTTAGATTTTTTTGTAATTTAACATTTCTTTAACCAAGGTATCCACTTCTTCTATCTTCAATGCCTGATATTCTCTCTTTTACATTTTATATCCTGTTGTTGAAGATTGTCTCTGAGATTTTATTTAGCTCCCTAAATTATTCATTTCTAGTTTTACTTCATTTGGAGTTTTCTTTAGCGATTTAATTTCCACTTTCAGGTTTTGAACTTTTCTTCATTTTATTCCAATGTTTGTTTGTGTTTTCATAGATTTCATTAAATGGCTTCATTCCTATAATCTTTAAGGTCCTTGAACATTTTTATAAAGGCTATTTTGAAGCCCTTGTCTTTTGTTTCACCTATGTTGAAATACTCAGGATCACTGTACTAGAGCTGCTAGGCTGCAGGGAATATATCTTGTCCTATGTTTTATGTTGGTGTCTAAGTATCTAGATTTAGGGTGCTTATAATTTGAGGTACTGATTATCAGGTCTTAGCTCTGTTGAGTGGATTTTCCATTCCTTGGTTTCTGTTGCCCTCTCTGGATCTTAGAAAAATGCACTGGTTATAAGTTGCATGGTATGGAGTGCTGAGTCCTTCCAAGGTATAGTAGCTATTGGTCCAAGTCAGAACTTCTTTCTGGGTTTTGGAAACTGACACTTAAGAATAAAGATGAGCTAGAAGGAGGAGGGCTGTGAGGGTTCACAGAAGGAAAAATGACTGGGTCTGGAAAGAGAATCTGTGGAGTTCCCAGGGAACAGAGGAAAAGAGGGAAGACATGCTGCTACAGGCGGTCTGCTCTAGGATTGGGGATGCATCCAGGAACGTCCAAGCCACAGGGGGACCATCTGTATGCCTGAGTATTGTAAACAGATGCCTATGAGATGGGATAGATTTATAGCAGAGAGCAACACTCTAGCAGCAGCAGACTTGGCAGCGAGGCCTGAAATCTCAGCGTGCGTGTGCTTCACCTAAAGAAGCATATCTGCACAGAGCACAACATGCATCCTGATTTCCAACTTTCATGTGATTTTCACTTTCTCTTTTGTAATTACCACTACCTATCACTTTTAGCCAGTGTGGAGAAAGAAAAAAAGAAAGACTTTCCATGTTCTTAAATACTTTACAGACATGATTTTGTTATCATATATATATATAGGAAGGTCAGAAAAATGGAAAAATTCCTTGCATAAATCAAGAGCTCCCTTGAAAACAAAACATGAAATCCTACCTCTATCTCTGTACACACATACTGATATAATAATTCACAGGCATGTGATACTTCCTTAATTCTGAAATGATGGTCAGAATACAATACATTCTATGAACCTTAAATATTTTTATCCTTGTATAATTTATATGTCTACCTGAAATTTAAATTTCCTCTAATGCAAAAAACTCCATTATGGTGGCTAGTATTTAATATTTTAATAATGATAATTGCATAGATTTGCTTCACAAATTCCAATCAAATTTCTAAAAAAAAAAAAAAAATCTAAGTGAACCTAATACTTTCATTTGTCACTTAATAAAGATACTAAATAAGGACTGAATTGTCCCTCATCCCCAAAGTTTAAATGTTCCTCATGGTGATGGGTTTTCTTGAGAGTCAGGGTTCATTCCTCAGTACTTGTTACTGGCAGAGTTTATACTCTTTGAATAAGTAATGATTTATTATGACAAGAACAGAACTAACGATGTGTGTGACATTTTCCTACGTAAATGGGAACTGACATTTGAGTTTGGTACACATGGATAGAAACCTGAAAAGGAATTAAACACACACAGTTTTAGAGAAGTAAGAAAAACAAGGTTGCTTGTTTACAAACTGGAAACTAGTCAAATTCAAAATACCAGATAGCAGGAAAGGAACTGATTTGCCCACAGTTAAACTAATTATCAAGGCAAACTAGATACTGGTAATTTAGAGCCAAATAAAAACTAGTAAAATATAAGGTAACTTAGTTGACAATATTTCAAAGTACAGAAGTTGAGTATTTGCTGCTTTTCAAATATGAAAACAAATTATTTATGTTAAGCAACATATCTTATAACCACAGCTCCAATAGCTCAAAACCTGTTATTACTTAGTGGTTACCAATTATCAAGGCCTCATTATGGAGAAGGTAGCACGCTAAGTAATATATACAGACAGACACATATATAATCACAAAAATCTCCTGAATTCCTATAAAACTGATACTGCAGAGAATATTGCTTCTAACTTTGAAAAAGGTACTCCAATTTTCAAGCAGGTTAGGTAAGGTGTCTAAGCCCAGGACACTGAACATGAGAACGCTTAGCCTATCTAACTAATGTTCCCATAGTGCATGCTTTTAAAGATATTATAATCTCAAAGATAAGCTTAAACCAGTGAGGGAGACTTCAAAGCTTTTCTAGCCAGGTAAATTATACTATATCTCAATTGTGTTATAGTAGTTACTATTTCATGAAGCTAACAGGAAATAGCACATATAGTAAGTTTACTGCAGAAAAATAGAAAGTTTCACCCATAAATTTAGAATCCAAGAACATTATCAGACTATTAATTCATTCTTACAAACCTGTTACTAAACTGCAATAGCTATGATTCATACACAAGCTAATCAAGGCATGTGGAGTAAGCCAGTAAGCAGCACCCCTCCATGTTCTCTGCATCAGCTCCTGCCTCCAGGTTCCTTCCCTATTTGAGTTCCTGTGCTGACTTCTTTGATGATGAACAGTGCCATGGAAGTGTAAGCCAAATAAACCCTTTCCTCCCTAGGTGGCTTTAATAATAGTGTTTTGTCATTATAAGATACTATCCTAAGAAGATAAATTACTTCCTAAGAATAGTTTATCAAAACCCAGTGCCAACCTGGTCAGAATTGGCATACAACTCTGAAAGAACAGAGTTAAAGATGTCAAAAGAACATGGTCATTCAGTTTTCTCTGGTGTCTCAATTAGTTGCTTTTAATTAACTGCTAACCTCCTGGAAAAGGAAATTCATTGTGGATTTAAAGGAAGTTTCTAGAAGAACTGAGCATAGAACATAACTATTTACACTGTCTCTCCACATTCAAAAAGTAAATTAAAATGTCAATGTATTAGGGTTCTCTAGAGTCACAGAACTTATGGATAGTCTCTATATAGTTAGGGAATTTGTTATGATGACTTATAGTTTGTAGTCCAACTACCAACAATGGTCAGCTGTGAAAGGGAAGTCCAAGGATCTAGTATAGTGGTTCAGTCCAACAAGGCTAGTAGATTCCAAACAGATGTGCTGGTAGAGTAAATGTGAGCAGGCAAAAAGAGCACATCTAGCTTTTTCTAATGTCCTTAATGTAGGTCTCCAGCAGAAGGTGTGTACTAGATTAAAGGTATATAACCACCATGCCTGGATATGGGACTTGTTTTGTTCCAGGCTGACCTTGAACTCAGTCTCCATGCCAAGATCCAGGTCAGAAACTTGTATCTCCCAGCCTCAAGATCTGGATCACAGTTGAGTCTTCCAATTCTGGATTGTAGTTTATTCCAGATTTAGTCATGCTGACAACCAAGAATAGCCATTACAGTCAAAGACATAAAATAAGGAAATCCCGACAAAACGACATGATAATCAAGGATTGGAAATATCAAATATCTCAATTCTAACTCAAGACTAAGTGTACCAGGTAAGAACAGCAATGAGTTTTGATGATTGCTCCAAGGAAGTGATCCAACAAACAAAACAAAACAAATTAGACAGAATAATAAAATGTATTTTTAACCCTCATGTTATTTTTTAATCTTTTCCAGATGAAAACACAAAATTAAAGATAATTTAATAATCTGTTGCCTTGATAACCTTGCACCGGTAGTGAAAGTGTAGACATCAGAAAGAATATCTAAGAATATCATATCCTTTACCCAAACAGTGCATAGTACAAGTATGCATGTATATAAACACATGTATATGCTCAATTACTTCAGGAATATTTCAGAGTCAAACTGATGAGAAGGTATTTAATTAGTTTTACACTTTGGTAATATTTGCATAACTTGACATAAATCTGAAAAGATAACAGATGATAAATTAAGCTCTTTATTCTGCAATCTTGAGCAATTCACCCAATTTCCCCAGCATGACTAAGTGTAAATTGCCTTGGAGTTTTATTGTGAGGGGAAAAAAAAAAAGTAGCTTACCTAAGGAGGTCTTTAATCAAAGAAGCATGCATACATAAAATACATAATCCATGAGAGATGCCTCGGCAAATGCTTTTTCATTTCCTTTTTATCTATAACACTTTCTCTTTTTATTGCTATTCAATTCATTCATTGAATATAAATGAGTAAAAAATGTTTTAGGCAGAATTTTACAATTAATAATTAGCTACAGGAAATTATAAAAGGCAAAGTATCATATCATGCACCAAAATCCAGATAAAATCCTCAAACTTGAATCAAAATCATTCATGTATATGAAAATCAGCAAATACAAAGGGTTTCATCCCCTACCTCTAATCTCCTGGTAGAAATGGGTGGAATATTTATAAATGGAGTAGTTGTCATGGACAAAGGTATGTCAACATTCTGTATGTTTAACATGGGAAGTGATAGACAGCTCCAGCTTTGACGGCTTCCATTACTGAATGTCATACAGTCAAGTGCCTCAAAGAGGTGCCATTACTGAGAAACACCATAGCAATTCACTGTAGGCACTGAAAAGAAGGAAAGCCAGTGCCTGTTTCACTTAGAAACTGCAGCATCACAGGGATACATAACCATTCAACTTGTAAAATCTATATTTAAAAAGCAGAACCATAGACCTATTAGAGGAAATCATTACAAAAAAAACCCCTCCCAAATCCTACAAAAACCACAGTGTCTAATAACAGAATGACATCTACAAGAAGCCACATGGAGGGCTAGGGAGATAGACAGCTTCGTCTGTAAAGTCCTTGCTGAGTAAGCATGTGGACTCAAGTTTGATTTCCAGAATCCAGTTTAAAAAAATAAACCAACCATGTGTGGTGAGTGGCATTTATATCCCTATGCAGAGGACACTGATCCCTGGGGCTCAGTGATACAGTACCTGGGTCTCTACAGTCGAGGCCTGTGAGAGACCCTGTCTCAAATGAAAACAAAACAGAAATGAGCACCGGAGGTTGTCCACTGCTCTCTACAACTAGGCCCTCACAGAGATGAAAGGAACACACAGGAACAATACACACATATACAAGGGTTCTCAAAGTATCATAGTTGTGAAGTTAGTATTTTTAATATTCTATGTTCGTTTAATAACAGGACTGATCGACTTGTAAAGGAATATGCGTTTTACCTCTTCCATGACTTAATATAAAGTTAGGGAAATAGAGCATTTGCTACCTCATAAAGATTGTGATCAGAAATGATAGTACACTATAGACCATATATAATTTTCAATATTTAGGATGTAAGGAATAGCTTTTTTTTTTTAAATCGAGTAAAGAAGCCAAGTTGCATCTGCCATCTCTACAGTAAATTTAAAATTTATAAAATAAATTTAACAAAAAGTTTTACTTGGTCGGGCATGGTGGCACACACCTTTAATCCCAGCACCTGGGAGGCAGAGGCAGGCGAATTTCTCAGTTTGAGGCCAGCCTGGTCTACACAGAGAAACGCTGTCTCAAAAAGCCAAAAAGAAGTTTTACTTGGTGATATATATATATATATATATATATATATATATATATATATATATAT
>NC_034591.1:45443980-45495181 GCF_900095145.1 Mus pahari
ATATATATATATATATACCATTATAACATTTTGAAAATTCAAAATGAGTCCCATAAAGGCAATTCCCCTACCTACATAGTTATATATACATCTAGACGTTACTGACACTATGGAGTTGTTCTGTGACATTACACTACTATATGTAAAAGACCCAGCCATGGACTGTTCATACACATGTATTCTAGCACTTTTTTTTGTGGATATTCACTAAGTTGATCCTTTGCTGAACACAAACATCAGTGTGATTTGCCTGACTTCTGTTGCTACACTTAATCCCGTTGAAGGATGAGTTCTGTCAACAGAAATAAAAATGCAACTGTAACTAAAATTACAGGATGGATAGCTTTAGACTTTACTGCCTGTCTTGCTGGAATGAAGACATCATGCTATGTCTGAAAGATGTATTTTAAAGTCTCAATGACTTTTCATATAAAATTGATGGCATTCATTTTAATTTGGTATCTCAGAAGAAACACAGAAATAAATTATTCCCATAATAACAGATGTTTCATTACTAGTCATGAATTTTTTAGTAATGTATTGGATTCAACTACACATATCTGATAGAAATATGAGGCATAAGCATACATACTAAGTAATTATATCTCCCCATGACATTCCTTTTTATTCATGATTTAATAATATGATCACAAGAAAGAATGATTATACTACCTATTAACTAAATATATACTGCCATCAGTGTTTTTAAATAACATTTTAATTTTATACTGCCATTTTTAATTGCTTCTGAAAATGAGGTATTTTCTGATCATGTTATTTAAAAACTTTCAGTGGTATAATTGACATGTCATATGCAAAGTTTTAAAATTGTATCTTCTATCAAGTTAGATTGATAAACTCGACAGGCCAGGCTTAGACACTAAGACTGATAGTAAGAGGGTCACGGTGCTCATTATGACATGATACTCAGGCACAGAGGTCATTACCACCACTGTGAAGGCATCTAAGGGCATGCTGACGGAGGAGGGATAAAGGCTCAGGCAAGGTTAAGTTGGAATGAAAATGCTTAAGAAATCCATACTGAAATCAAACTGTGTCTCTTTCAATTTGTTTCACTGTCCTTTAAAACAAATAATGTTATGAAGACTTTTTATAAATGATTCCTTTAGTTTATATTTCTAGCCCAGCCTACTCTACAATTATCTCCAGATCCCAGTCTTAATACTGTACATTAGTAAAGTATGAAATTGATATTTTTCTCCTATTAAGCCTACTCAAAAGCTTACCCTCAGCTAACTGCTCTATGATACAACTTGCATATACTTATGTTTATAAATACATTTTTGCAACATAAGCTCAATGAGGACATATCTGTGCTCCTAACATGACCATAGCTTCTAGGATGCAATATGTAAATAGTATTTTTAATTTATCAATAAGACCCATTGTTTTATTTTTTAACATGCTCCCATTAAAAATAAAAAAGAATACTTTTGTAGTATTCTTTGTACTTAAAAATACTTAGCACAGTGATGAATAAATTCATGTTTTATAATAGATAAAATACACTAATATGATCAATTTACTATGACTGGCTTACACTAAGGTAAAATGTGGTCTCTGCCTTTTTTCTCTTGTGAAAAACACTAAATTAGTGATTTCTGGTATATATTTTTACAAATTTGTTTAGAGAGTTACATTATCATACAATGTGTGGATTATACCTTTTAATTTTCTTTAAAAACTACAAAAATATAGAGATGAAAACTGAAATAATTTAAGTTTCAATCTTATAATTTTATCGAATATCTTTTTTTGATTGATGGGGCAAGAGGATAAAACAATTATCAATTAAAGACATTTTAGTGTAGAGCACAATGGACTATACAATCACAATTATCCCTACACTTTTTTTTTTTATCTTGCATAAAACTGAAAATTTATAGTCACTGAAGAGCAAATATCCATTTCCTACTTACTTTAGCTGCTGGCAACAACCACTTTGCTTGCCACTCCAGTGCATGACAATTTATACAGGGCTACAGAAATGGTACACAGTATCTGGCCCCTTCCTGGCATTCTTCGGCTGAATACTGGGGTTAAGGCTCTTTCATTGCACCGGATAACACATTTCCTTCTTCCTAAATTCAACAATACTCCACTGCAGGGATATGTGATTTTCTTCACCGACTCATCCCTTGATGGGCAACTTGCCCGATTCTACAACTTGTCTGGTTTGTTGTTTTTTTTTTTAAGATTTATTTATTTTTATTTATGAGTATACTGTAGCTGGTCTCAGACACACACCAGAAGAGTGCATCGGATACCATTACAGATGGTTGTGAGCCACCACGTGGTTGCTGGGAATTGAACTCAGGACCTCCGAAAGAGCAGTCAGTGTTCCCAATGGTGAGCCATCTCTCCAGCTCCCTACAACTTGTCTGTTGTGAGTAACACTGCAGTGAACACTGAGAAATCAAGTATTACATTATGATCCCGATGTCAAGTTTTCTAGATAAACAGTTACATGCAACTATTGGATAATAAGGCATTTCCACTTTGGAAAAAAATTTGTTCTCATTGAGGGTTGCATAATAGCACTACAAGGGAGAACAGTTCATTTTCTTCATAACCACAGCAGTATTTATCTTTGTTGTTTTGTTAATGGCCACTTTAATAGGTATGAGGTGACAGTTGTGGATGGTTCTGATTTCGCTCTCCCTAATGCCATGTTTTGCTGTTGCTGGTTTGACAGCTCTCTCATGCTCTTCTGTGAATAACTTTCTACCCACACCTTGACGTAAATTGTAAATAAGCATGTTTTTATTTTATTTCTTCCTACTGGGATATGAATTCCCTGAATATTTGGGATGAACCTCTTCAGAGATAAATGGTTTATAAGTAGTGTCTCCCACTCTATAAGTTGTCTTTTGTTGTACTGGTCAGTTCTTCTGTTCAATTGGAGACAGTGCTTTCCCATGTGATTCTTTTTTTCATGGTGAATTACTTTGGTGTCATATAAAAGGCATCAAGTCTAGCAAAAGGGTAAAGAAGCTTCAGTTTCATGTCATATATTTAAATTTTTTCTTGTTTCTTGGGGGGTTTTGTTTGTTTGTTTCCATTGAATATGGAAATGCAGTTTTCCCAGCACTACTGGTTAAAGAGACCATCCTTTCAGAACTGTATATTCTCACCACATTTGCTAATCATCAGGTAACAATACACATGAGTCTTTGTTTCTGGAATTTCATTTTTATCTCACTGAAATATACATGTCTTTCTGTATATTTTAAACAGTACTATACTGTTTTAATGACTGTAGGTTTGTAATATACTTAAGAAATGAGAAAATCATAGACTTTCAGATTTTTCTTTCTGGGGATTGTTTCTGGCCATATGGGGCCTTCAATATATTTGAAGAGAGATTTTTCTTTTCATGTTAAAAAAAAAAGTCACTGAGATTTAATAGTGACTGCAATAAATCACCATCCTGCTCTGAAGATTGTAGACTTCTGAATATTAACCCTTGCTGTCCATGGTCCTAGGCCATCACTGCATCTGTCTGCGTCTTCTCTGATTCCAGCAATATTCCGTACTATTCACGGCCCAAGTCTTAACAGCCTTGCTTACATTCACTCCTAAGGATTTTACAGTATCAGTGCTATTCTAAATGAAGTTCTCTCTTACCCTTTGAAATTGTTCATCACTGGTATGCTTATATATCGTTGTTTGGTTTTATTACTTTACTGAACCCATTTACAAGTTTTCAGAGGAATTCCTTTTTGAAGTACTTAGTCTTTCTACTTACAGGATACTGCTCTTTACTGATATAACTTCATTTCTTCTTTCCTCGTTGGCCTTTTTTTTCTTTTCTTTTGCCTCCAACCTACAACTCTTTTGGCTACAACACAGTTCCCAAAATAGGCCACTCTTGCACTTTACTAATTTCTGAGGACAAGTTTTATCCTTCTCAGTGACTAGCATCCTGTTAGCTGTGAGAGTCACATACATGAAGTTTGTGAAATTGTGATAATTTCTTCTACATATTCTTCACTGAGCTTTTACAATGATAAACTTTGACTTTTTTATATTATAAGTATATTTCTCACAGGTATTTTCTTTGTGGTTACCATGGGCTCATGTAATACACTTTAAAGCAGCAGCAATCTTTTCTAAGCTGACAGATATTTAACTTCAATCACTTTAAAGCTCTCCTTTTGCACCTCCTCCCAGCACACTCTCAGCTCACACTTGGCACATGCTATACTGTGTATCAATTAATGCATATTACGATAGATTTTTCTCTTCTGTTTGCTTTCAATTTCTGTGCCAGATGTTCATGTGCTTCCACACCATTTAGAATTCTTTTTTTTTTTTTTTTGAGACAGGGTTTCTCTGTGTAGCCCTGGCTGTCCTAGAACTTACTCTGTAGACCAGGCTGGCCTCAAACTCAGAAATTCACCTGCCTCTGCCTTCCAAGAATTCTTTAAAAAACTGTATCCACGTGGTGTTAAATAAGACCCTGGAATCTAAAGACCAGTCACTTCACAAATTATCACCAAAGAATATTCATCACTATTTTTTGGCAATTAAAAATCAGGGGAGATGGGATAGGGGGTTTCCGAAGGGGAAACCAGGAAGGTGATAACATCTGAAATGTAAATAAAGAAAATATCTAATAAAATATCTAATAATATCTAAGTTGTGTCTCTGAGATCAATAAAGCAGTTCTTGATCACAAAACACCCACACACTGATACGTACCAGTTCCTTTGCTAACATATGGAGGCTTAAAGAATCTCACAACACCATAGACATTGGCAATTGTACCTTCCTTAAGTAGATTCAGGGGTGTATATGTATAGGGAGATATTGGAACCTACAGAAAAAAAACCAACAATTATATCACTGTCTATATTTTAGAATATTAGGATAAGACTTATAAATTAAGTATATTTCATTTCATTTTCAAATGGTTATCCTAAAGAGGACTTCAAAATGTAAAGGGGAAGCAGTCATAAAACAATGCAATAGCTTCCAAACATTACTATAGAAACCAACAAGTTTTCTTAAAGTAATTTTGTTCAGAAGTAGAGAAATTAACATACCAACCTATAAAAGTTTAACCAACTAAAAATGTAATTATAGTTCAACAAGAAAAGTATAAAATCCATTAAAATATCAAAAGTTGTAAATCCTGAAACCATACAGAAAATACTTTTGAATATGTATACCATCAGTGTTAAAGCTCTACGAGAATCTTACTGAGGGAGAGGACTATGTGCGGTGAGACATCTGAGAAGGCCCAAGTAAGCCACTAGAGTCCTGTCTAGTAAAGGATTCTGGACTTTGTGAGTCATCTTTCTTGAATATTCCCAAGTGTATTTAGCTCTATGGGTTCTTTGGTATTAAATCATCTTAGATAACATTCAGTTACTTCTTTCGTACATGGCAAAGAATAAGTTGGAAAATGAAACTCATACTAAAACATGGCAGAGAAAACTGCAAAACAATGAAATTTTGGCTTTGTTTTTTAAATATATTAACAGTTCAAAACGTATGACACAATCAAAATCTCCCTACATACACAGCTACGCAAGAATATCTAAGGCCTGATCAATTGAATAAAGCAGTTCACAACAATAACAGGGAATAGAAAGAGTAAAGAAAGTGTTAGTATCTGCATGTTAACACAGTCACCAAATTAACATGTAAAACTTCAGTAGCCCATTTACTCCTGCCCCACTTAGAAATAAACTTAGCACATCACTCTGAAAACGGCTATTTAAAAAGCCTAACAGAGATTAGTTCTTTTTTCTTTTTAAGAAAGCGGATTCTTCGATGTAGATAGAGAAGGGTTTTGCAATTTAATCAGTCTTTAATAATAAGAAAAGTGTAGCTCATTAATTAGATTAGAATAGTGCTCAGCAAAAGGAACAGAAAAGAGGAGATTCTGGCTGTCAAATTATGCCAACAAATAAGTGAACCAGGGATTGTGCCTTAACCAGTATGTCCCTAAAATGAGAAGAATGGGAAAGGCAGCACAGCTTAGGGAGACTAAAAACACCTGCATAACTTCTTACTGGCTCAAAACAGAAAAAAAAAAAAAAAATGCAAAACAAAACTTATTAAATTTCCTTCCCATGAAAATTAGTCACTATACATTCATATACCCATTTATATAGCTCCAATTCTTTCTTATATAAATGTATCAACTGATTTGTCTACAGAGTCATTCTCTTTTAAGTTGGGTTAATATACTCTTGAATGGGAATTATCTGTGAACATCATAAATAAATTTACATAACACTTCCAAATAATACCAACCTGAGTAGCAATCTGTTTCTATTGCTAACAGTGAAGGATGATGCCCCAAAGCTAGATTGCAGAGGAAGGGGACACCTCAGTCACTTTGAACTTGAGACAAATGTTGTGGGGGGACAGTTAATAGCAATAGATAAAGAGAATGATAAATACATGGCTATCACTGATTAGATGGTTTCCAGGCGATTGTAGAAGGGACACGACACAGTTCACACCCCTGGAGCAGAGGCAGCAGGGTGTGGGTCTTCTCAAGTGCAGATGCTCGCTATAGGTGTAAGGATTGTTTGCATAGTAATGTACATATTTTTCATGTTGCAATGAATGCTGTCCCTCCAAGGCTAATGACTCCATGATAATTAGAAATAGCATGAGTCTGGGAAGCAAGAATGTGGCTAATGTCCCTCAGCAAAATGGTAATGATTCAGCTCTTAAGGCTGTAGGAAGGAACTCTGAAAACATGGGTTCAAAAATACATAAGCAGTATTTCTGAACTATGCAAAATAAAGGATACAATATGAGTTCTATGAGGAGCTTCACAGAACTAAAAGAACAGAGAGAGCTTCACTAATAAGTCAGTAAAGAGAAAGGAATAGTTAAAAAAAACAAGGCTCATGGGTCAAGTAGAGGAGCACCAAGAATTAAGGTAGTGGTGATCTCAGGGCAGGATCCCACCTACCTAAGCTTATTGCTTATGTTCACAAACACAAGGAGACCTCTGAGCTAAAGGATGTCTACAGAGCAAGTTCCAGGAAAGTATAGCTTAGGCAGTGAAGAAGTTGGAAAACAGAAAGCTAACTTTGTCACATAAAAACAGCTCTATGTCTAGATTTGTCAACCACAAGTGCTGTACCCAAGGAACTGCATAGGACTTGCTATATTAAAAAAATGTACCTGCCGCTAAGAATCAAGGGGCTAAGGTCATAAAATGCTGATTTGTGGGATAATCTAAAGGAAACAGGGAGTAAATGATTGAATTGACATGCAAATAAAAGACTGGGCTTTGGTCTAAAAGAGCTCAGATATTTAGACAACTAACATACTTCTTTTAGAATTTTGTCCGGCAGGTTTTCTGACCAAAGATATCTAAGAGTGATCCAGAGAGCTATCACAGCTCTTTTAGATTTTTTTTCACAAGGTTTTCTGACTTTAATTAGGAAATCCAAGAGATATCCAGAGATCTTTTAAATTTTTTCTAGCAGGTTTTCTGACGTTGGTTGGAAAACCCATGAACTACCTAGAAAGCTGTCTAGAGAACTATTTCAAGCAGACAGCAGAGCTGTTAACTTGTATCCATCACTGACTTTGAGTCATTTCTTCCACTGCTCCCAAACACTCCTTCCTGGGGACATTATACCAAGCTAAGGCTGGTCCTTGGCAGATGGTAAAATGGAAATAAGAACAAAACCCACAAAGCAAACACCACTTATAAGCACTTGGACATAAAATTACATCAGGAATCTAAAAACAGTCTGACAAGCTGGTATTAGGTGTCTAATATCTATGCCAACAGGAATATAATATTTAAAGCATTCTATCATGTCCTAACCTAGTAATACGATCTTCTATTTCTTTTTGTGTGACAGTGATTCCTAGGATACTATATTGCTCAAAGAATAATCTTAAAACAACTAGAGTATTCCTGTGCAATAGGACCTTGTGTGATAAGGTGACTGCTCTAGTCAACACAAGGGCACATAGAAGATTTAAATATGACCAGTGCAGTGATAAAATGAGTTTTTTGTTACTGACATGTGGGAGAGTCTCCTCCTGAGATCCAGGATGTAATAATCTTCCTGCTTTACTGAGTTATGTCATGCTGAGCCAACACTTAAGATACAAGTTTTTTGTTTTTGTTTTTTAATAGTCTCATGTCCAGCTGCTATAGCATTACACAGTTTAAGTCTAGAAGTCACTTACCCTAAGATACTAAAACATACTCATGAGAAAGCTACAGGCCATACTACACTAAGGATAATTTGATGACATCTTCAAAAACCCTTCAGCATACAGGTCACCTATCTATAGCCAAGACAAGAAAGGCTTCTATTACATCTTGTTAGCTGAAGACAACGCTGATCACATGATGGGGCAAGGGAAACAACGAGGCAAGAGAATGTGAGCACTGGGGACTGAGAATGTAGCTCAGACACCGTGTTCCCTGCCATGTACAAGAGTCTTGTACCAACCAAAATCAACCAAAACCCCCAAAGAAACAACAGGCAACACAACCTCCCCTCAAACAAAAACAAATCCCATCCCTAAAAAAATAGATTAAATGTAATATAGTTTACAGCAGTGGATAAAATCCAAGACAGTTATGCCTGGAAGTTGGCAGTGTATCTAGCAGGGCTAGGGAGATGATTTAGTAAGAGAAGCACTGGCCATATATATGTATGAATTGGAGCACCCAGGTAAACACTTGCTGAGTTTGGTGGTCCACCTGTAACCACAGCCCTCTAAAGCAGACAGAGGACCCAGGCTAGCTTGACTAGAGTTAGCAAACACAAGGTTTTAGTGAAATATTCTGCTTTGGAATATTTAGTAGATAGATCTGACCATCAACTGCTAGCACATACATGCACTTCCCATAAGCACACCACAGTGGCTAAAGACAGCTTACTGTTCTTGAAAGAGACTAACATTTGGATTCTAGCCCCCTTATTGAGTGGCTCACAATTGTCTACAACTCCATTCCAGGAGATCCAATGCCTTATGGCCTGGGTGGGCACCTCCATGCAAATGTTGTAAATAAACTTAAACAAGCATATATAGATACACAGAAAGAGAAATGAATAATAAATGAATGCATATAGGTAGAACACACATTATATTAAACTTTATCAATGTATTGCTCTCTTTCTAATTTCATTCAGCTGTAAGTATACGTACGACCCATGCAAATAAAAGCACTTCCTACTGACATTAGATACCACAATTTTATAAAATAAAGAAAAATTGGTTTAAAATGTGTAAGTATAAAAATCTTTTTTTATTTATACAATTTATTAAATCACAACTGCTTTATAACCTGCTTTAATACAGGCTGACAAAAGAGATGAATTTGTCTGTGGGTTAAACTAATAAAAACTGCGTGTTTTGATAAGGTAAGAACTGGTTTTCTTCCAGTTTTCTTACATGTGTACAGCTTATGCAGATATATTAGTAGATGATATAGGTTAAAAAAAAAATCAAATACCGTTAGGTACATACAGAACTATAATGCAATACCATCATATAAAAAAAGTAAAGATACTGGTTTCCATTGGATTAGCACTAATGTAAAAGCTGACTATAAAATAGGCTAATTTAAAATGAAACTATAAAGTAGACCAAAATATGAAGCAGATGCATAAATGTTTACATATCACTGTATATTAAATATCACCTTACCAAAGACATTGTTTGATAAATAATCCTCTCACAGATTTATCATAAACCTGCAAACAAAACAAGAGAACTTATTTGTATGTATGTTACTTCCATTCAAATATGGTTAACTGTACATTTAACAATACTCACATTCTCTATCATGGTATAGTTTGGTTTCATGACTCATGTCAGACACACACAACCAGCTGTACCTGTAGTTCCAGGGAACCAACATGTTGCTCTGGCCTCCACAGAAGCCTGCACTCACATGCACACATCCCTACACACACACACACACACACACACACACACACACACACACACACACACACACTTCCATAATTTAAAAAAAAATGTTAAAGATGTAAGATCAAATGGAATTGTAATTAAAAGTGTGTCTAGGTGTGGGGTGGGTCTCAAATCTTACAGTAACTTCATTAGCCAATATTTGACTCAGCACAGAGGAAGTGATTGACAATCCAACACTGCACTAACAGTGTAAGGAACTTCTTGTTATTTATTCCTCAGACACATTTTATTTTATTTTATTTTGCAAGGAATAATTTTAGTGGAGTAGCTAGTTATTTTCTAAGGGGAAAAGATATTCAAGCCTCAAACTTTGGCCTTTGTGTGGCATGTTTATGGCTCATGTGCACAGTTATTATCTTCGTTTCCTTTTACTTTGTTGATTGACATTTTGTTTTGGCAAATATAACTCAATGAGAATATTTCAGCCTCCACACTAAACACTAAACAACTGAGACTTAGTACTTCATTCATAAACGTAAAGAAATACTATTCTATTCAATTACTTTGTTCTAATAAAACTGCAATAAGAGTAGTCAATGCCAAGTAACTAGAGCTCTTTACAGTTAAATTCATGAAAAGTTTCTGTATGAAGCTTTTACTTCTCTCTAGCACATGCTGGCACTTAAGGAACAAAATAAGTATACTCTCATGTAATTTTCACAAAAAGTAAAACACACTTGCTTTCAACTGACCTCAGAGCAGTACATTATAATTTAAAGGAAAGTAAGATTTTAGTCAAAGATTTATAATTATCTAACCTGTTTGTCATTTCTAATTCTAATGCACACATACACACACAAAAACACACACACATACACACACACACAAACTGAACCTGTATTTGCACACATACATATAAATCTCCAGTAGTGCACATTTACTATTTCACTAAAAACATTTTCAAATATAAACATTATATAGAAAGAAATAAAAAGATGACAAAATTTATAGGGAACACACGTGATATAAAAGAATAGCTGGTTTTTAATCAAATATTTACTTAAACTAGAAGGTAGAACAATTTGATATTCATCATTTTAGAAAATTCAAATTCAGAACACAGGAAGCAGATATTATTTTAGGCATTTTTGCTGACTGCAAAAACTGAATACCAAGTCCTTCACCCACTACACCACACAATCATCAGGATACAAACATCCCCTGCCAGTGCCAGTCAAATACTACAAAACCTCCATAGTGGGTTTTCTATTTGAGACCCTACTCTTGTACAAAAAGCAAATGAACAAATTGAAGAATAATGTATTAAATAGCCATGAGAATGGTCTCATTTGAAATCTGATCATAGAAAGAAACTACAGTTAACTTATTTACATTCTATTAGTGGAACTGTGTCTGTATATATACCAAAAAGACTAGGAAGAGCCAGATGATGATGTGGACATAAATGTTTTGATATATTTTGTTAAAAAAAAAAAAAAAAAAAGATGAGACGGAGCTGGAGAGATGGTGCAACTTGCTGTGCTAACAGAGGACTCCAGTTCAGTTCCCAGCATCCAGATCAGGCAGCTCAGTCACCTAAACTTGCAGTTCTCAAGGGATGCAATGTAATGTCCTCTACTGGCCTCTTCACCTTCCGGTACCATCACGCAGATACTGGCACAGACATAAACTAGTAAATCTTTTAAAAACTGAGGTGAACATTTAGAAAGCCTAATGGTCCTGCGACATAAACATGTATATATGCAGACGTAATATTTAAAGTCTATTCTGCATCCTATAATATGGTTTAAATTAAACAATTCAAAAAATTTGCCTCAAAATAATATACAACACACTCAAATGAGCTGAATACTCAAAGGATGAAACAAAAGCTGTAATTGTTGATGTTGATTGGATCGAGACTCCCTAAATAACATGCCTTTGGGGAGGTCTTTGAGGAAGAAGCTCTTCCAACAGAATGGTTGGTACAGTCTAGCTAAGACTTATATAAAGACTCACACATCCAAGAGGTCTAAGGAAAAAAAGCAGTGCAGCTTGACGGCCTACCTTTCATTCCTACTGGTGAGTGCATCAGTCCCACTGTTGCTGCTGCTGCTGCTGCTGTTGCTGCTGCTGCTGCTACTGCTACACTTTACTGACATCAGATGCCAGCTTCTTGAGTCTTCCAAAGTCTGCAAAAATTCTGTAGGCTTCCCGCAACCCAAGATAGAGACTGCTGAGGCATCAGATTGGCTGAACAGCTTTGGGGCTCTCAGCCTCTCTAGCATGGAGATGCTCCTTGTCAGGACAATCCAGCCTCTACAGAATAAACAAATAATATATACTTCCTATCAGTTCCAGAGAAAACTCTAATGTGCTGCTGAAATTAGGTGACAAATGTATAACTATTAGCTAAATAGCTCTCACTGGTTCTGTATGTTTAAAGCTTTGCATAATAAAGGCTCAATTGGTTAAAGAAGCTGATGCCAAGCCTGACAACCTGAATTCGATTTCAAGACCCACTTCTTAGAAGAAGAGGACCAACTACACATGCTGTCCTTTGACCTCTATATTCCTGAACACAGTGTTAGCTATATTTTTCATAAAAGTCTTTATCATAACAAGCAAGAACCCTCTTAACTTTCTGAGTTCTATCACGAAAAGTGCTGGGATTTGTCAAATATGCTTTCTGCAGCTCCTGATATCATTTCATGTTTCCCCTTTGTTCAATTAAGGTAGTATATGCAATGACATTATTTCTATTATTATTTTCCATTTTTTACATATCTGCCTGGTATCAGTACTACTCAGCCTAATCCTATTCGTATGCTGTAAGCTTACCTTGACTACTACTTAGCTAAGGGTTTCACAGGCATACATTTCTAAGATAACTAAGAATCTAATGAGCACAATGAGTTATAAAATACAGTAATTTTTAATTACATTAGTTTAAGAAACAGATTATGTAAGTTTAGAGGCTCTGTTGAATACGAAATATTGAAATGAAGTAACAGAAGAAACCATTCCATTAATACATTGCTAAGTTATGTACCTTTTGGAATTTTGCAATTTTAAAGGCATCATCTTTTATGTATCTTTTGGTTATATAAAATATTACAGGCATCATTTTATATATCTTTTCCATATGTAAAATATACTTGACAATTTTTCAAAAATGAATCTGTAAGAGAATATTAATAACACTAAATATATTTTAAAACAATAAATATTATTGTTTAAAATAATTTTGCAACTTAAAAGTAAACTTTTTCAGCCATTTGATAACTTTTCAAAAACGCTACTACACTGTTGAATTTGAATTTGATTTTTCTTTGTCAATTGATAAAAAAATATGTATATAGATAAACATATTAAATACAACTGTCATATTTTCACAAGCATAGTTATTTTCAAATATAATTATGAAGAAAAAAATTTAAATGTTTGTACTTAAGGCATGCCAAAAAAAATAAGTTCATAAAATGGGTTAAACAAAATCAACAGAAACAAGGCACGGTGCCAGGTCTATACTTCTAGCACTTGAGAGACTGAAGCCAAGGGTCCACAATGTCACATCCTGTCTGAACTATACAGTGAAACTCTAGTACAAGTGTGTAGCGGTAAAGCACATGCACAACCTGAATAAAGCCCCAAGTTTAACATAAAAACCAAAAACATGGGCTGGAGAGATGGCTCAGCCAATCAGAGTTTATGACCACTGGTTTTTCTACCACACGACCTGGTTTCGGTTCCTAGCATTCATGACTGACTGTAACTCCAGGACCAGGAAACCTGACACCCTCTTCTAGTATCTAAGAGTATCAGGCACACATGCATTGCAGAGAGATACACAAAGACAAAACATTTATTCACATAAAATAATAACAATAATGTTTAAAACAGATAGGTAAAAATTCCAAAAATAGCAGACAAGAATACTAGCAGAAATGATAAATAAAATTAAGTCCTTAAATTGGACAATTAAAAATTATCCAAGTAGAGGGAAATGAAGACACTGAAAAAGTAGTTACAAGAAAGACACTGTAGAAACTTTATGTTGAAAGTTACAAAGAAAGCTAATGATGTACTGAACAGAGTTAAGAGATCAACACAGCAGGTACTATAATAAAATGGAAAATACAGAAATCTGATGACATAAAAAGCTGACACTTAAAATATATCAAATAGACCTCTAGCTAGAATCGACCAAGAAAAAACAAATTATGAAGACAAAAGCTAGAAATGAGGTATTACTACTAAACTTATCAACATTAAAATGCACTAAAGAATAACTCTGGTCAACTTAAATGAAAGGTGGCAATTTCCTATAGAAATAAAAAATCAAAACTTCCCTCAAGTCAAAAGAGGTAAAAGTAGAGGAGCCTGACATCAATTTGAATAATGACATTTATTATTAATATTCCTCCCATTAAAATATCTACTAGACATTTAAGGCAGCACTAATTCCTCAAACTATTCTTATACGAAGAGGAGGGGCCACTAACAACCTATCTCATGAGAAGGCATTCTTAGACAGGAGTGTCATCATGACAAAGCTTCACACTATTAGCCTTAGTGTTGTAGAAGCAAACATCTGCAGCAAAGTGTTAGAGACCGAAACCAAAGAGTGTAACAAAAATAGTTTTCCCTAAAAATATAAGAAAGTTTTAAAAGGAAAAAAATTGATCAATCAAGGGGACCTACATACTAACAGAGTACATTAAGAGACCCAGTGATCAGCACTCAAGGTGAACCAGTGTCTTTAGCAAAACACAACATCCAATGATGAAGGAACTCTCAGTGAATTAAGGTGTGAAGACATCTGCTCAATCTGAGGGATGTACTTGCTGAAAAAACATCATTTGAAAGGATGAGTGACTTACTGGCACTATGTTTCCACAGACTGCTTTCACATGTACAGTGTCATCTGCCCCAGATAGCAGCTCCCCAGGGTCTTCTTCTGGTCCACCCACCTTCTTTCTGTCTTTGGTATATACAACATTGGCTACTTGGACAAGGAGTAGAATGAGTACCCAAGTTCTATTCCTGATCTTGGGAAAAGGTTAAAGTGACACACCATTAGCTATAATATTTGCTGTGACTTGGAAGACAGTCATGGTCATATCAAAAGAGGTTCCTCACAGTCCTAGGCATCTATGCTAAACTGCTGTAAAGTTAAATCACACACATATAATCAACATACATTTAAAATGTGACAAATATAATATGCTGATGACAGTGTGGAAGTCACCCAAATTCTCATAAAAATACTGACAATAAATATGTGGATGGCCTAAAACACACAAACTTCACTAAAAGTCATTCTGTATGATCTACAGAAACACATACTCCTAAAAATATATGTAATCGTATCTGATATAGCCAAAACCATAAAATGTCAACTGCCTATCAACAGTAGAACAAGACCAGAAGAGATAAACAGTCATATATGTACAGAAAGGAATAGTCCAGGGTAATTAATGAAAGTAGACCAAAAGTCATCTGTCAAACCTCGTAAGCATAAAGCTCATAGAAGAGCAATGTGAGGCCATAAAACTAAAGAAAAAACAACTCGTCTATGGATAACAAGGACATTCATTATTTTTGGAGGATAGTGACAGAAAGAGCTAGTCCTATATCAACCTCTTTTCTGGATTAGATACTAATTACAAGTGTATGTTTCCCTTGTAAAACTCCCTTTGACTTGGTCATTTTCCCACAAGGATGTACGTCTGAGAAAATGTAAAGACTTAAAGAAATAGGCCCATCTGGACTGAAACAGCAGTACCTGTCTGACCACACTACACTCATTTGTTCTTGTTTACTTAACAAATGAATGGCCTCTCTAAAAGATCTCACACATGAGGTCCATAACTGAGCCTTCTGCTTACTTGATCTCTGGCCCTGCTGGAACTTTACAGTTCAATCAGCAATCATCTGCCAAATCAAACTAATACCAACCCCAAATCAAACAAGACAAGTTTCAATTTTCTGCCAATACATCTTACTTGATGAAAATAGAAGAGATATTCAATTTCCTCAAAATTTATTCTGTCTTTAGACTCCACAAATTTATTTTGTCTTTTAACAAGATCATATTTGTATTTGGTATTATAAATTTTATAACTACTCATTGCACTTCTTCTCCCCTCTAGGATGTAAACTCTAGAAAGCAAAGGTTAAATTTGGTCACTACAGTATTCCCAGTACTAACAACAGTGTCTATTCTAGTGATGGTATTAACACTCGCAGTTCATAGTCTGGTTCCCATTCACTGCCCCAGACTATACAAACAATTTACAGGCTTTAGGTGTAACTAATTGGTAGTATCTAAATGGCTACGGCACACTTCCTAGCTTGCCAAGTTTACTTGAGCATTATTAAGGAGACAGAATTCTCCCTATATAGGAGGCCATTAATATAAAAAGTAGTATGTTGAAGGCAAAATTTAAAGGTTACTAAAACAATTAGGTCACACTAGTCAAAAAATAAACAGAGCAGATAGACACTGCAATAGTATGGTTGCGGGAGTAAAAGGATCTCAGATAACGGTAAAGACATGAGAGGAAGGAGGAGATACTACAGCAAATCTTTGGCAAACAGAGAAGTAGCATTTCCTTATATAGATATTGGCTTTCTACATTACTGTAAACAAATTACCTATTTAAAAAAAATCACTGTGTATATGTGTGTGTGTGTGTGTGTGTGTGTGTGTGTGTGTGTGTGTGCGCGCGCGCGCACGTATGTCCCTGTATTAGTTAGGGTTTTACTGCTGTGAACAGACACCATGACCAAGGCAAGTTTTATAAAAAAATAACATTTAATTGGGACTGGCTTACAGATTTAGAGGTTCAGTCCATTACCATCAAGGTGGGAGCATGGCAGCATCCAGGCAGGTATAGTGCAGGAGGAGCTGAGAGTTCTACATCTTCATCCAAAGGCTGCTAGTGGAAGACTGACTTCCAGGCAACTAGGGTGAGGATCTTATACCCACACCTACACTGACACACCTACTCCAACCAGCTCACACCTATTCCAACAAGCCCACACCTCCAAATGGTACCACTCCCTGGTCCGAGAATATACAAACCATCACAGTCCCCAACCCCATTTGAAATGTAAACATATAAAGAAACCCATTTCTAGAGTATAAGTAAAAGGGTAAGCACAAACAAAGCATGCTTTCATTACACACCTTAAAGTATAATCTTCCAAACAGCTGCTTTATATCCATAAAGCATTACGAAGCAACTGAGTATTCCCTGAAAAGAAAAATAGTTAGCAAAGAAGACTATTTTAATTATATATATATATATATATATATATATATATATATATATATATATATATTACCATTACAATGATTTTAAAGCACTGAATTTATGGAGTTGTAGTAACACTAGCAAAACACATAAAGATACTTCTCCAATGGTTCCCACATATGACTAACTAAGAATTACTATCAGAAAGGTCCCTGCTTACCCACACACACACACACACACACACACCCCTAGGGTGATGTAACTTTTACTCCTAATGTCTCTGACCAAGGGTTATTGCTCACAATCTCTTCAGTAAGATGCTCATTTCCCTTTCAAACCTTATGCTACCTAGGCCTTGCTATACACTCACAGTTCACTACGGTGTGCTTCCCAGGTTATAATGCTATGCTAGCTAGCCCTAAAGGAGCTTTATTAATCATCACAGTCTTTCTTATTGCTCATTTAGATCATTCTTTCAGGAAGTCAGTATGTCGTCATCACATAAATATTAAAATTTACTTGACAAAAATCAGAGGTCCTAAAAATAAATATCATTCATGATTCAATTTTTTTTCCTAATTTTTTTTGTTGTTGTTGTTGCTGTTTTTTTTCGAGACAGGGTTTCTCTGTATAGCCCTGGCTGTCCTGGAACTCACTCTGTAGACCAGGCTGGCCTCGAACTCAGAAATCTGCCTGCCTCTGCCTCCCAAGTGCTGGGATAAAAGGCGTGTATCACCACCGCCCAGCTCATGATTCAATTTTTAAACCCACATTTTAATTTAGATACTGAGAATGATGAAGTAAATCAATTTTCTAAAGCTTTGTCTTAATCTTCTAATATTATCTCTTCATAACAAAGGAAAAACATAGCAAAGCTTGGTTTTAGAAAGTTTAAATGGTAATTTAATAAAGGAAAAAGCTTACAAACATGAAATGATATGCTCATAAACTAAGATAGTGGACAGTCTGGCCAAATCAATACATAAAGACACAATTGCAATTTCAGTCTTTTTCTAGTTCAGTAACCAACTATTCTGTCAAATTAAAAACATCATTTAGTCAAAAATACAGACAAAATCAAGTATTTCATCACGAGTTTTCAATTTTCTTTTGGCTCTTACTTTTAATGACTCTTTGTAAACATCCACATGGATATCTATTTTATTTATTGAAAAATATTTAAAAGTAGACCCTATAATACCTATCTCTCATTAATATTCCAAACTTAATCATAACTAAGAAAGTTCCAACTTTCTAATGAGAGAAATATATCAACTTTATTCATAAAAGAATTATCATAAAACTATGAGTATAAACTATGAAGACATAGTTACTTAATGTATGTATAATGATTCAGAAATAAAGATGTAAAGTTTCTACTCAGGTAAAATGCTAGGAAGAATAACAACAAATGGTTGGACAACCTACAAGTTCCAAACCTTTCTTTCACCCATCAGAGGAAACACAGGACAATAAACTACCAGAGAGCTTAGTGAAAGAAAAGAGGTAAATGACAGATACTTACATCTGTGAGAAATTTTACCAGACATTTGTAATGGACTGTTAAGGCCAACAATGGGCTGCGCAATTGTACAGGGCACTTAGGAGCACCAAGGGAATCAGTCATTCACAAGCTCTTCACAGACCTGAGAAGGTCAAGACCAAGGGGCAGAGAACAGCACAGCAGAAAGGTAGGAAGGAGCCTTGGGTGACTCTTTTCCCCCTACCTTTCACCAGAGCAATGGCCTAACAATATACGGAGTTGAGTGACAAGCCTATGAGTTTGGTGGAAACCCACTGTGGCTGGCAAAGAGAACAACAACCAACCGAACCAACCAACCAAACAAAACAAAACAAAAAGCATTCAACTTCTATTTGGAAACACAGGAGTAACTTAAAATCTATACTTAGGGACAAGTTAAGATAGCCTGAGACTGAGATCTCTCCAATATCCAAACCTGAACTCTGGGCACAAGACTGTCTCTCCTCTCCTCTTGCCTGGCATAGTTGGGTATTTAAAACAGTTAGTTGCCTGAACTCACTGACCCTCTATTCTAATTGTTCTGCATTTTATCTCATCAAGTTTGAAACAAGCTGTCCAGATTTAAATGTCATCTCTGCCATCTGTTAGCTATCTGATCTCAGGAAAATTACTTAACCTTTCTGAAATACAGCAACTTCTGTCTATATAGGTAAGATATAAAGCATCAATGTCACAAGTCTTTGTGATAATTAAAAGAATTAACATACACACAACACCAAAATACCATACAACAGGAAAAAAAATACTAAATTGAACTGTTCACTAGCATTAAATGACTATTTTTTCCCTAATTTTTTTACCACTAATTCAAAACTTTATCAACACTTACATTCATTGCTGTCCTTGCCTAATTCGATTTTCTCCCTTTAAGCTTTCTATATCCCATATATTCTTTGTACAGGAGGCAGAGTGGCTGTCTTTCTCCTGTGAACATCTAGTATGAAACTAACACAGTTTAACTACAGCATCCAAATTCTTCAGCATACACAACTGCTTTTACTCAAAAGGAAGGTTAAATACACCGTCACACTGAAAGTCTCAATTTACTTTCTTGATTAAACATATGAAACCAAAAATATATCTCATGTTCACATATCATACTGCTACACATTATTTAGAATTAAAGATCACCTTTAGTATGGTCAGATATATTTATCTTGGACCTCAGAAACGTAGTCCATTGTATCATAAAATAATATGCTTGTTAAGTGACTGCTGGAAAACTGTAACACTGGCATATTCAGTCTCAGTTTAACTGTAAAAATAAAAACCAACCTCTTACCAAGATACGGAATATAAAGTATGGGTATTCCTTCTCTCGGAGAAAAATGTTTTCTGAGTTAACAACCTTCTTAGCTGGATAGCCACTTTGCTTTTGTATTGAAAGAGCTTCTAAGAGCTAGTTTTTAGATGTTACAATTTCACCAACTTCACCTTGGTATTTTAAAATGTTGGACGTGGGGGCGGGGGGTTAAGTATGTGTTTTATTCTTTAATCCCTTTGTCAATTAAAATATCGTGTACGCACACTGTACCAAAAAGCTTCCTGATTCCAAAACTGGTTGCCTCCTTCCTCAAACTCGTAAATATCCTAAGAGAAACTGCAATTGGTGCTAATCTGTGAACCCTAGGTTGAAACTTTCTTCTCAAACTTCTTGCCTGGGCTACTCCATAGCACCGCTGCTTAACGCTGATGCACAGGGACCAACCGTTCCCAAAGCACCCAGAAGCGTGAGGGCGGACTCGGATCTGTTCACGTCTCTCCGAACCGGTAGGGTTCGGTCAACACTAGCGGTACGTACGTAACAGCGTTTCTGCAAATCTGCACCAAGTGTTGCAAGGAAGAGTCCCCGTTAAATTCACCCAGGGTCGGCCCGCCGCGTCCCCACCACGAAACCTAAACCTCCTCTCACTCACCCAGCAAAACCCGCCGACAACTAAAGTCTGGCCCGCGGCGCCTGTGACGTCATGCACGCGCGCGGGCGCGAGCAAGCTCGGCTCACGCATGCGTACTCCACTAGACTTGCGCTGTGGCTGGGCGGGAACTCCCCGGTAAACGCGAAGAGGAGGAGCAGGAGGAGGAGCGTGCAGCCACCGCAAGCTGTGTCACAACCACCCGGGCTGCTCGCCCCTCCTCTCCCTGGCTCACGCGGATTTCCGGTTGCTCAAAGGAGACACCCCCACCCCCACCCCGGCCCCATCCCCAACCAGCAGGGTGAGCCTGACCAGTTTAGGATCAGCCATTAAAGGCTAGCCTCACAATGCAAAAAATAAGATTCTTTTTTTTTTTTTCTTTTTTTTTCTGTTTTTTTCGAGACAGGGTTTCTCTCTATAGCCCTGGCTGTCCTGGAACTCACTCTGTAGACCAGGCTGACCTCGAACTCAGAAATCTGCCTGCCTCTGCCTTCTGAGTGCTGGGATTAAAATAAGATTCTTAAATCCCATAGCAAGTGAGAACTCTATTCTAAATCAGACTGGTTCCAGACTCCAGTGTGTCGACACTAAAGCTTTTATTCTAAGTTAAACATTCAAATGCAACTTTTCCAAGGCTATGAATAAATGATGGTAATGATGTTTATTTTATAGCACTTTGGTGACATCTGGGGTATTTTCAGGTAAGTTGAAGAACCCTGCCAATATTTCCTAAAGCTTTCTTTTCCTTCCCCACCCCCGTGTTCATAAAATATAAGTGAACCAGGAATAACAACTAAAGTGGAATTTAAGGACTGTCCATTATAGGAGTATAATAAGGCTCAGATCCATACTGTTAGTCACTTCACACAGTTGTGAAATACTATTTATCCACTAAGTTTAGCTACCGTATGGATTTTGGATCCTATGTACTTTGGTCGAGAGCAGGGAACCGGAAGATTCTTCTAACTCCAGCTGAAGTCCTGGAGGCAGCAACTTTGGCAACAAGCAAGTAGGGAATGAGAAAAATTAACAAGAACCAGCAACCAAACTGGTGACATACTGGTCAAGAGAACCATTATTGCTGGTTATAGCTTCATTATAATAACAGGTTAACATTCTTTGGGAGTGGGAGGAACATACATAAGCATACTTTTAAGCATATTTTAAGTGGCTTGTGAACAAAGTCCCCCTTTCCAAGGAAAAGCAACCCTTTTTCTTAGTGAAATGCGCAATTGTTGTTTTACAAAATCCTGGTCTGTTAGTTAAGTTTGTACTGTACTTGTTTTTTGTTTGTTTGGGTTTTTGTTTTGTTTTGTTTTGTTTTGTTTTTGTTTGTTTTTTGTTGTATGTGTGTGTGTGTGGTTTTTATTTATTTATTTATTTGCACAAAGCTTTGCTTTTGATTCAGAATTAATTCCCCCATCTGATTTGTGTCTGACATCGGTCAAAGCCGCTACCCAGTTGGTGACATCTTCACTTCCACCACAGTTAAATTACGTATATCCTCCTAGTGGATGTTCATGTTTTCCTCATTACTTTCCCTCAGTACTTAAACACATTCTTCAGCATTTGAAGTTTACTAGGAGCAGGAATGACAGTTCTGTTTTACAGCCAAGACTACTATACAATGACTGCTAACTTTAGGAGCTAAATATTCATTGGATGAGCAATACTCAGGGGAAAAAGATTTCTCTTTTCTTACCTTTAATATCAGTTTTTCCATCCTTCCCAAACCCCCAGCTGATTACTTGGAAATGTTCCTTAACTAAAACAGGGAATACTCTGTGTTACTAAGCCAAAGGGAGGTATTTAGTCTCAAGAAGTTTTTTACTAAGTACAAAGCATTGTGGTTTTATTGTCAAAATACTAAACTCATCTTATTGGCCAAGGATTTTCCCAAGTTGTGTGATTTTTCATTCTTTATTTAAATTATTTCTTTTACAATAGAAAAATACAATTACACCATTTAGCCTCTTTTTTTTTTTTCAATCCAACTACACCCACACCCTCTCCTCACTCTTCAATTTCATGGCTTTTTTTTTTTCCTTAAGTACATACACACACACACACACACACACACACACACACACACACACAGCCTACATCTTAAAAAGATGTTCCTCATCAAGAAACATTTAAGATGGGATTCCCACTGATCAATAATGAACATGAGAGTTGGGATAGGAATTTTATCAGATGGTACATGAAGCAGTCACTGAGTCACCGTAGTTATTATGGGTAAGATTCCGTGAGACTCCTTCTTTCCACATGAGTCTGTGAACTGATGATGTAATTAATCCTGTCTTGTTTAGGCTGCCATATTGTTAATGAATCACTGGTGTAGCTTCCAAGTTATTTCTAGGAGACACAAATCTCACAGATGACTTCCTGGTCCACTGGCCTTTACATACATGCCACTATCTCCTCAGAAGTCATCTAAGCCTTCCATATGGTGGTTGTGCTGTAGATGCATCCACTGGGGCTGCACAGCCCAGGATCAGTTCTTTTCTAAATTTTGACCCTAAGTGGATTAAAAGTAATGTTTTTGTTTTACCCCTTACCAACTCAATCATTTAACTTTTTCCTCTTCCTCTCTTTATCACATACATATTCACATACTACAAGATCTAATGAAGATGTGTGCCACGAGTATACATATATGATTAGTTGGTTACTTGTTCTAGTGGTTACTCTCAATGTTTCAAGGATGTAAATACTTTCTACAAACCACATATTTTTTAATCCTGATATCCCATTTTATACCAGAGTTTGGGATGCATCTGACTCCAAAGCCAGTATTGTATTTCCTCACATCAAAAATTAATTTGTATAAGTGGGAAAAATTAAACATGAACAATAATAATAAATTTTTATTTATAAATAATAAAATAATACATTTTGAAATAATAAAATAACCCCTTGAATTAACCAGAACCTGAACAATCAGTTTCTGGTTTCCTTTGCCAATTAAAACAGCTTAAAACAGCGATTTTGATTTTAATAATTAATGTATTATCTGTTACAAGTTATAATTTTTGAATATATTAAAATGTTTTTGATATAAAATCTGTAGTATGTAAGTGCTCTTTTTTTTAAGCAATGTTTAAAATAAGGTCCCAAGTAATAAATAATGAGCATCTGAACTGGACTGGGAGTTTTATTAGATAATAATGAATATAAAGAATCAATGCAGTTACTATAAGTAATAAATGAGAGATGAAAAATATTGATTTAAAACTGGCATTAGAAGACTTAATCTTCTTACATCTTAGTATTTTCAAATTGATTTTCAGGACTTGTGAGACTATTGATATTGAAGCCACTCACTCAACAATTCAATACATGGAATATTGCTTTTTACATTTTGATATTTTTTTGCATGTTCTGTGTGCAGCATGCCTATTCTACAATCTACTATCATCGGGTTATATCCCTAAAGCATGACAACATCATCTTGTACTTAAACCTAACATTTTTCTAGCAATAGTTTTTGAAACTTAGTCTTCAAATGTAACTTGGGTCTGGAATTTACTGTTTGGCCACACCTGTGCTGGAACATGCAGTCTTTCCCAGCATCGCCTCTTGACATCTGAGACTGCAGATCTGTAGAGCTATTGCATGCTGAGCACATGAGCTTGTTGTAACTCCCTATCATTCCTCATATGCACATACATGACTGTCTGTGTCTGAGTCAAGACACCATCACTGAAATTTTGCTTCACAGATGCTATATTTTTGGTAATTGATCAGACTTCTGTGTGTACTATGAATATTTCTCTTTTTTTCCCTGTGATTTGATTTAAGTAGATACAGACTAAAGTTATGATCACCAATATTTAGAACTGTTTGCTTGTGGCATGTCATCTTCATTTTTCTGAGAAATTTTAAAATCACAACTGTTTGATCAGTACGTCTAGTTCTTTTGAAAATACAGAAATGTTCTTTTTAAAAAATCATCTCACTGGAGCAGTTAATCTAATTATTCTAGGTATCTGACTACCTCTTTCAGAGTATGAGAAAGCTGTCAAGGCCTGTCAGGGAATTTAATGGCCTGCTGCTAAAACACTGTATAGTTTTCTCAAGACTCAGAATTGGCTGTTTCCCTAAGACCATGTGGAAGGTCAAGGCTTATATTAACAGTACAGCAAAAATGGTTGCCTTTCTCTTCAAATTACACTCCCCTTGGCCCCTTTCACCCTCATCACAATTTACCTGTATTGTGTGTGTGTGTGTGTGTTTGTGTTTGTGTGTGTGTGTGTGTGTGTGTGTGTGTGAGAGAGAGAGAGAGAGAGAGAGAGAAGCACTTATCTGAAGTTTATCTGTCTCCTCATTTTATTTGTTTTCTGTTTTTGTTTTTGTTTTTCATTAATTCAAACAACATTTTTGTGAATACTTTCTAATCAAAAATATTTTTTGTATCAAATATTAGCTTAAGATTAATTTCCTCCACCAAATCAAGTTGCTTTCTTCTCTTTATTTGTATAGAGACTCTGAAACTATGTTCATGAAGCAATAATACTAACTTGTTATTGTTGAGTGGTCAATTGTTGAACACTTGTTTTATTTAATTTACAAAATGACTGTTTTCATTATTTAGCCACATAATTAATGTTAAGTGAGCCAAAATAATTTTGAAGTTTTCTTTTATTTCAGATCACTTTACCATTAAGATTATCTGATAGCCAAATATACATTTTATATATTCATGAAGCTCATATTCTATAATACCCATTTACCCCATACATAGAGCTCTAACCAAGCACTCACACTAATATCACTGCTGTATCATGTTCATACTGACTATAAGGTAGACCCGATTGATCACTTGAACAAACCAAACTGTGTTGAGCTTTTATTAAGAATGGTAATTTCATGTTATTTCTCTGCTGCATGTACTTCTTGGCTTTTAATCATTAATTCAGTTGTTGTGTCCATTCACTCAACCAGTGAGCACCACTTATCAGATCTAACTTATTATGCCCAATTACTTCAAATGCTGAAGCAGTTCCTTAGCCAAATATTGGACAGTGTGCATGGCTGCTTGACTATATTGGACATCAAAATTACTAGGACAACTTGCAGCAGCTTCAGGAGACTACTACAACCATGTGGCAGCTCACAATGTTCAGGTTGCAGGAGTCTGCGCTCCAGTCATGAGTACGTGAGGCCAACTGCACTGGCCTTAGGAACACAGCACTCCTAAGAGAGGCCTCAGAGGATCCCTAAGCATTGTGTTTATTCAGATGATGGAGAGAGCATTTCACTAGGTAGGTCAGCAGGAAGTGTGTTGGTGGTAACTGAGTTTGGTCCATATGTAACACATATGATTGGTGGAATTAGAAGTTGTGCTATAATTCATGAAAACACAGTCTTGCATTGGCAGGCTTGGTTTTTCGGTCAGCTAAGAAATATCTACCTTTGCTAAAATAAAACGCTTCTTCCAAACAGTCTTTCTTGTCTGGGTGTGATGAATATCATGGGTCGAGTAACCTTAGCTGTTGGGACAAATAGGATATGGAGAATTTCTTGTATGAGTGCTGTATTTACATCATTTCTACCCACACTGACTTTTCAATTTCCTCACCGACTCCACGTCAAATTCATGACCTCTTCCTGAACTATTACGATGTAATTACTATTACTGTTGTTATTGTTGTGAAATTTCCCTTGACCTAATTGGCATGTCAACTGGTTTTATCATTGTTTAGTTCTTTATGCAACAATATTGTTGAAATCTATGGATGCACATTTGCTGTTTTTTATAAGAGATTAGAATATCCTGTCCCACAACAGGCCTGATGGGCCTCTGCTTCTCATAATCTCTCCTCTTCTTGCCCATGATGTTTTCTGAGCCTTGGATAGGGGTGTTACTTGGAGATGTAACACTTAGGGTTAGGCACCCCAATGTAACATTTTCTCCATTTAGACTAGATGTAACTATATGTGATAGTTTGTATCTGATACAAAAATGGAGTTTCTTTGAATAGGGATGAGACCACACTTCTCTGTGGGTATAAGCCTAAATATTGCAAACCCGGGGGAATGTGATGAATAATCAAATTTCTGTTGACATTCCACCTTATTCAAGTACAGATTTATTTGGAGGAAAATTCTAAAGATTCTAGATTCTTGTGCCTCTTTACAAAAAATCGTACAGAAAAGTGTGACAACTTACATACAAGGAGATAGCTCATTTGAAGGAAATGTGAGTTTGGAGATGCATCAGACCTGGCTTTTGTCCTGGCTCTAAGAGAAAAAGAACAAAGAAGAGAAGAGGAGCTCCCTGACCTTCTGTGAGTCGCTGACAGATACCATGGGTTTTCCAAATTTATCTGATGGCAGGCTTTGCTTGCTCCTGCAATATTCCTCAGAAAAAGCCTGTGCGAAAGAGTTCCTCTTAGTTTCCCCCCAACAATTGAATTCTCATATATGTCAATCTTAACGTTTCTGAATCCTGTTCCTATCCTTCTATCATGCCCCCAAACGGTGTACGAAATCAGATGGCTGCCTGTCTTCAACCAAACTTTGATCCAAGGTTCTGTGTTCTCTGGATCACGTTTCTACAAGAGCATTCTAGAGGATTACCCTTGCTGTATTATCCACCCAGCCCTGTCTGCACACAAACATTCTCTGTCTGCACACACAGTGCGTTATCATTCATGCCTTCTCTGTATATCACAAGGACTTAGCAATGCTGTCAGAGTAAAAGTCCAAGCTTTAAATGGGCTAAAAGGTAACGTATGATCTGATCCATCTTCTGCACTTCTGGTTTGACATGATATTCACTCACTCCAGATAAATTGGCAGCTTTGATTAGGTGGTACATAAAGTAGTAGGATAGTTTTTCCTGCCTAACTCAGATATTTCCAAAAATATAATTTCAGAGGAGTCACACTGACTAATTAAAATCTAGTACATAATTTTGCTTTTGTTTTCTTTATCTCTAATCTTTAATGAGCTTCAACATAGAGAAAAAATGACTAATTTCATTGTATTTTACAATGCAATGTAAATTCTACTACAGCAAAGATGGCAGACTTATTCATTTGGTAGGCAATTGTCATGGTTTGAATATGCTTGGCCCAAGGATTGGCACTATTTGGAGGTGTGGTCTTGTTGGAGTAGGTGTGTCACTGTGGATGTGGGTGTTATTTAATACACTTATCCTAGCTTCCTGGGGGTCAGTATTCTGCTATCAGCCTTTAGATGAAGTTGTAGAATTCTTAGCTCCTCTTGCACCATGCCTGTCTGGATGCTGCCATGTTCCTGCCTTGATTCCTTGAACTGAACCTCGGAACCTGTAAACCAGTCCCAATTAAAGGAGTGGGAGGGTATAGGGAAATTTCGGGATAGCATTTGAAGTGTAAATAAAGAAAACAATAATAATAATAAAAGAGTATGAGTATCATCAAAGAAACTTGGCAAAAAAAAAAAATGATGTCTTTATAAGAGTTGCCTTGGTCATGGTATCTGTTCACAGCAGTAAAACACAAAGACAGCAATGAATATTTGATGAATGGTTAACTAAGACATAATGCCTAATATATCAATCATTTCATTTACAATTAGTCCACATGTCTGGCAAAACATTTTATCTTTTCCTATTTACCAACGTTAAAAGACTGTCAGTAGACTTGATGAGGAGACACTGACTTTGCATAAACACAAGTGTGCTTAAATGTGACTGTGAGTCACAAATTGCTAATATATGCCCCCAAAAATAGAGAAATAGAAAATCTCACTTTATAAACACCAACATCCTATTTATGGTGTGTGTGTGTGTGTGTGTGTGTGTGTGTGTGTGTGTGTGTGTATTTCTCATGAGTTATATGGAAACCTACTATGGTGTATAAATGATTCCAAGGCCATATTTTGAGGAATATGAAAAAATTAGGGATCTTTGGTAATGATTAAGAACATCTAAATTTTTAAAACTTAATATAAGTTATGGTTCTTCAATTATAAATTAATATGTTTTGTTTATATTTCTGTACTCATGCCATATGTTTTCACAGGATGATATTACTCTGTTGTCCAGAGTAAATTAAGCTTGGACTGCTGAATTCAAGCAGTGCTCCTGCCTCAGAATCCTCAGTGGCTAGACTACATCTCCATACTGGTTCCCTATGTAACTGAATATGTTATTGATATTCAATAACCCCTTGGAGTTTTCTCTCAGCCAAAGAGAATTATTTAATTATTTTTGTGTGTGTTCGTATGCATGGTGTCTGAGCATAAGTGTTGAAGTCACAGGAATTGGGCTTTGGCTATAGAACTAGGAATAGAGGTAACTTTGATTAAATTATACAAAAGATGTATACTAAGATGTGCAAATGTAATCAAAATTGTTCTAAGTCTTTTGATTGTTTGACTGGAAAACATTTCTTAAGTAAACTGACTTAAAGTTAAAAATAAAATATCACAATCAGTGCCATTGTGTGCAAAAATTATGTCTTTATTTTTGTGTTAGAGATGCAGAACAAATACAATGAGGAGGGAAAATAATGTGGGTTCAGCCAAAGCCAGAGAGTTTGTGTCCCCCAGTATAAGTACTGTAGTTTGATGCCTATGTTGCATTCCATTTATACACTGAATAAAGAAGTCTTAACGTTATTGAGGTAACAAATAGTTAACAATAGTGAGTTTGGGGGAAACATTGACACACATTGTATACAACTTGATATATGTATGATTGCAGCACCACCACCTATAGAAAGGGGTACACAAAGAAGAACTAGGGAAAATATTGCTAAAAATGAAAACATAGATGTCAGGGTATTCAGAGAGATCTTTCAACTTAACACTATGGGACTCATATTTATTCCATGTTCTGTGAATCCCTCTCACTGGCATGTCTTAAATCCTGAGCTAGTAAATTGCACCCTGAAATGCTGCATGAATACAGTCCTCTTTCTACTTAATTTTAGACTTAAAAAGTAGTGTTGAATGATGATCATATTCTAAAAGTCAAAACACTCAGGAGCAGGGAGCAATTTGTTAGCCTGAAATTTTCCACTTCCTTCCCGGAATTTTTGAGTGATCAAAATTTGGTATAATTTTATAAACTTTATAAAGAATAATTTTGGATAATGGAAAGCTTATTAGGAGTTTGTATGCTTTAAAGGTTTATCATGGTTAGTTGGAATAATTGGGGACCATTTGTATTGTGTTCAAAATGTATTTTTAATACAGAATAGCATTTTGTACCATTGTCAAAACTTTCCTCTATTAGTTTAAATTGAATACACATCTGTTCATTATCCTCATACAATTTCACAGGAAGTTCAGAAAATATTGAGATTCCCTTGATGAAAATGAAAGCATTTTGTTCATTTGTTCACATGCATGCATCAATAATATCAGCATCTAAAACCAAATCTTAATCTTTGTCCTTACAACCCATTCATTATAGACTGTGTTGACAAAAATGATGGGATTGAGTGTATTGTATTAATTATAGAATGAAATCTTTCTGATATTCTCCTGATATTCTAATATGATATTACTATTTATTTTCCTATTTAAATGATGCAAATATGATGACCTTAGATGTGGGTATATTGGACCAAAGGGAGACTTTAAAACCAAATGCATCTCCTTCCTTTGTCTCATGTGTCAAGTCATCTATACTGTTGCCATACATATTAAGCTTCCTTATACTAGCAATAGTCATCTAATAATAGGAAAGTTTTTTATATCAGTGTGGGAACTAATAAGGGGGGCACTGGGGAAGAGGGGGAGAAGACCCATGCCCCGCCAGAGTTTTACCAATTCTCTGGTCTGTCAGGTGTGGGAGAGCTGCCATAAACTTTCCACTCATCCCTGGGTGGGCATCCAAGCCTCTGACCCACTCTTCAGGGGGTGGCCAAGGGGCAACCCTACCTGGGAACCCCAGAGCTACTTTGCTAAAGCCACCAGGGTTATAGGAGAGAGGGAGGAGGGAAGAGGTTCCCAACACCTTCGAGAGTGAGCAGAGTGGATCTTGATGAGCAGAGAATCTCTATGGTTTTAGAGCTTTATTATAGAAATGCCGGGGAAAGATGAGGGAGGGAGGGAGAGAGAGAGAGAGAGAGAGAGAGAGAGAGAGAGAGAGAGAGAGGAGAAGAAGAAGGAGGAGGAGGAGGAGGAGGAGGAGGAGGAGGAGGAGGGGGAGGAGGAGGAGGAGGAGGAGGAGGAGGAGGAGGAGGAGGAGGGGGAGGAGGAGGAGGAGGAGGAAGATGAGGAGGACGAGGAGGACGAGGAGGACGAGGAGGAGACAAAGATAAAGGAAAGAGAAGTGAGAGAAGTGATAACTTAGGCAGGGGCCAGAGTTCCAGGAGCATGAGTGAACATCTACTGTGTCATGAAGGTGAATTATCACCATTTCCGGGGTTCAGACCTCAGCTCAACTGGAGACCAGCCTGCAATTCCCCACATATCAGATGTAATCCTATCCTATGCAGTTCTGCCAGATAGCCTTCATATCAATCCAACTGTCCTTTAGCAGAAAATGTCCAAGCTCTTGGAGGCACTTAGATTCAACAGTGAATCTGTGATCCAAATCATTCTAACATTCAAGACATTGTATTCTGGCATCTCTATGGTGGATATGTCAAACTTCTTCATCTATTAACAGATATAATGTGAAGTCAGTCGCCTTTCTTCCTGGCGCAAAATAAGAAAATGTGTGCAGCATCCTTTATTCTGGCAGCCATTACATGATCAAAAGAAACTATACTTACAAAGAGCTCACTTCTATGTTTGATTGGGTGATGAATGAGATTAAAAATTAAAACCAAAATCCAGGCCCCCGCAAATTGAAGGCATTGGTCAGCCCTTAAGTCAACTTTCACTAAGCCTCATTGAACTCAGAATTTCTATGCATACACGTTAGCAAATTTTCTTAATTTTAGTTTTTGGTTTTCTATTGATAGGAACAAAACACAGTCTTATTTGGGGAAAATATCTAGGAACTCAAAAATAAAAAAAAAAATTTTACCCAGTACTAACCTGCACATTTTGGATATAGAAAGTAGAAGATACAAAAGAGTATAATGTGGCTAGGGAATGTAACCTGCGCTTCCACATCCACCCTCGAGCAGTGGCTTGCTGTGCCTATAGCTGCATTTTTGAAGTATCCATTCTCAACTCGTGTTTTTCCAAATTCAGCCCTCCTATTCCCATGGCATATTAGATATTTATCATTGGAGGTCTTGAATTTATCTCCAACCTGAACAATGTAAACTATAATAGTGATTTAATAAACTCTAACATGTCTCCTTTTATATGCCCATTATCTCAATGTTACCACCTTCCCGAAATCATTTAGGCTACTTTGGACCGAGTGATATGCCCTAGAAAAATGTAGAAGCCCAAGTGTGGTAGAATTGAAGGGGGAAGCTTTGGGAAGATAACCGAAGCATGTGGTACAGTCCTCACAGTGAGAACAGAGTTCTTGTTAAAACAAAAGAGTTATTTCTTTCTGTGCCATATGGGGATACAAAAAAAAAAGTTATGTGTGTCTCAGGAACCAAGCCCTTACCAATCACCAGTGCTTGAATCTCTGACTCTCCATCTTCTAGAATTATGAAGAATATATAGTCATTGTATAAATGACCCTGTTTTTGCTATTTGTTAGGTCAGCCTAAACTGGTAGATATGATACAGAACCTGAAGAATCTTGGAGTATTATAACTCTTTGTCCATTTCTTGAAGTATCAATAGGTAATGTTATATTGATTTTAAGAATCCATTTTCCTGTCTTTGAATGAGAAATTCCTCACCATATCCACTAACTCATTTGTCCCTCATGGTGTCCAAAATCACAGGATTTTCCAAGAGCCTCCCCATATCCACGATTAACCATTTACATCTAATTCTCCACTTAGGAGCAGAGTTATTCTTTTAAAATATAATCATCAGTTGTCACTTTACTTTGCAATATGAAAAATATTTTCTTTTTACACTAAGGAAAAAAATAGCATGGCCTCTTACTAGTTCCATCAATTCTTTTATTTATTTTTTTTTTGCTAAATAGTACTCATTATGCTTTTATTTTTGAATTATTATAGACACATTACATGAAATTCCCTTCTCACATACCTCCTGAACACATTTCCTCCTACTTAAAGTCATTGCTGCAGTCACCTGATAAGAATGCATTTGCCTGTGATTTACTCTTTTTCACTTAGTATTTTGAATTTGTTTTAGAGCAACTAGGTAACTGCATAATATTGTATAAGAAAATGGGAAAGAACACTTATAAAATCTTCTTAATAGAAAACAGGTATTTTTTAAATTTTCACTTATATACAGAATACCAAAGACTGTGTATAGACAAAAATATGTCAGCTGTGCATCATATCAATTGGAGATATCCCTGGTATTCTGTTTATTGTATTGCTAATATCTCTTGACTAGAAGTGAGCTCTATTGTGGCAGAGGGTGTTTTTACTCATTCCATTCAAAGAAAGACCTAATAAGTACTTAGTAAATATTAGTTGATTTAATAAATATTTTGGTGAGCAATCCCACTCCCAAGTTTGAAGATTGTAAGAAATTGTTTGCTGCTAGCCTGGATGATTAACCCTCAGTCACACTGATGTCTATAAATAGACATACAATCCAACCTTTTCCAGGTAACAGAATTACACATGCATATGAGAAGTGAACAGGTGAAAGATCTTGTTTCCTTGGATTCCATGGACACAAAAATACTGCTAACTCAGAAGGTCAATTCATCCCCTTTGTGTTCCTTGCTTAAAACAAATTTCTACCCAAGTGATGGCCAAGACAAAAGGCAATGTTAAGAAGTTAGATATGTTGAGCATGTTATTGACTAACAAGTGTGAAATAGACTTCCTTATCTCATTTGAAATTTTAAAAGAAATGTTCTCAGGTTGTCTCTGTTTTGTATAATGTTGGCTATGGTCTTTGTTATTTTGAGCCATGCTCCTTCTGTCCTTAATCATTCTAGGACTTTAATAATGAAGGCATGATGAACTTTGTTAAATGCTTTTCCTGTACTCATCTAGGTGACTATGTGAAATTTGTCCTTGTGTTTATTTATATAATGTATTACAGTTACTGACTTGTGTATGCTAATCATACCTTGTATTTCTGGGACGAAGTCCAGTTGATCATTATTTTGATCCTTTTAATATGATCTTGAATTTGATTTGCAAGTATTTTGCTACAAATTTTTGCATATGATCATCAGGAAACATCTTCTATACTTTTTTTTTTTAATTGAGGTGGGGGGGGGTTGTGTCTTTACCCAGTTTGGGTAGCAGCTAATAATTCAAGTTTCATAGAATGAATTTGATTGTCTTCCATTCCTTCTTATTTTGTGGAACAATTTGAGAAGCATTTGTCTTAGGTATGCATTAACTTTGATTAAGTCACCTGTAAAAGAAGGTATTTTATCTTAATTCATAAGATAACATAACATGTAATATTGTACTTTGTTTTGTTTAAACCATGGATATTCCATTTTTCTGTTAGTTATAAGTAAAACATCTTTCCCATCATGTCCATAGGATCTGCTTTAGTCATTAAACAACCTACACAAGGGATTCTTCTAGTCAAAAGTCCCTCACAGAAAAAAATTACTAAAACAAATAAGCCTTTCAATTCCTGAGATAGATTAAATTCATGCAGAGAATATATTGCATTTCTATCAATTAACCATATAATTTTAAAAATTCATCTAAATACAGAGAACATTAAATATTAGCATATTAACTACAGCGCAAAAGACATACTAAAGTAGATTGTATGACAGCTGTGGAATGGCTTCAACAGGCGCCTTACATGAAGCCAATACATACAAGCTCTTGAAGAGCCTGTAGAGAAAATTATTTTCATGAGTGCACAGAGAAGAGTTGAATAAAGTCATTTTCTTCCTTGAGCAAGGTGTAGAGGGCAAGTGATTAAATCATTGAAGCCAGTCATAATCAAGCAAAAGCAACGGGCACAATTGTCCATCATTTTTCTTCCAAATTCTCCTGAGAATAGCTCTAGTGTTAGAATCTGTATCCACATCACGGGAACAGAAATCAGCAAATGAACTACAAGACTCTACAAAAGAGCCATCACCAAATTTTTACTTTGCTTTATTAACAGAAGTCACCAGTTTAACAAGAAACCAATTTTGGTATGTTAGAGAGAAATTTTTCAAAGTAATATAACAAATGTCTTAAGAATGAGTCACAGACACTACAAAAGAAGAAGAGGATGACGGTGAGGAGGACAAGGACAAGGACAAGGACAGGGAAGCAGCAGCAGCATTGGACCTATTACAGAACTGGAGAAACATAAATTAATAATAAAAATCCACTCGAATATCTAAATGAAATGGAAATATTTAAGGAAATAATTATTGCTTGATTGTAAATTGATGGTAAATATAACTCAACATAAAATATGAATAACTGTAGGTAATCTGGAGGACAGTGAAAGATTTCTTTAAAAAAACAAAAACAAAAACCCTGTTCCTTAGAAAGATCAGTTCTTTTTTTAAACTGCAAAGGAAATGGAAATGAAGTCTGTGCGCTCTCTTTTATAAAAATAAATGCGAAATACAATTATTATCTTAGATGAAATTGGTGATCCGAGACTTTAAAGACCCTTTATGAAAGACATCAAACAGCAATAAGGATACGCAGAAGATCAGAGGGGAGGCTACCCTGGATGTAGCCTCTGTTAAGCTTTATTCGTGGAAGGGTGCTCTCTGCACTGGAGCAGATGCCTTGATTACCTGTGCTTCTGTAACACCCCACCCTTGCTGCTGTAAGCTCAAAAAACACATTGGTGCACTTGATGCACAAAGAAAAAGAAATAAGCTAAATGATTAAATAAACATTGAGCGGGGTTAAGACCAAAGGCCAAGATTGTTCACAGTCACTGAAAACCTTGCAGTTTGCTAGAGGGGCAGATCTCCATAGGGTGGATACCATGTATGAAAATTACAATAACTGGTATCTTTGACCTCATTATCAAGAGTGCAGGCTGTGCAGACTGCCTTCCTGATCTGTTTGTCTTATGGTGTTGCAAAGTCATTGGAATTGAAGAAAAAGAAATTGTATATATCCGTTATTGCAACAAAAGAAGTTAATCATTCTCTTGTACAAGACAACTGAAAGCTCTGTTTGCATCTTGTCCACACTGAGCTCTAAAAGAAATCAACAGGATAAACAAACAAAATCACCTCAACATAAAAGAAGCAAACAAATCTGGGGCAAGAGAGAACTTCTCCTGCTGAAAAGCATAGGAGGGGAAAATAATGGCAAAAATAACATTTATGAAAGCCTTAAAATAAAGATGACCCCAGAAATACTGCAGTGTGGAGTACGTGAAAATTTTGGTTTTGTGTTTTCCATGGCATCAAGTAGCTTTATTGGCCTCTTAATGTGAGTCATCTTTCTGTTACTGTAAGAAATTCCTGAGAAAAATGACTTATACCAAAACAAGTCTTCCTTTGGTTCATGGGTTGATCAGTTCATAACCAACCACTCCATTGGCATTGAGCTGTGGTATGGTGATCATTGCATGGTTAAATAGTCAATAAGTTTATGACTAAGAACAAAAGAATGAGGAAGACTACACAGTTCCAGTATTCCCTGGGAGAGCATATTTCCAATGGATTTAAGGACAGCCCATGAGACCACACCTCTCAGAATTTCTGCTACTTCCCAATAGGGACTAATTGGTAATATAAGTTTTTCTGTTGCTGCTGTTATTATTATTATTGTGTTTTTTCAAGACTGGGTTTCCCTGTGTACTCTTGGCTGTCCTGGAACTCATTCTGTAGACCAAGCTGGCCTCAAACACAGAGATCTGTGGGTCTCTGCTTCCTCTGTGTTGGAATAAAAAGCATGTATCATACTACCACCACCATTAGTCTATAAATATATATAGATGTATTTTTCATTTCATCTCTGGGTGAGATATTGTCTTACTTTTGTCATTGCTCATAGAAATCCAATTTCCAATAGACACAAATGTAAGAAAAATCACAAAATTAAAAATGTGTATTAATATATGCATGACATATGTCTTAGGGTTTCTATTGCTGTGAAGAGACATTGTGGCCAGATCAACTCATATAAAGGAAAACATTTAATTGGAGATGGCTTACAGTTTCAGGAGTTTAGTCCATTATCTTCATGGCAGGAAGTATGGTGGCCTGCAGGCAGATGTGTTGCTGGCTAAGGAGCTGAGAGTTCTAAACCTGGATACTCGGGCATTAGGGAAAGAGCTGGCTTGAGTTTCTGAATGCTCAAAGCATATTTCCTCATGACACACATACTTCAACAAAGCAATATCAACTCTAAAAAGACTGTACCTCCTAATAGGTCCACTACCTTTGGACCAGCCATTCAAACACATGAGTCTATGGAGGTCATTCCTTCAAACCACCACAATATAGCAATACATTATTAGATTAAGGAGTCCCTGTAAATGCCAGGCGTTTTTACAAGTAGAAATGTTAACCCAGTTAAAATTATGTACTGGCAAATTTTGTGTCAACTTGACACAGCTGGAGTTATCACAGAGAGAGGAGCTTTAGTTGAGGAAATGCCTACATGAGATCCAGCTGTAAGGTATTTTCTCAATTAGTGATCAAGCGGGGAGGACCCCTTATGGGTGGTGCCATCTTTGGGCTGGTAGTCTTGGGTTCTATAAGAGAGCAGGCTGAGCAAGCCAGGGGAAGCAAGCCAGTAAAGAACATCCCTCCATGGCTTCTGCATCAGCTCCTGCTTTCTGACCTGCTTGAGTTCTAGTCCTGCATCCTTGGGTGATCAACAGCAGTATGGAAATGTAAGCCGAATAAACCCTTTCCTCCCCAACTTGCTTCTTGGTCATGATGTTTGTGCAGGAATAGAAACCCTGACTAAGACAGACGGTACTGTTCTTATTCTCATTTGTAGATGACTAAACTGAGGTGCACTGTGGTCATTAGATTTGCCACAAATTGGACTCAGATGATAAATAGCAGAGCTGAGATCTGAATTTACAAAATGTAAGTCTAGAGAGTGCTTTCCAATAAAGCTTAGTAATTAATTATCCTGCCAGTTATAACTCTGTTCAAGAATCTGCTTTGATTAAAATATATTTTTCTTAGTATTAATAGAAAAATCCAATGTTATTGTTAGTTTTAATAAAATCTTTGACAGTGTCATCTAACACTTGTGTTTAGAAATTTGGTTTTTCATTAATTTTCATTTGTTGGAGAATTTGCTGTCTTTGTAATAGTAACTAGATAGTGCATAAGAATCACCAAGTAATAAAAATGACTTAATAAAATATCTGTAACTGAAATAGTACATTTCTCCTCTAAAATAAAGTTGAAAGCACTTTGATATTTTGAAGTCAACACTTTATGAAATAAATAAACACACCTTGATGTTGGATGGTTCTAAGCTTTGCCTTCAGAGCAGTTCACAAGAAGCTAAGGTGTTGGTGTAGACTGAAGACTGCTGTCTCAGAAGGCCGAGAGACTGTTTTTTGCTACTTGGGATCCAGGGTGTCAGATTGAGAAGACAGAAAATTCAATGGTGAGAAAAGTAAGACATCGGTGAAATTGAAATTAGTAGTATGAAAAGTGAAGCTATGTTTAAATGAAAATAAAAACATAAGGGTCCTCGTTTTCTCCTTACATCGACTGTCTCTGTCTGATCTTCAATGTGTTCTTGTAAACGTACCTATAGGAGAATGCCTGTTAGGCAAATTTCACTACCTATGTATCCACGTAAATATATAACAATGCTTCTTGGACTAGATCTTGTGATTCTATTTACTATTTTATGTGACAATTCTAAGGATTTCCTAAGAACTAACATTTAAGTTTTGCTATCTAGAAAATTTAGCCATCATTTCAAAATCTATATAGATTGGCACAAAAATGAGGTGTTCACTGCAGTTTTCAGCACCTACATTGGAAATTATAGTCTATCCTATTCACTTTAACAAACGAGTTTTAACATAAACACTGTAGGATACTGTTTCCTGTTATTTGGGAAAGAATAGTATTTTCTATTTATCAATATCTGACCAAAGGACTGGATCTTTTGTAATTTTAATGAAAACCTTTATGCTTATTTTATAGTGTTGCTATCTCCCATCAAACAATTCAAAGGAGCGTCTTAAATAATGGATGTTAGAAAAAGCAAAAAAGCTCCTAAAACCGGTCTGATAACATCATGCCCAAATATCTATTATTCTAAATACTTAGCTACTATGAATAAATTGTAACTAAAATCATATGCATACACACTTATGACAAATAATGAAAGTTCCGTATGACAAATAATGAAAGTTCCGAATGTCAAATAGAGAAGCAGCAAGAACACAAGTTGGTGCTGCTCATCCGCAATGCTGGAAGACCTGACTTTTAATTTCTAGGTAGAGTCTAGGTAGAAGCTTTTAGCGTTCTCCAGCAGTTGGAATGCAGACATGTAATAAAGGCAGCTACTTTAACCTTTGATGATGAAGGGCTGCAAAAGGCTTCCAGTGACCCGACACAAACCCTAAACATATATCTGATCATATAAAGAAATTTTCATGAGAGTTTTAAATTTTGTTTGTTATGCATGAGCTTCAGGTCCAATATTAAACATTTTTGTATATGTGAGTTGTTTATATAGGACACTAATATAAAAATGTAAATGTTGATATAATTCTTAGAACTGTAAGTTTAGTCATAGAGGTGTGAGAACAGAAATGGAAGTCAAGGAGTAAACTCTTACAGTTAAATTTAGGACAAGGTATCACTTAGAAATCCCCAAGAGAAGGAACTGACAATACAGTACATGCTATATACACTGTATACTATCTGTGGTGAGGGGAGGAAAAAAAGAGGAGGCAGAGGTGGGAGAGAGGAGAAGAGGATAGGGCAGGAAGTGGTGAGGCAGAGGAGGCAGAGGTGGGAGAGAGGAGAAGAGGATAGGGCAGGAAGTGGTAGAGAAAGGAGGAGACGAGGGAAAGTGGAAGAGGGGAGGAGAGAGAGAGTTAGATGGGACATGGATGAGAGAAGGAATGGTGAAGGGAGGGAAAAAGGAGAGTACAGAAAGTTAGAGAGGAGAGATTCACAACTGTAGAGGTTTACTGCATCCAGATTCTGCAAGATAGGCTGGGAAGCTACCAACCTAGAGAACAGTTGTGGTTTTTAAACGTCAGTCTCTATATTTTTGCAGCCTTTGACTGGTCCAATGAGGCTTTCCTACACTCTAGAGGGTACTCTGCTTATTAAAAGTCAAAATCTTTAAATACTAGTGTCATCTAAAATGCACTTTGACGGCAACACACAAGCAATACTAGACTAAATGAGTATTATGGCCTAGATAAGTTAAGACACAAAATTAAGCAACTTTCCTGTAGTGTGACCATGGAAAAATGAAATATTCACCGGCAAAAGAATGAAGTAAGTACAAAACTGAACTTAGTCAACAGGAAAACAATCACAAAAAATAATTAATATACTTAAAATTTGTAGAGAAATGATGTGGCATCTGATGTCCTACAAAAGCAACATTTCTAAGTAAGCTGGAATAGGTGTAATTGCAGATGTTGACAGTAGTTTTGTTTTAGCTCTTCATACAATATATTTTGGTCAATTGCATATTCCCCTCACTTAAAAACAAAACAAAGCATAATAAAAATTACCTAACTCTCCCCCAAATCACATACACAAACAAAACACAAATAACAACAGCAGCAAAAGCATGGAATCCATTTTGTCTCTGCCAACTGCTGCCGAGTATGAGCGAGTTTTTTTGTTTCTTTTGTTTTTTCTCCCTTGAAGAAACTAAGTTTCCCTTTCTCCATAGCTATCACAGACAGTTCCTTGGTTAGGGTTGGGACTTCATATCCACTTGCTCTTCTCTGTGATGAGTTTATCTGCTTTGAACCTGTTTAGGTCTTGTGGATGCTGTCTGCCTCTATGAGTTTATAAGTACATCAGCCTTATTGTGTCTGTAAGACACTGTTTCCTTGGAGTTAGCCACCCCTGGTTCTTTTAGCCCCTCTCTCCTGTAAGGAGAGGAAGAGTTTGATATAGATATTCCTTTTAGGACAGACAGGGTTTGTTTTGTTTTATGCTTTGGTTTACTGAGTGAGACTGGGTTTCTCTGGCTGTTTTGAAACTCTCTGTAGACAAGGCTAGCCTTGAACTCAAAGATCTGCTTGCCCCTATGTCCCCAAGTGCTGGCATTAAACATGTCCATCACTATACCTGGCTCTGTGTGTTGTACTTTTAAGGATCACTTTGAGAGCATCCATCCTGTCTACCTAATGATTTACTTCAGGAAGAAGAAGTTTGTGTTCATAATGTCAGGGCAGAAATCAAAGGGATTTTGCTAAAAGGATACACTACCATGAAAATAGTGACTGAGATTGTGGAATTAAAAAACAAGATATGTCTTAAAAAATTTAGATATTACATAAAATGATAATATGATGACCATATATACTTCCTCAATTTAGAAGTATAAGATAAGTCACTAGATAACATACCAAATGATATACACCTTCAACAAATCAGAGAAGAAAAATGGGAAAAAGATAATCCAAGGGAAGACAGCAAATTTGAAGAAAATAGCAAAATAAAGTAGAAGATAGCTATGAGAAACAGATCAACTAGAATTACAATAGGGAAGAACCACAATATTTTATAAACTTAACAACTTGGAGAGTTTGTTCGGTGGTGTGTGCTTGGTTAGCAAGGGTGGGCTTGGTTCTGTCTCTTGTACCATGTCTACAGACATGTTACATGTTTCCTACTGTAACCTATTTTGAAAGTTTAAACCATAGTAACATGATACATTGTTGGGCAATGGGCTTCCCACAGACAGCCTGGTTTCCAGTCGAGGCTAGATCTTGAACCCCAGGACCCAGTAGTGATAATGCACTTACATGGGAAGGAAGGAGTTTGCTCATGTCTCCTGGACCCTGGCTCCTGTCAGAGTTACCACCCCCACAACCCCCAAAGGAGAGGCATGGCTATTAGCCACTTAGGAACAGCACCAAGCCCTCCCACATGCAAATAAGGTTTCCCCCAAACTCTCAGTACAAGCCAAAGAGAGGGGCTTGGTGTCAGACCCTAAATCACTGCCAGAATTGTATATAGGGAGAGCCATGCAGGGAATTAGAGGTATGCGAGAACCATTTCTTTGTCTGAGCCTTTTTTTTTTTCCCCAAGAGCTGTAACACTTGGAAAGAGATCTCTCCAGAAGGAGGTCCTGTATTTCTCACTCAGTTCAGAGAGGCTCAGACCTGGAAGGCATGGCAGAAGCTTTGTCTCCCTGCCTGCATTCACTTCCCTTCCCTGGAGCCTTCCCACCTGGCCTGGTTAGAGACTTCTGTGGAAAACCTCTGGTACCCAGGCCCATAATACATTTGAAAAAAAAAAAAAAAAAAAAAAAGACTGATGGACTTGCCAATGACTACATACTGGAATGTATACATATACATATATATAAATAATAAGCTTACAATTCTCAGAAAAATAGTTTTAAGCTGAAAGCTTTATTAAGGTTTAAAAGGGTCATTGTAGAATGACATGATAGAAGTGCTAAGAAGATAAAACAAGAGAAAGACACAGAAATTAATTTCCTATCATTCGCACATATGTAATACTCAAAAGATTTAACACCAGCTTAGACTTATTTGAACAAACTCCTGTCTATTTCCTTGATCTCTCCCCTTGGAAATTTAGATCACATTTCTTTGACTACACCTTCTAGTGTTGGTTATTTTCCCTACTCCATCTTGCTTCCCTCTTTGCTGATGTTTGGCGGTTGTATATTGAGTTTGAGGGAACCCTCACAGGAGAATTGTCTTTTATGTGTTGATAAGTGCCACATACCCTTACAACTATTATAAATAAATAATCATCATCATTGGGGATGAAATAAACCATAAAACTGTCAACCTTTCAAGGAAAAATGAGCTAGCTTCCTTTCTCTAACTATACCTTGGAGGAGCATTCTTATAAAATTGGAGCAACTTTTCCAGAAGTATGTTATTTAAGTTAAAAGAGAGAAAGAGAGAGAAACAAAGGGTGATGCTTTCATCTAAGGTAAACAGTCTTCCTGAATCACCTAGTTTGAGTGCTGAAAATCTTGTGTATCAGAAAAATCTCAATACCAGGCAAACTGGGGAAGATGGATGCCCCATATCATCCCTCTTTCATACATGTGAAACAACTGCCTTTGTCTGAAAATTGTATCTAATGAAATTTTCAGGCAAAAACAATCAAAATAGTAATAGAAAGTTGATTTCCCCATCAAAGTCCTATATTCCTATTTTTAAAAGTTTATCTTTTAGACATTAAGGGTTTATTCAAATCTGATCAAACATACATCTTCTTATGTGAAAGATTTATGTAAATGAAGTATTTTCCTATAAATTCACATTTATTCTGGATAAATCTCTGATATTTACATTTTCATTATGTATTTTAGACAAAAGTTACATTTTTTTCTCAGACATACAGGTATTTGGTAAGTTGAAGAATATAGTGTTATGAAGTCATTTAATCCTTCTTGGATGATCATCTCAAGGAATGTTCCAGAGCCTTGCATTTGCCTGTGTGGACCAGCTATGCTTTTAACAAAAGAAGTAGTTAATAGACAGTGGAACTCTCAAGTCAAGATAACATGTTCCTAAATTATAATACAAGCATAATCCTATTCTCCAAGCAGTTGACCAGACCTCTTAGCTCTCTGAATTTAAAGTACATTTTCCATATTTAATAACTTAGGAAATATAAAATTTTCCTTTGATCAAATGAGCCTAGTTTCTGGGGCATTATTAAAAATGTTCACTCATTTACAAAATTATCCCTTGAGTACTCTGCAGTTCAAAGAGGAGTAAAACATAGCTCTGCCTTCCAGAAGTCCACTGCCTTCTCAAGGTGAAAAGAAAATGAACACATTCATGACTACTGTGTACAATATAATTCTGTATATACAACTGATGACTTCATTATAATGTCAAAACACATACAAAGGTGCAAGTAAAAACATAGTTCAATCATGAATCTATGTGTTTAATCTTTCATTCAAAATCAAATTATTAAGCACCAGTTTTCTGCTTGGCACTATAGAATACTGCCTATGAGCTGTGAACAACAAATGAAGGCTCCAAACATCACATGGCATTCATTGTATTAGGATGTAAAGACAATGAATAGTTGCGCAAATGTATAAAATTTATTTGTCACAAGTGGGAACAATTGTTAACAAAGAAATAGGCAAATGATATGAGTCACCCCTGAGAGGCTCAGAGAGCGACATAAGTTACTCACATGGGGTGAGGCTGGACAACAGGTTTGCACAGGACACATCTGTCTCAGTTTTCTGGCTCTTTCCATAACATTCTCCAGTACTTTGCTTAAGTAGTTACTGATATGCATGTTACATTCTTGTTAACTATCTTGAGATGCAAATACAAAATTTTACATCGTATTTTAAGTCTTTCATATTTTATCCCTTTGATCCAATACTCTTTTCCTCCATTTATTTTTAGTTGCCCCATCAGACTTGGTATTTAATACTGTTTTCCCTTCTGCAACATTTTTTATTCTCTCTTCAATTCTGATTCCTATTCTTCTTCTAGTATAGCATATAGGGGAAAAGGGAACTAATTAAATTAAGGAATATATCCAGGGGGAAACAAGAATTACATAGGTAATCTTAATTTGCTACCACATATTATATGTTATTCTACTGCTTAAAAAATAGATATACTAGAAAAATAGATGTTTTTAAATAGCAACCATGTGACTTGCCTTCACCTTGTCTGATGACATCATTAGGATGAAAGCAACTATGCGACTGTAAGCCATCTTTACTAAGGTTAACGGATACATGCCATTTAACTTCACCAGCAGCTTGGATAGGATGACCACTTGAAATAAAGCAGCAATTATAAAATTTCTTAGTCCTAGTGAGCCTTCTGCTTATCACTGCATCTCCCTTTTTTTAGACTAAGGAGACAGTAACAGTTCTACAAAATATCTCCTCAAGATATCTAAAGGTCTACTCAAATTAACAAAAACTGACTTAGAGTTCTATGTCTAACTATGTCTTTGCCAACTGTTTTCAATACCATGCTTCAAGACATTTTAGATAAGAAACAATGCTTGTTTAATAAATTATATATATTTGATAAATAAGGTTTATTAATTCTTAAAGTATACTCAGGTTAATAGTAACTGAAGAAAAGATAGATGTCTAGCCTCTTGATCTCAGTTAACTTTATTAAATTTTAGATATTTGTCTAGCCTCAGGTCTTTGTTTACTTTACTAGGCTGTAGCTATTTGGATAAACTGAGTCATAAAAAAAATCTCTGCAATATTCTACAATGGTACACTATAAAATAATAAAGTTACCAGTCTCTCTGTGGACTGTGTTTATGGTTTAAAGTTTTATTTGGGTGCTAAATGATCTTCAATTAAATCTTCAACTCAAAAATTTTAAGGTTCAAACTTGAGAGGTAAAGATATAAAATCCTAATCTTACAACAGCTACTAGTGTGTTGTAAACTGTTAAAGATAATTAAAACATGTAAGTTAATGGTCAGTTATTTCATTAACGATCAAATTCTTCAATGTTGTCAGAACAATATTTATAGCTACTCAAAGTTCAAATGTAATTCATTTACAATAAGCTGTATTTAGCCTCTAGTATGCATTTTCAAGGTTTAGCCTAAAGCAAGTAACTAAAAATAGTATAGTCTGTATAAATCAGGATACTTAATAGATAATGGTCCTCATACTCTTTAGAGAGCTGTTGAGTATGATATTTAAAAGATTTAATAAAAAATCTTTTCATGGTAGACAGAAATGCTACCTCAAAAAGTAGACCCTAATTTCTCCAAAGAACATGAAGGGCACAGATTTCCACACTTGGATTGACGTTAACACTAACAACCAAGCAATCCTGATCCATACATTGCCTGCCTCCTGGGCCCAGCGCCAAGTGTAGACACTTTTGGGTTGGTTGCCCTACTCTGCCTGGTCAAGTTAGGTCAGTTTTCCCACATTTCTGGTTCAGGGAGCAGAAGGTTAATGCTATCCTGTATGGCAGCTGAAGATTTAATTCTGTCCTATGTGGTAGCTGAAGAGCAACTACCTCTACTCCACTCTCATCCCCCAGACACACCCCACCCTCCACTGAAATCATCAAAACCCTAGAAGCCTAGGGTAACGACCCACATAGTGGTATTCCTTTGTCCTTTTAATTGTTACATAGGCCAATAAATCATACACTGTCTTAAATCCCCTGCTATAATATATCCTTCTTCCATCCTTGATAGTACTGAAGACAAGGCTACCTGTAGGTTTATGGGTTTAGTAGCAACAGCATACCAGCTCCTTCCCAGTTCCGCAGCCGCTCCTCAGTTCATTCTTGCTAGAACTGCTAGGTCGGCTGAGAAAGGCAGAGATTACCTCGCTGGCTGACTTCAGGCTGATAAAGATACACTCACAAAACAGGTTTCAAAGTAACTTGTTACCGTTCCTTTGATTAAAGGAACTTGCTTTGCAAGGACTGCTCTCAATAATCAACCGTCTGTGTATCATGGTCAATGATTACATAGGAAGAAAAGGTTTAAAGTTGTTGAAAGCTGTGGGTGTCTAGGAAAGCCATGTAAGCTGTGTAAATGCAAGTTGTAAAGGTATAAGAAAGTGATTTAAAGTACATTAAAAGAGAAAAAAAAAAGAAACAGAAATCTTTCAGACTTCTTTCCCTATCTATAACACTTCAAAAGTTCGGAGTTTTAACATTAATCAACAGAGTTCTGGTGAGCTATTAATCTAGCCTTGGTAAAGCCTTGATTTCTATTACCATGATCACAAACTCAAATTTTTTCTGTTTTCTTTGGTTGTCTTTTAAGTGTAGGTAAAACGTGCTTCTCTCTGTGCTGAAAACTTCTTTGTCCAATCTATATATAAATCCTCTGGAGAGAAGAAAAATGTTAATGCTTTTACCTAATACCATATTCGGATCCACAAGCTTTTATTATGAGTTGAAGGCAGGAGTCTGCAGTTATTTTGTTGTTTGTTTCTGGTTTTTTTTTTCTTCAATGTGGATTTCAGTACAAATTACAAACAATGATAATGCTAATACAGCTAAAACTTTTATGTCTTTTTGTAAACTTAAAAAATCATGTAGGCTTCAGGTGCTGGTTTGAATTCACTTCTCACAGGTTAAGTAGATTCAGATAAATATTTCTGAGTTTCCCCACTACCTATTTCCAAGGGTAGGTTATCCCCCTCCTGGTCTTCAGACTCCCTTCCACCAATACCTTGGTCCTAAAAGTTTCAAATACACACCCAAGATACACATTTCCCTGCAAACTCCTTAACTACCTTCTTTCCCTAGTTTCTCCTTCCCAACAGGTTCCAGTCAACTGCAGACTGCTTCAAGGCTGCCTACAACTCAGGAGCCCTAGGTATATCCTCGACTACTACAAAGTGGCCTGCACTTCCCTAGCCCCAGGTAGTTCCACAGAACCTGAACAGTGAGCCAAATATCCTGCTAATCTGTTTGTCTCTTTCTTCTTGTACTTTGACCATCATTTCAGCCTTCCTGGGCTCCAACCATAACACCCCAATTTCACCAGGAAGTAGTTATAGAAGAGATTACTTTGCTCTTTGACATCAACAAAAGCCGGAAATAAACCAGTCTTGAAACCCAGTATCTTCTCCCTGCACTTCTCACCCTGCTCCTTACACTAACCAACTCCCTACCAGGGACTGGGCTTCTGCTTTCCCCAACCCCGAGCTTCATCACCATATAACACAGACTATTTGGCTACTCCAGTCTCTTGGCCTGGGCTGCCTTTCTTGGTTGGCTGCTGCTCTGTTTCTTTCTCTAACCTCCGCTCCTCTCAAGTCCAGTTTCATATGATGGGCTCTTCCCTCCACCTGTATCTTCTCAATATCAGCAATAACAATCTCCACATTTTTTTTTAAGGTAACCACATCCTCCTTTTATTTCTTTTCCTCATTCATTTGTTCTACTTTTCAACCCTTGTTGATGTTTTAATTTGTGAGTCAAGTGAGCAATTAACTTGCTGTGTGTTTTTTTTTTTTCATTTAGTTTTTTTTAATTGGATATTTTCTTCATTTACATTTCAAATGTTATCCCCTTTTCCTGACCCCCCCAAAGGCCTTATCCCAGTCCCCCTCCCTTGCTTCTAGGAGGGTGTTCCAACACCTACCCACCCCTGCCTCCTTAACCCTGAATTCCCCTACACTGGGGCACAGAACCTTCACAGGACCAAGGTCCTCTCCTCCCATAACTGAGCACGGGGTCCCCAATGGGTTCCCCAATGGAAGAGTTAGAGGAAGGTCTACAGGAGCTGAAGGGGTTTGCAACCCCATAGGAAGAAGGATAATATCAGCCATGTGTTTTACTTTAAAATCTTGCAACTCTTCTGGTTAAAATGTGATCTTTTGGTTTAGTGCCCAGTTACCTTTTTTTTTTTTTTTTCATTCAAATGAGTTAGCTCAGTACTGTTAACTATCATGTGTTGCAGGATATTTGATCACACTGTGAACCCTGAGATTGCATTATTTACTGAAAAGCCCTGTTTCAAATTGTGGTGTGGCTCAGCCCTTAGCCTACACCTTTCATCCCTCTGGCTGGAACACAGGCACACCCTAAGCACACACCTTTAACCCCAACAATGAAGGTAAAGTTAGTTTGTAGAAGGAATCACTCAATCACTCATGTTTAAAACTGTTGTCTAACTGAGTGGCAGACAAAGTGTGGAATTAGACAAAGATTTGACAGAATAGGATAAGCCCAACTCTCACAAGAAAACAGAGGAAAGAGAAGCTACTTAAGGAAGAAGGCAGAGAAAGAGAGAGAAAAAAGAGAGAGGCAGAAAGGGAGTTTTAAGAGGATAGTTTTATAGCAACAGGTTGCAGAGAAAGAAGCCAGAATGAGCCTGAGAATGAAAAGGAGCCAAAAGCTTAGAACAGATTGCTAAAGTTAGTGTGATGGCAGCAGAACAATTCAGAAGAGGCTGACAGAGAGAAGCCAGACTGAATCAGTCAGCTTGGAGAAGAGTTTGAGCCAGAACAGCTGAGTAGAACCAGCCAGTCAGAGATCAGAAACAACTAGGAAGGGGTGAATTTATTCAGCAGCAAGTCTCAGAAGCTGAGAACATTCTAGGTCTAGATTAGATTATATGAGGCTAGAAGCTTCCAGGATGAGGCCTGGGCTAGCACACTGAGGCAGTAAGCCTCAGAAATAACAACTATATCAGATGAATAAAGATATTTTGACAATCCTATAATGGATAATTCAATTATTTTCATCTCTAGACAGCAGACATCCACAACAGTTTGCTAGGAAGTTATATCAGTAAGTTTCCATAGTTATGATTCTATTTTCATGTGGAGAACTCTTCACCTTTAACAACACAAAACTCATTCCATATATCTAGGCATAAAATACTAATTTACTGAAAAATTCTAGCAAAAAGTTTACTAATTTTAGCAATGACCTATTTAATAAATAAAGAAATGTATTTTGTTTGATTTTAATGTGTCTTTGGAGATATTTTACTTTTTTAAAAAAAGGACAATTTAAATACATGAAAAATTTCACAAACAAACCTAAACATATGTTCATTAATATTTTTACTAGACAGAGAGATTTAATTGCCGATTAAATGTTGAGATTTGGTGCTATTTTAGAGATAGAAAAAAAAACAGAAGTCCTCTGTACTGAGCAATTAAATTTATTTAAGGATACTTACATGTATTCTTTTTTTTTTTTTTTTTGAGATAGGCTTTCTCTGTATAACCCTGGCTGTCCTGGAAATCACTTTGTAGACCAGGCCTGCTTCGAACTCAGAAATCCGCCTGCCTCTGCCTCCCGAGTGCTGGGATTAAAGGTGTGCGCCACCATGCCCAGCTTACATCTATTCTTTTAGTGACCCTTTCCTTCCAAGTGTTTGAAAAATTGTGCATATATCTGGGTAAAAATAAATGCATATTTGAATATAATATCAAATTTTCACTATTATTGTATGAATTTGGTCTGAAATTTGTCCTTGGTTTCTAAGTACATCTGGATAAATGTATTAGCCAAGAACATGCACATACACACATGGCTACTAAGATGACCACAATATTATCTAGTAAGGACAGTTTAATAATCTAATTTTGTCTCTATTTTTATCACTTCTTAACTGTATTTTGTTGTTGTTGCTGTTGTTGTTGATATAAATGGGCACAGATGATGGGCCTATAGAAAAAATTCCTACTGCGTTCAATGTCTTAAATTGCTATCTGGTATAGACGTAAAGATAGATACAGCAGTAATAGTCCTTTGCACCGCAATAAAAATAAAACCTAAGCCCAAGATAGTGGGACAGACCTGATGGACATGGTGGGAGATGAGTTGTCCTAATTCCTAACACCAGAAGCTTCGTGGTCCTCAGAGAATTTCACATCTGCTTTAGATGTTTATTTTTAAAGTTAATGTGTACCTCATTGTGGTAGGAATGTGACTTTTCCCCTAAATGTTCCTTTCCTGGCGTCCTGGCTTTTACTGTGGCAGTATTAAGGTGAGGTGGTTCCTTTAAAAGTTGAATACTAGTAAGAGATGACTAAGTCATTGAGGAATTGCTCCAAATCCCAAACTGCTAGAACTTATGGGCTGATTTCCCAGGGCAATGAATTGTTACAAATGACGAACTTTAACCCCTGAGTTACCCCATGTGGTCTCTGGTATACTTATTCCAGCTACTGTGAGGAAAGAAACCCTCTCAGACTTTAGTAAAATCCAGCACCATAATCTTGAAGCCCTGAAGAATTAAAGAAATCTTGATTCTTTATTCAGGATTTTGTTTACAGAAAGGAAAATAGACTGAATCAGTAGCTTGTTAAATAAATTCTATTAATGTCAATTGAATTTTATCATCCCACTCTTGAACGTGATATTTACTTGCTTTATTTTCTTTCTCCCCCTTCCCCTTTTCTTTTCTTTTCTTTCTTTCTTTCTTTCTTTTTTTTTTTTTTTAAAGATTTATTTATTTATTATATGTAAGTACACTGTAGCTGTCTTCAGACACACCAGAAGAGGGCATCAGATCTCGTTAAGGATGGTTGTGAGCCACCATGTGGTTGCTGGAATTTGAATTCCGGACCTTCGGAAGAGCAGTCAGTGCTCTTAACCACTGAGCCATCTCACCAACCCTTCTTTTCTTTTCTTTTCTTTTCTTTTCTTTTCTTTTCTTTTCTTTTCTTTTCTTTTCTTTTCTTTTCTTTTCTTTTCTCTTTTACATTAATATTATTATATCTAATTAGCAGTATTATATAGCTAAATCCTCATGCATAGACTCCTTAATATTTTTAAAAATATTCTTAAAACATGAAGTCTTCTATAAAAATTCACATATTTTAATCCTTAATAGCTGTGTAACTGTTCTTCAAGGTATACATAAGATTATGATTTCCTGTGTAATTCAAACATACAATCATTTTACACAAAATATTTTTAAGAACTGAGAGGATTCCTAATCTAGTATAAGCACTCTGAGAAGAGAAGAGAAGAAAAGAGAAGAGAAGAGGAGGGG
>NC_034591.1:45495357-45536509 GCF_900095145.1 Mus pahari
GGAGGGGAGGAGAAGAGAGAAGGGGAGGGGAGGGGACACAGAAGCAGAGATCCCTATGGAAATATGCTAAATAATGGCAGGCCTCAGTGATGTGTCTGTAGTGAAGTAACCACAGAAACTACAACAGAAGCACAGGATAGATTCTCTCCTTCAAAGTCTCCAGTATGAGTCAAATATGCCAGCACTTGGGCTCGAGACATTTACTCTCCAGAAAGAGGAGAGATGAAATTTAAACTTGGGGAATCCTCTGGTTAGTGATAATTTATTCTACCAACACACCATTCTTCTTCATTACCCATTTCCTACAGGGAAAAACAAAACAAAACAAAACAAAAGATAAAAAGTCTGCTTTTAAAAAGTTGAGTGGCAACTGGTTTTATACAAAAGTGGAAAGGGTGATTTCCTTTTCTGATATGGGTAGAGGAACCTCCCGAAACTCTCTAATAAGAGACCAAGGACTCAAAGCCACATGTCCAGGCCAGGTTGACAGATAAAAGAGACAGAGCAAAGCAGGAGGGCTTAAGTTTTCATGTAAATAATCATCCACTAGGCGAGATGAAAACATCAGAACAGCAGAGGGTTGTTTAGAGCTTTAATGAATCAAATGTTTGGGACTGAAGGAGCAAAGATGAGGTAACATTAAAACATAAATAATGAATAATGGAAGGAGGAAAGGGGTACTAATGAAGATGAAGCTGCTAGCTCCTCTGTGCCACAGCTTCTTTTATTTCTGGTTGCTCACAGAGAAGCTCTGTAACCCTTGCCTGTATGCTTATAGGTATTAACATCTTAAAAACAAATAGCTCAGTAGTATGGGATTTCCCAAGCAGGGTGCAGACACAGTTTTCTGGCAGAGGAATTTCTTCTATTGATCATTTAAGCCAGCATCTTCATAAAATATTAACATGACAAGTCTTGGTTAGAAGATGTTAACCGCCGAGAGCCTCTGGTGAGATCTGAGCTCATGCAGGACTATAACTCTAACATAATGCCTTGCTTTTAAGTCAGCAAACACAAGGATACTTTGCCTATAAAACTACAGAGGAAAATTTTGAAGCTTATTGTGAGACACCCTGCAGTTACTGAACAGTAAAGAAATATTTCTCATTTTGGTGCAACACCTGAAAAAATATGCTGGTTATTTTCAACATTTCATGGTTCCAAGTTTTCAGAATTCTGAGTTCAGTCAGTGTGACGTTTTGCTCAGAGACTGTTGTAATCCCGAATGAGAAAAAAATGTACAATGTTATAAGAAATAAATACACAATGTTGTAGATAACCACAAGTAGGTAAATGAATGAGTAAAAAATTTTCAGAGATAGATTTCTGCCACAGGACAATAATAGTTCACCACTTGTAGAAATGATATATGACTAAAACCCTAAGGGGTATTTTCCTAACTAATGTAAGACAGAACAGTCTTCTAAAGTATTTTTAATAATATATATTAAATGGTATGATAACTATATTTCCTAATTTGGTTTTTATTTCATTTATTTAAATTACTCAAGCCTCTTATGAATAACTGGGATTAAAAAAAACTAGTACATTGTCAGTATTCTAGAACATAGATAATTGAAGGACTTGCATATTATCAAGCATAATTCCTGGATGGATGTGAAATGTCAATTACAGATTCAAAGTACACATGGAAACACAATTATGAAGTAAGCAAGGGAATTTTCTTGCAAGAAGTGAGACATGGTTGTGTGAGCTGACTTGTACAAATTAGGTTGGGTTTTGGCAGCTGTGAGAGGGAGAGAGAAAGTCAGTCAGAGACTGTTGTCATGGAGGCTCCTGAATAGTAGATTTAGAACTCATGATGTGGTCCTGTGTGACTGGAGTATAGTAGCAATAAATTTTACTATCAGTATCTTGCTTTGGCAGCTATATTAAATACAGTTTAGCTTCCGCAAGCCGTATCTCTTCTGGGATGCTGAAAGAACACATGTGTTAGAGTGATGGCCAGGAAGGTACAGACTGACAATCATTAGAGAAAAAAAAAAGGCACACGGCACCTGAAAGTTTAATTTGTTATATGAAATATGCCCTGGTTGTGTGTCAGTTAATAGACACTGTCTGTCTGTCAGGTAAAGCAGTGTGCCATTCAAGGCACAGTGTGAGTACTCTCGTTCAGCTTCTGTTAGAGCATGGTGGCTAGCTGTACCACTGCTGGAAGCCCAGTGAAGTAAAGGACTTTCAAAATGGTAAGAACAAAGAGTCACAATGTCAAGGTTGCCACAGATAAATTATAGTATGCCTTGTGGACTAGTAAATTATTAAAAATATCAACAAAGGCATAATGTGCAGAAATTTGACCTTTTCAAAACAGCTGTGTGTGTGTGTGTGTGTGTGTGTGTGTGTGTGTGTGTGTGTGTGTATGTACTTTTCTTTTTTCCTCTACAGGACAGTTTCTCAGTCTCAGGACCCAGATGGTAGATTAGAGGGTTGTGTTTGTTTTCCAGGAATTATCTTTCTTTTGTATTTTTTCTTGACAGATTTCCCCTTCAGATTCTTTTAACATTTATAATATAAACCTTTGAAATACAGTGTTTGCATTGAGCTATTTGGCCAACCCATTTTTCCTTGTGTATCATCAATAATTTGTGCAAGTCTCAGTTTAAAAAAAAAATCTAACTCACTTATTTTAAAGTATAGGAAGGAGTTAAAGGGAAAATTGGGGTAATAAGGCCAAAATGCATTGCATTAAATTTTCAAAGAATCAATAAAACATTTTAAAATTTCTGGCATTAATCTAACCACCTTTTCATTAATTGAATGTTTAAAAATCAATCTGTCTTCCTTTAACCTAATTTCTAGCATAAGATCCACAGAGACCACTCATATAGCATCAAAGTATGATGTAGGAATAAGATAACTGAATTGACACATCTTCCTCAGAGCAATTCTATCCACCATTTCTTTTTCCAAAAGAGTTTTGACAGCTTGTCAAAGGTTTTCTCATAAAAAGTCATCATATGACTGCCTTCATCAAGCCACCCATCAGTCCACACCTATCCAGGCTTGAAATAGAATCAGTTTTTCCTCAATTGGTTTCAGTGTTGTGAGTAAGAATTGGTCAAGTCCTCATAACCTGAGAGGAAAATGGTTTAGCACATAAAGCAACAGAAGGGACATTTATAATGGAGACATCTATTTCTCCTTTATTACTCCATAGTTTCACATAGGTCCCATGATTTTCTATTTCTATTCTCTTGAGTAGCTGCTGAACTTCCCTGGAGACATTTTTCATTTTAGAAAGAAGGTGCTGATGTAGATGATGCAGTCTACAGAGGAGAGCCTCACCACTGAAATTTGGGGACCATGTATGTATGTATGTATGTATGTATGTATGTATGTATGTATGTATGTATGTATGTATCTATCTATCTATCTACCTACCTATCAATCTACCTATCAATCTACCTACCTACCTACCTACCTACCTACCTACCTACCTACCTACTTACCTACCTATATATATCTATCTATTTAGAAAAACAACCTCTATGTTATCTCTTCAGTTTAGAGTCTTACATAGGACTCATGTTTGGAGTCAGAAATAAACAGATTCAATGGGAAATTTCTTAATCAAACCAACTTCACTCTGGTGAGAACCCTTGTCACATCATTCCTTTGTTGTTAAGATGTTAATTATGTCAAAGTGAAATGTTCTGTGTTGTATCCCTTGTTTATTTTAGACAAAAACAATGAAGAGCTGTTTGTTAAAAAAAAAGTCTCACATTCTACAAAACATGTTTTAAGCTAGTGTAAATAGTCAGTTTAGTATTTCAGAACCTTAATTATATCATAAAGATCAGGTTAGAAATTATTTCCATCACTTGAAGAGATAGCAATGATAAAAATTCAGCTTATCTATAATTCAGGAACTTTTTTATGCAACTGGGAATCATATTTAGTTAGTATGAAAACAATGATACTTACTGAATATAACAATTATATACTGTAATTATATACCCACACAGTATTTACCTGAGAATTAGCATTATGTCTCAGTTAGGGTTTCCTTTGCTGTAAAGAGATACCTTGATCTCAATAACTCTTATAAAGAAAAACATTTAATTGGGGCTGGCTTACAGTTCAGAGGTTTAGTCCATTATTATTATAGCAGGAAACATGCCTGTAGCCAGACAAACATGGTACTGGAAAGGAAGGTGAGAGTTCTACACCTGCATCCACAGGCTGCAGCAGGAACACTGTGCCAGGTTTGTGACACACTTCCTCTAAGGCTACACCTACTCCACCAAGGTCACACCCACTCCAGCAAAGCCGTACCTACTTCAAAAAGGCTCCAAGTCCTAAGAGTGCCAGTCCCTATTTCCAAGTAATGCACTCTACTAGTCTCTTGGGGCGGTTCCTATTCAAACCACCATACTTTACACACTCCCTAGAGTTGTGACTATAGGCCCTACTGTGTAAACAGGGCAGGGATAGAACTCACGGCTTCCTTCATGTTAAGTCCAGGATTCTTCGAAGTGAGCTCTATATTCAGCCCATACAGTAATCAACAACAGGAGAAACACTCTCGTAATCTCCTATTTAGTGGCTTTGCCCACTCAATCTATTTTTTTTTTTTTTCAAAACGTTGAACTCTTATATTGACAGTAACTCAGGGAGAAATCTAAGTCCTTCCATGCACAATCCTACTTTAGTTCTCTCTTTGGGAACAGTTTGGCCAGGAAATGTGAAGGATATCAGACAGTCACAAAGTTAAGGAGTACATTTAGGGCTGGGTGTATGCTTAGCATGAGGACAAAAGTAAGAAAGGAAACCTCAGACCTTAAATTCTCTGTACTTTTTAATAAATAATAAAAAGCTTCTGTTGGAAGTGTGAATTCAAACCAGAAAATGTTACCATGCTAGGGAATACAGGTTATTTTCAAAATACATTGATGAGCACCCTGATGAAGACCCCAGGTCCATTGGATACTTCAATGTACATACCCATCTGTAAACATCTGTACATCAGTGAAGACCATATTCCCCCACTGTGGAGTTTAAAGCATTAACACCATTGAGTCCACCTAGTGACTGATTTATTTGGTGAGCTAGTATTTTCTTAAACTGAATGAAGGTCTACTGTAGCTGGATTACTAAAAGGCACAACAGAATCCTTGATGTTAACATTTATGCACAATTTAGTGATTTAGAAAAAGACAACTTTGATTTTAATTTCTTTCATTGAAAATGTCCATCTTTTCATCAGCATTTTGTATTCCAGCAGGTTTTGTAAGCTCCTTACACTATTAAGTAGCTCCTTTGCTTTAGCTGATCATTATGTTCCAATACAAAGAAGCACAGTCTAGAAAACTCTAATGCTAACTCTGCCTTAAAAACTGTTAGTTATAACTCCCTTCAAATAAAACAGTTGACACGACGACTCATCGTTTTCTCCATAATGACCTTCTTCCTCTTGCCATTATCTCATCAAAGGGCAGTTAATTTGGAGACTTGTCCTCACTCAGTATCCATACATGCTTTCCTTCTGAATTGGAATCCAATTTGACTATTGAATGCCAGTGACTTCTAAAGAGAATTGATCTAATGAGTTCTACTACCAAGTAAAGAGATAATGTAGAATAGAATATGGATGATACCTAACAATTGTCTAGAGCACTATGAAATCTTGTCATGCTCCCCATTTTGTTTATATGTATTGTACATAGGTAATATAGCTTCATGCAAACATATTGAAGGCATGTGCCAACAAAATGTTTGAAATGAAGTACAGCACATTTAAGCTAATGACAGAGGAAAGTACTCAGAATGTGGTGTTTTAACGTAAATCAATTATGCAAATTAATAAATTAATTTATTCTGTTTTTTTTTTTTTTTTTTTTTTTTTTTTTAAGTAAGTACACTGAAGCTGTCTTTAGACACATCAGAAGAGGGCATCAGATCTCATTACATGTGGTTTTGAGCCACCATGTGGTTGCTGGGATTTGAACTCAGGATCTTCAGAAGAACAGTCATTGCTCTTAGCCACTGAGCCACCTTGCCAGCCCCAATTTATTCAGGTTTTGCTTTTACGTTTCTATTTAGAGCTTACATTCATTTCTTTGTGTTAGAACAGTACACTGGATATCTGTCTTAGTCAAAAGATAACAATAATGATGTTTTAGCAAGAATATTATTAACTTTATTATGTTGTCCTTTATATGGATCAGGGAAGAATATGAAAACAGATGAAATAATGTTTTTCAGTACATAGATTAGTTATAAAATATGTTCTCTATAATGCTACATCTTTAATCATAATTGTAAGTAGCTTTTAATTATTAAAAATAATATAAACAAAACATGCCTGGGCCCCACTGTTGTTTTTTCTGGTTGGCCACATTGTATTGTTTCACTGCAAAGAGCATTCTCAAGTTACTTTAGCACTTCACATAGTGCTCAGAACGTCCAATAGAAGTTGTACTGGTTTGGTTGTCTAGACTTGTCTACCAACTGTCACTTAGAGTGCAGAGAAAGGTTTTTATGGGTTTGGAGAGGGAGAAACACATTGGCAGAGCAATTTATCACTTGGCCTCACAATCTGAAAGGCATTTTGGCTCTCACTCATCAGGGCATGTTGGGAGCTACAGTGGAAACAACCACTTTACTACTATCACAGGTGTAGAAATGTCTTCTAATTCTGGTTTGGTTTTATTTTTACTGAGGATTAGCAAACTTCCAATTTAGGCCAGGCTACCTTCTCATGGGAAAGTAACTTCATCTTTCACTGACTCTTTTTAAAAAGTGCCTGCTAGGATCTGAATATTCCATAAATATCATCATGGTCCTTGTTTTTTCCAATAAAGTGTTTTTATTGGCATCACATAAAAAGAGATTTGTATCCCTTTTTGACATGTGTGCTATCCATGAAGCTTAGCATGTGCAAACCAGTGGAGTTATTTCTTTTCACATTACTATATTTTTAATAAAATTTATCACACTGTCAGAAAAATTATGTATCTTTCAAAATAGCTTCTTGAAGTCAAGAAGAATAGGAGGTTCTTTACTGAAATCTATTAATCTTGGATCACCATTTGTCCTTGGAATATCTTATGGAGTGTCAGCTGTGTAGGTACTATATTTTCATATTTTCTATAGTTGGTGTAGTCAGAGAGTCACAGAATATCTAAGCTGGATGGGATTTTTAGAACATACTTGGTTCCAACCATTTGTAGATTGTTCCAACATAATCCTTCCCAATTGTCATCAAATAATGATTCAAATTCTCCTGTCTTGTTGGAATAGCAAATGATCAAACAAAATTTCTAAACTGAACTATATTTTTCTGGGCTTAATTCCTCCATTTTTATTGTCAATTGCTTGAAACACACAAGTCTTTCTATTTTACTTAATTTAGTAATAAATATTCTTAACAGCATGTTAAATACAATATCCCTTATCTCTCTGGATAATAATGTGAATGAACTACTAATACCATTTTATAAAAGCTGTATTTGAAGAATTTTATGATCTGATTTTTAAAACCAGAATTGTATGAGGTATTTAAATTATGCTCTTATATTAACCCAGGGACCAGAATGTTAAGAACAACAGTAAAGCTTAAAATGCATCACTTTTAGTTGACATCACTTCTGACTGACATTTTTTTTTGTCTTAAGTTATTTCACTTATTGTGTCGATATCTTAGAAATATCACTCCATATATTGCTACTTATGTTGGTACCTAGACATTTACAATAGTGAGAACATTAGTGTCACAGAAATGACAAATGCTAATGATCAAGATACAACTTACCATTTGTTTGTTTGTTTGTTTTGGTGACAAAGACTAATTGTATTATATGTTATATTATAAAGTTATTTAAACATTCCAATTTTGGAGAGACCATTATATAACTTAGAAAAGTGCTTCATATCGTTAAACAACTTTCCATTTTTCAATCTGAAAGGCTTGTACTATCATATCATCTTTAAAAAACTATTTATAAACTGGAAAAAAATCTATACTTTTTCTTTTCTTTATAAGGTAGATTTTTTTTTATAGTTTAGGCTGTCTTGAATTCAATAAGTAGTCAAGGATGACCTTGAAGCACGTGACCTCCTGTTTCTACTTCCTCAGTGCTGGAACTACAGGTTTGTATCACTATAGTCTGCTCAATTTTATCTCTTTTATTTATCTCCTATTCTCTTCAGTTTCAATCATGTTTCTTAGAGTAGTTTCATAGCAAGTCTTAATAAGGAAGCTTCTTTATGCAGTAGAGAGGAATAAACCCACAGAGTCACAGCTGGACAATGACTGAGAAGCTGTTGAGCAATGAGTACTAAATAGGATCCCTTCATCAAACTCCATCCCTCAAGGATCAGGGAGCTGGGTGGAAGAGGAGAAAAACAGATTCAGAGCCAGAGGAAGTGAATGAGTACAAAGAAACAGTGCCTTTCAGATCACTGATGCTCATATGAACTCATGGAGGTGGTAATAGCACACAAAGATTTTGCATAAATTCAAGCCAGATGGGGTCCCAGCACACAGAACAGAGGCTTCTTCCCCTAAACAAGAAGGTATTTCCCACTGGCAAAGGGAAAATCAGTTTTTCTTTCAATATCGTGTCTCTGAATATATTATATACCTAGCATACAGGAATAATAAAGATAGACGTTTCCTTCACTTTGTAGAGTAGATATATTATTAATTTAGTAAAATGTTCAAAACATTTTTGCAAGGTTTAAGGATTCTCAACTATAATTCAACTTCTAGGGCTTTGCAGAATGTTATCAGAACATCTTTTTTACCATTTATTTATTTATTTATTTATTTATTTATTTATTTATACCCCAGATTGTATTCCTCTTCTATTCTACCCTCTGACTGTTCCACATCCCATACCTCCTCCCTGCCCCCTTGCCCCCTGTCTCCACGAGGATGTCCCTACCCCACCCTCGCCACCCCCTACCCCTCCAGACCTCTAAACTTCCTGGGGCCTCCAGTCTCCTGAGGGTTAGGTGCATCTCTGACTGAACCTAGACCTGGCAGCTGGTGTATACTGCCTGGTTGATAGTCCAGTGTTTGAGAGATCTCTGGGATCCAGGTTAATTCAGACTGCTAGTTCTCCTACAGGGTCACCCTCTTCCTCAGCTACTTCCAGCCTTTCCCTAATTCACCCACAGGGGTCAGCTTCTGTCCATTGGGTGGGTGCAAATATCTGCATTTGCCTTTTTCAGAGGCTTGTTGGGTCTTCCGGAGTGCGGTCCTGATAGGTCCCTTTTTGTGAGCACACCATAGCCTCATAATAGTGTCAGGCCTTGGGAACTCCCCTTGAGCTAGATTGCACTTTTGAGCCTGTCTCGCTGGACCTTCTTTTCCTCAGGCTCTTCTCCATTTCCACCTCTGCAATTCTTTCAGACAGGAACAATTATGGGTCACAGTTTTGACTGTGGGATGGAAACCCCATCCCTCACTTGATGCCCTGTCTTCCTGCTGTAGGCAGGTTCTACAAGTTCTCCCTATTGCTAGCATTTCATCTAAGATCCTTTGAGTCCTGAGAGTCTCTTACCTCCTATGTCTCTGGTGCATTCTAGAGGGTCCCCCAACCTCCTATTTCCTGAGGTTGCCTGTTTCTATTCTTTCTGCTTGCTTTAAGGGCTTCAGTCCTTTTCCCTCACCCAGTACCAGATCAGGTTCCCTTCTCTCTTGTCCCCAGACTCTGGTCCACTTTCCCTTACAGGTCCCTCCCTCTCCCTCTTTGTGATTGCTTTCTTCTCCCTCCCAAGTGCAACTGAGGTATCCTCACTTGGGCCCTTCAGCTTGTTGACCTTTTTGAGTTCTGTGGACTGTATCTTGGATATTCTGTACTTTTTTTTTTCTTTGTGGCTAATATCCACTTATTAGTGAGTACATACCCTACATATCTTTTTGGGTCTGAGTTACCTCACTCAGGATGATATTTTCTAGTTCCATCGACTTGCTTGCAAAACTCAGGATGTTCTCATTCTTAATCACTGAGAAGTATTCCATAGTATAAGTGAACAACATTTTCTGTATCCATTCTTCTGTTGTGGGACATCAGAATTTTTCCAGCTTCTGGCTATCGCAAAAACAAGGCCACTATGAACATAATGGAACATGTGCCCCTGTGGCATTGTGGGACATCTTTTGGGTATATGCCCAAGAGTGGTATTACTTGGTCTTCAGGTAGATAGATCTATTTCCAATTTTCTGAGGAACCTCCAGATTGATTTCTAGAGTGGTTGTACCTGTTTGCAATTTCACCAGAAATGTAGGAATGCTCCTCTTTCTCCACATCCTCTCCAACATGTGTTGTCACTTGAGGTTTATCATCACATTATCTTATAGGAAAGATGGACCTTTGATTCAATAAATAATGTGTATTCCACCTACCACATACTATGACTTGATTTGAGAACACACAAGATGCATTATATTTTTGTCCTCAAATAAAGTCAATTTTGGTAAGAAAGATGAGTAAAACATACTTTTAACTCCATTGAAACACAGCTGAAAATATACTAGAATGTGCATGTTTTGTAGATAAAGCCTCAGGGAAATTTGACAGAATATTAGAATTTTATCTAGCAAGCAATCACCAAATCTTCATTATTGTGTCTCTGTGAAAATAACATGGCTGAGGACTGGCTGAAATCTAATCTTTTTTTCTTAAGTTTAGTTATTAGAATACTTGAGACTGAAGTGTCCTTATTGTTAAGTGACATGTATAGAGTGATTGACTGACTGGAATGTGTAAATAAATTTTAATCAGGATCACTTCTTCCTGACAATAACCTCATTGCCTATTGGTGTTCCTTACATATGGCAAAGGGTTTCTGTTGAAAGAATAAATTGGTCTAACCCACACAGACATGCAATTATAGTGAGAATTAGTACCTCTTAGTCTACCTCTGTTGCCCATTGTTTCTAAGGCTATATGTCAAATAGATACCAATGTCTGTGAACAATGCACTATGTACCACCAGACACAGAAATACACAGACATACTTTAGGAGTGAATGTTTGAGACATTTAGTTTTTTCTTTCATTTTCTGTTAAATTAGGCTAAGTTGTTGCTAAGATTTACTTTTATTACGTCAATCTTGTGTTGTGAAATGATTCAAATTAAGGCTAATGCACTTTGACATACTTGCCTATATTCTTTTAAACCATTAAAGAAAAGGTTATTGTTGCCTCTACTGATCTTAGATACTCTGCCCTATTCAAAATCTGACTTAACACCCTTGTCAGTCTCTTGAATAAAGTATGTATTCACAGCCATACTCTACAAATGAATGTTTTAAGCAGTTAATTTTTCTTCTATTTTCTGTTTCTATCTAGCATATCTATAAATGAAAATTAATTGTCTGGATTGTCATAAAACTTTCATTTAGCTAAAATATTCCTATAAAGATATATATTTTTTAAAGCGATCACTGATATTTTTAAAACCCTTTTTTGGTGTTGTATGACTGTTAACTTCAGTAGAATTGTCAACTTTACTCATTGAAGGAATGTCTTTTTATCCTCCATTAATTAAAGTAAAATCTTAAATAATTACTAGCATATTCTGTATGCAAACATTAAAATCAGAGTGCCTGTGCTGTCATTGAAATCTTATGTCTCTCAAGAATGCATGAAATATGCATTAGCCTCACCACAGGTAAAGGTGTTCTTGTTTACATATTTGCAGATTTGCAATGCGTGCCCTGAACAAGACTGCAAAAGTGCTAACACTCATAAGAGTACCCTAATTAGCTTCAAATCCTCAATAGACACTTGTGAATATTTACCTCATGTAGAACTATTCGTTCATGACTATATGTCATTTATGATAATTTATGCTGATCAAAAGTCTGAGCGATGAACGGTAAATTAAATTATTGGTTGTGATAAAATTCAGTATGGAAGAGTCCAGGAACTATATCTCAAAAAACAGTAGCAACTTAACAGACAGACATGAAATAACCTGTCTCCCCTTTCTTCCTCTCTTCAGCCATAGTGTCCTGTTTTCACAGAAACATTATAGTGAAGATAGGGCAATTGCTTGCTGTAATGTCTGCGATTTCTTTTGGACACATGGAAAAAGATTTTATGGAATTCAGAACAAAGAAAAATTTAAATAATTTGATCCTTTAAAAAATCTTTGTCCTGCAAAAAAAGTCTCATGTAATTCCTGTAAGAAGCAGGACCATTTACCTTTTTAAAACATGCATAGAAAGTAAAGAGGGCTGTTTTTTGTTTGGTTGGTTTTTTTGTTTGTTTGTTTGTTTTTGGGGAGAGGGTTCACTTTTGCAAATGTTTCCCAAGCATGGGGTAAAATAAGAATTAGAATTGGAACGTTTGTCTTAAAATAATAAGCATAGTTAATTAAAAATACGTTTGAAAATAGGAAGGTATTTGAGAAGAAAGATGTTATAGAGGCCAAAATGTACTATGCAATCACAAAGCTTATTTACAACAAAGAAGTCTAATTCTTTGAAAATTGACTTCATAAGCACATAATGGCTTTTACCACTGACTTTTCTGAGTTATCAAAAATATTGCAATGTTCTTGGAATGGTAACTCATGTAAACAACTCTCTAATGGGTTATTTGTTTTTATTATCAATATTTAATGCATGTGTATATTTAAAGTGCAATGGTAATCACTAAAGATGAAAGGCTATATTCTGTAGCATTTTAAATTAAAAATATGTTAGTTTTGAAAACTCTTGTCTGGTATGATTTTGAAGAGTCTTTGCATAATGAAAGTAATGCTTGGTTTCATTAATTAGGACATTTAGTAGAAGGGGAGAAATGGAGGGCAGACTGGGGAGGGGATATGTGGTCTGGGCACAGGAGGAGGAAGGGCTGCATTCGGATATAAAGAGAATAAATTTTTAGTAATATAGAACAAACTTCAACAAAATATCTAATTTGATCATATGACAGGTTTCACTTGGTACAGCAGAGACAGTGCACCCTTGTTTCCTGTGTTATGTTTAATATTTCATTCCTCCTCAACTCATCTATTTTCTAATTTTTCTACAAACAGCCTAAACTTAAAAGGAGGCTGGCAGTTTGAGAAGATACAGAGAAATCTGGGTCAATAGTAGCTCTTCATTAGAAAAAAAAATGTTTTACTTGATTAAAAATTCAAAACCACTATTGATGGTCATGATCCACGAAAAGTGGTTGTTAGGAATTGAACGAGGGAATCTTTGGAGGAGTAGTCAGTGCTCTTAACCTCTCCAGCTAAAGCAGATAGGGACGCCACCAGAAGACCAACAAAGTCCTGGACCCTTAGGAGCTCCCAGAGACGGAACCACCAACCAAAGAGCAAGCATGAACTTCACCTAGCCAGACCATCCCCACCCACCTCTCCGCCCTGCACATATATAACAGGTGTACAGTTTGGTTTTCATTCTGGTACCCCAACAACTGGAGCAGAATCTGTTGTCTCCTATGGATTGTGTTCCCCTAAATGAGCCTCCTTGTCTGGCCTCAGTGGGGGAGGATGAATGTAGACTTCCAGTGACTTGATGTCTAGGGTAGGGTGATAGCCAGTGGGGGTCTCCCCCTTTCCAGAGGAGAAGGGGAGGGCAGACTGGGGAGGAGATCTGTGGTTGAGGAACAGGAGGAGGGAGGGCTGCATTGGGATACAAAGAAAATAAATTTTAAAAAAATAACGAGAAAATAGTTTAAAACAAAAACAAAAACAAAAACAAAAACAAAACAAAACAAAACAAAACAGCCCAAAGCACTCTGCTACAGCCCAAACCAATAATACAAAGGCAGGCAGTGATTAAAAAATTTAGAGCAAGGGACCAGGAGGAAACTTATCTCCTTAGCTGACTGAGTGTGTCTCACACACCTGAAGTCACTATGATCCAAAAAATTATAGCAACTGGATTTATATCAGAAGACTGACCTGGGAATTAAGTCAGATTTGGAATAAAACAAAGTATCTAGGACCAGCAGAGGCAACAAAAACCTTTTTTTTTTTTTTTTTTTTTTTAAAGGTTTAAAAGAATATAAATAAACAAGTATGGCAAAGTGCATTTAGACTTAATCTGGATCATTTCACACCACAAGACTGACACAATAAAAGAAAACCTTACCTATCTTAGCCTAATTTAAGAGAGAATCTCCAATTAAAGTGATTTCTCCCCAGATCAGAAGAACATAAGGCCACTCATTGCTGGCTCCCAGAGATCTTGGGCTTCCCAGGGACCAAGGTGTTCTCAGAACTTTGCTTTTACAGAAGTAGGATCAAGCCTTTATCATGTAGATCCCTGTGTCAGGCACTATCCCCATCCTGGGATAGGAGACAATGATGCATCTTCTGGTTAGATCATCTTGTAAAGATTTTAACACACTCTTTTTAACAGCCGTTTTTCTGAATTCCGAGTTGTTGCCAATTAGCGTAGCTGAGCTAAGTTTGGCAGTGAATTTTTTAAAATTAAGGAATCAGAAGATGATGTGTGTCTTAATTAAGACTCATCATTAAAGCTCCATGCCTTTGATTGCCACTGTCTGTCTCTTCTCTCTACACAGAAGACACTTGGATGCTTCTTGTATAATTTGATTAATTATGTACAGTTCAGCTTCATTACAGAAAGTCTACAGAAAATCAAATTGTAATAAGCCATTTTTTTGTCCAACATGGACTTACAAAATTCCTTTCACTGGGGTTTCTGGCACACCTGGTAATCTAATTACATATAAACATAGCCTTTTATGGAGTAATTTAGAATAAAATGATATACCTTGTTTTTCTTTAAAGAAACCATTTTAAACAGAACGTTTGAATGAAAGTAATATGTGTTATGAGTTTTGTTAGAACCCATGTAATCTTCCTCTCATAAGAATCCTCAGTCCTGTCTTCTCCCTCTCCACTTCAGACAGGGCTGCATTCATGATGAAACTTCATTCTGTCCTCTTTTGTTAAAATGAAGGCACAGATTTCTAATCCCACAATACTTGTGCTATATAGACAGGCACCTCCAGTTACCTCTGTGGTCTTAACAATGACCAGGAAGATACAGATATTTTACAATATCATTTAATAGTTAACCAATAACCTTATGTAATATTGATAGAGAAATACTTATATAAAATATTTATAGGACAATAAAGACCCAGTATTTGCATTTTTTTCCTAAAATCAATGTGACTGCTGCAAAGTAACTAAAATTGCAACTTAGTACATCTGCTATAGGATTTAACATAGAAAAAGCTAAAAGCAAGCGCAAAGAAGACATGATATAATGTACATTTCATTATTTAAATGCTGTGTGTGTGTGTGTGTATTTTCACAAGCAAACATTGCATGAAAGTCAAAGGACAACTTGGGAGAGTTGATTGCTTTCTTCTACGATATGGGTCCTGGGTATAAAACTGAAGTTATTAGTACCCTTTCCTATTTGGCCATCTCACCAGCTATTCATTAATAACTTTATAAGATTTATTTTTACCAGAAATTTTCAATTCAAAGTACATTTAAATTAGCTAGCTACACTACCAGTTGAGATATAAATCACTTTAAAGTAAAATAAATCCTAATTAGGAATATTTCTCAAAAAACAACCTTTGTGATTCTAGTTATGCCAAATCAAGAAAGATTGGACTTAGTGAAAGGTCCTTTTTCTTGTAGGAAGATTCATATGGTGGTATAAGAGAGATAAGGCTTGATTTATCTTTACTTCTTTGAGTAGAACCCAGTAAATTAAAGTTATCAATTCACTAGTAACTTTTGCTCTATTGGTTGGCGAGTTATGAATGCTATTTATTTTTATTATTTAGACACCAAAGAAACTTTCATATAACTATTATATTTGAATAGGCTATAGAAACTAAGCAAACAATACTCCCCTCTAAGAGGAGGTGGGGAGAAGGAAATGTACCTTAAAGTCACCATGCTTCCTAGGGACTACGTCTGTGGCTTGTAAGTAAAATCCTTGCTGTAAAAAACATGAGACCATTCCTTTGGGATTCCAGCCATGTGTGGTGCTATGTGCTTGTAACCCCAGTGGTGGGAGTGGGGCAGAAAATATAGGGAGTTCCGGGTTTGGTGAGAGTAGCTATCTCAAACAGTAAGTTGATTAGGGATAGAGGACAGTATGAGACATCAACTTCTGAACGCCATGTATGCACACACGAGCTTACACATTTCTAGTCTGTGTTGGTATGTATTTGGCACACACATGCCTGTAGCACACAAAAATAGTATTAACAGTAATGACTTTTAGTTATAGGCTACGATGTTTCTCCTTCACTTTTTCATATTCGCCTACATAGTGATTAATGATTGGCTTAAGGATAATCCTATGTTTAGAGATAAATTAATATATAAATACTGTGTAGGTGCTAACAAACCATGAGCAATTTACACACCTTGTAACTTCTGCCTTTTCTGTATCCCAAGTCATCTTACTCTATGACTGATAGGGTATAGTAATGGGTGGGCTTCATAGAATTTAGAATGTGACCATCTGTAGTGTAATTCCAGACTTAGCTTTACCAACTATTTGGATTTGGATAGTTATTGATTATATTGTTAAGTTCTGAGTCCATTGTCTTTAAAATGAGGCTAAGGCTCCACCATGGTTTGGTAAGGCTTTAATAAACTTCTGAAAATGCAGTGCTTAGTAACAGGTCTGGCACAGCATTGGGTGGGGCTTGGTAACCATAGCCACTCTAGCTAGTGAGGTTTAAGAACTGTGTACCCAAATAAAATACACAACAGCAGTAAAGCTGGCTCTCATACTGCTCTTTTCAAATTCATGGGAAATTAATTGGGGGATATTTTTCATTGCTGTGTGTTTTGTTGTTGATGTTTTCTATTGTACATGTCACTTTCCTTTTCAGGAAATAATCATGAGGATGCACTATATAAACACAGCACCTGCCCTCAACATGTTCAAGGAGCTTCAAATTTGTACAAACCAGGTATCTAGAGTACCTTTATCAGTTGCAGATGTTTTCTATAACTAGTAAAATTTTTTATACCAAAACCGAAGGAAAGATTTTAGATCTTCTAGAAAAAAAATCACATATATATTATATTTTCCCTAGTATTGAGAGTACTTAAATGTATTTGGAATAAAATTAAGTAAGTAATATAGATTAAATTGTAAACTGATTGAAAATATCTGATGCAAAAACAAACAAACAAACAAACAAACAAAAAGCAAAAAACAAACTACTATTTAACTAGTTGCTTTGAGAGGTTTGGAAAGAATGGAGATAAATATAGGTGAAATGAAGAGAGAGATAGGGCTAGCATATCTTTCCTGTTAGATGAGGCTCTAAGTTTATTTCTAATTCTTTTGAAAGTAAATTTAGCAAGATTGTGGGTATTTATTAGTGGTCCATCGGTACAACTTACAACTGTAGACAGTCACTTTACAGCTGCCCTCACCACACCTCTAAGGATGAAACTCCTTGGGTTGAGAGAATATTTTTTTCCTGTTGCACCATGGCAAACCAGATCATAGATCTAGGAAGAGACAAACACCTGCTGTTTATTGAACTTGACTTAAGCATCAGGCTTTTACAATGACCTCTTTACTTAATTATGAGAACATGGATGGTTTAAGGTGACTAAATTTTCCTTTAACCATGGAGGGTCTATCTTACATAACTCAATACTGTGATATATTCTCTGATATTTATAAGTCGTAGAGAGAATTCAGAAATATTTTCCCAATTCCAAGACTGATGATTGAAGTCAGAAAGCAGAAGCATGACTGTTATATTACAGTATTTGAAAAGAAAGAACATGTTCAAGTTTCTGCTCTGTAGTGAGTACTAGAACTGTACTTCAGTGTGCTACTGATATAAAATACAAAGATGACTCGCTCCTTCACATTAACCCTTCTAAATTTTTCTCACACTTTAAATAAGGAACTGGCTCTGTAACCTTTGTTCCTGCATGATACTTAATGGAAAGAATAAGATGAAGGTTACATGAGTTACAAATCTTGAACTCAATAGGCCTATATGGCTTTGACTTGAATTCTTGAAATTCCCAGTGGAGCCCAGAGGAAGAAGGCAGGCTGATGATATAGAAAACCAATGATTTACCTCTAATAGGCCAGCAACAATCAGAATAGTGAATTTTGTAGAGGGCATCTTACATCACTCAGGTATCAACTGGCTTATATTCTGTCCTTGAAAAAACTGTCCAATAGCCATATGTTACAAAATCTTCATAATTGACACATAATTTAGAGTTAAGAAACTTTTTTTGTTTGTTTAATTTCAGTGCTTATTATGCAAGGTGTTAGGAGCCAGTGGTTTACCTGAGGCATCTCTATTTTAGTCTTGCATCATATTATCAATCCCGCTCACATTTTCAGAGCTCTCTTAGTTCAAAGATAATTTATACAATCCATCCAAGTAAATAGTGTCATTATTTGCTACACTCATTATACTTTTAAAGTTATGAACTAGGTATTTCTGGATTAGACCCTTCATTGACTTACTGAAGTCTATAAAATTCAAAATCTTATAGTTATCTGTAGTTATATTATCTGACCACTCACACACACACACACACACACACACACACACACACACACACACACACATACACACACACATACACACACACATACACACACTTTATGCCTGACTTATTTACAGGTTTTTTCCTTTGATTCCATGGTCTAATATATTAGTAGCATTTCTTCTTCCACAAACATTGTGATTTTGTACATCTTCAAGAGGTTCGTTTTTCTTCTGTTTGTAATGTTATATTGCCTGCTCTCCATAAGCAACTTACTATTCTTGAGCTTTCAGCTCAATGATGTGTTCTTTTGACAAGATTATCCTACCTATAGTGTGGTAACTCTAGTCTTTTTTTTTTTCTATTTTTATTTTTTAGTAACTCTAGTCTTAAGGCACTGTCTTCAGTCCCATCAGATAAATTATAACAAAAGTTAGTTAAAAATAGCAGTGTATTTGATTCGCTTTCACCAAAAAGAAGCTACTTGAGAGAATTGTATCTCAAGGTTTCGACAGAGAATCTGGTAGGTAAGAGCTAACTGTCTATTCAGACAAAAGATGGTATAGGACTGACTCTGCAATTATACTTAAGAGGTCCTTGACTTAAAAATATCAGCTATTTATACTGTGATTTATTTTCAGTAAGCTACCTGGCCTTCATATAATGTTTTTATTATCATTGTGAACATTTATAAAACAGTCTTAATTGTGTTAGTGAACAGGATGTGCTAAGTCAGTCATAATTACCCTTTGTCTCCCAATGATAAACTTTTATTTTTACATTGAATGCATAGTTATATAAAATAGTTGTAGAGATTGTTTTTCTAAGTTTCTAGTTCTCTGCCTTCCTTTGCTTATCTCAATAGAAAAAGAATGGACAGGCAGTCCTAGCCTAAGCCATTTTGAAGAATATGAATTGTTATTATTTTGTGAATCTGGTTTAACTAGGGAAAACATAACAACAAAGGCTCTTCCTGATACAAACAATGCCTCTGTCATGTCTCATAATTCAAATAGAATCTTTAAAAACTCATTCTGAAACATAAAAATAGAGCATTCTATATATAGGTGTTTTTCTCTCACAAATGAAACAATTTCTTATAATGTTGCCACATCATGAAACCCCCCCACTAAAGCTATGTAAATGATATGAGTGTCTTCTGATTTCATCTTGAAGGGTTACAGGTTTTAATTATGATGGTAGAGAGGTCAGTGCAGTTTGAAAGAAATTCAATATCTATATATCAGTATATGCAGATAAAGCACCATGCAATTATTCTACCAGTAAAGTAACTGCCAAGCACATATTACAGAAGAGGTGCATTTGTTCTTTGTTTTATTTTTCATAACTTATTTATTTTTTATTCATATTACATTCCCATCGCAGCCTCCTTCCTCATCTTCTCCCAGGTCTGCCCTTACAAACACTTTAACCCCATTACCCACTCCAGTTCCCCTCAGAGAAAGGGGAAGCCCCACTTTGGTACCACTTCACTCTGGGACATCGAGTCCCAGCAGGACTAAGCACCTCTTCTCCCACCAAGGCCCAACCAGGTGGTCCAGGTAGGGAAAGGGGATCCAATGGAAGACCACAGAATCAGAGACAGCCCCAGCTCCAATTGTTAAGGGACACAAATGAAGACATCTGCTACAAATATGGGGGCATGGTGCTAGGTCCAGCTTCTGCATGCTCTTTGGTTAGTGGTTCAGTATGGGCCCATGGACCCAGATTAATTAACACTACAGGTCATTTTGTGACTTTGACCCCTCCAGCTTGCTCAATTCTACCTCCTACCCTTTCATCAGGCTCCCTGAGCTCTGCCTGGTGTTTGGCTATGGGTCTCTGCATGTGTTTCCATCCACTGCTGGATGAAGCCTCTCTGGAAACAGTTATGCCAGGTTCTTCTCTGCAAGCATAACAGAGTATCATTAACAGTGTCAGGGATTGGCTCTCTCCTATTGGATGAGTCTCTAGTTGGGGCACTCATTGGTTGGCCATTTCTTTGGTCTCTGCTCCATCTTTATCCCTGTGCATTTTGTAGGCAGGAGAAAATTTGGGTTGAAGTTTTTGTAAGTGGATTGATGTCTCCCTCCTTCCTCTAGAAGTCCTGTCTGGGTATAGGAAGTGACTACTTTTGTCTCTATATTTGCATTCCCCTGCCTGGCTGGTAGGAATCTCAGCTAACATCATAGAAGGGGTGCATTTGTAACAGTTACTGAAAATGAGTTAATTTATAAAATAATTCAAACTAAAGGAAGAAAAATATGATGTATCTTATAGGATGTTTTAAATCTAATATCATAAAATGTATATATTTAGCCTTTAGATGAGTCTATTTTCTTAGTTATGTGTGTTTGATTATGTGCAAGATTGAGACATTGGTGTTTGAGCCTTGACTTGCCTTCTGCATTTGATATTTCTCCCCAATTGGAACAAAAGTAACATACATTCACAGAAAATGCTTTCTGCCCTTTGTACTGTCTCTCTCTTTGTCCCAAGTGGTAGTGTAGCATACACATATGGTAAAACTTTGATACAGTATAGCAGTATTTACAGAGAATCATTATTCTCCTATTCACTGTTGACCTTCAGTCCTTTGTTTTTATCAATACATGGACACATATCACACACACACACACACACACACACACACACACACACACACACACACACACAGTGCTTATATTAAGCATCAAGAGTGACCTGATTCATGTGGATCCTTTACTTTGGATAACCAATTTAATATCTTCTTCAGCTGCCTGCTCTATAAATTAAGCTTCTGTCACAATATTAATGTGAGATTAACTGGATATTATGCACAAAGATTCCATAAAATGGCATAAGCTAAGAAGCTGGCATTAGATATCATTATTAATTCACATTTTGCCCATGATCTTGTAACACCAATTTGACATACTCATATTTTAATGGGAATATTTAACATTGAGTTAAATGGCTGCAAGTTTCAAAATATGTTGATAACATGATTTGGGAAAAGGATCATAGGTAGATGCATTCTCACCTCATTAAAAACAAATTAGTATACCTTTTAAACATTTTTGACATAGTTTTCCGTTACTCTAGGGAATAATGACTTTTATTTAGAAGTTTTTACTTCAGTGATAAATATCACAAGAAAATGAAGCAATTTTACAGTTTTGCATATTTCCCTAAGTTACTTGCACAATATTGTAACAAATGTGATGAGTTTTCGAGAGGATGTAGGAGAGAATAAATGCATATGGTAGAGCCTTTCCAGAAAAATACTAAAAGCTATTTTATGTCCAGTAATTCCACCATTCTGTACTAGGCAACTCAGAGTTACTTTCTGATACTCTAAGGCTCATGAAATATATTGCTCATGCACTTCTGTAGAACACATTGTTGATGACAGACTCTGCCAGTGTCCCAGTCTCCCTCATTCTCAATATCATCTTTCCTTGACAGAATTCTTCTTGTCCCTATGGAAATCTTGTCAATATGAGACATAGACTTATGTTCTTATTTATTATTTTCTACTGTAATAAGATGTTATTCCAGCTTGGAATACCCATGATACAGTTTATGGACCATATGAAGCTCAAGAAGAAGGAAGACCAAAGTGTGGATGCTTCAGTCCTTCTTAGAAGGGGGAGCAACATTATCATGGGAGGTAGAGAGTGGGAGGGATTGGGCAGAAAGAAAGGAGGGGGAGATGAAAATGGGGAGAAAGATCAGGTGTGGGAGGAGACAGGGGAGATGTACAGAGGGTCAGGAAATTGAACAGAGGTGTGTAGCAATGGGGGATGGGGAACTAGGGTGTAGCCAACAGAAAGTCCCAGACTCCAGGAAAGCAAGAGGCTCCCAGGATCTAAGAAAAAGAGAGGCAGAAGCAGAAGGATTTCTGAGTTCGAGGCCAGCCTGGTCTACAGAGTGAGTTCCAGGTCAGCCAGGGCAACACAGAGAAACCCTATCTCAGAAAACAAAACAAAACAAAACAACTACAACAACAAAGGGGAGCGAGAACCTGTAGAGACCATATTGAGAGGTTAGACACAGCCCCTGTTTGAGGGATGGGGCCATCACCCTTCTCAAAATTTTAACCCAGAGTTACTCCTGTCTGAAGGAAATATAAGGACAGAGAGTGGAGCAGAGACTGAAGTAAAGGCCATCCAGAGACCGCCTCACATGGGGATCCATCCCATATGCAGCCACCAAACCTAGTCACTATTGTGGATGCCAGAAAGTGCTTGCTGAAAGGAGCCTGATATAGCTGTCTCCTGAGACTGTCAGCCAGAGCTTTATCAATGCAGATACAGAAGCAGATGCTTGCAGCAAATAATTGAACTGAGCACTGGGACCCCAATGGAGGAGTTAGAGGAAAGGCTAAAGGAGCTGAAGGGGTTTGCAACCCCATAAAAAGAACAATAACATCAACCAACCAGACACCCCTCTCTCTGAGCTCCCAGGGACTAATCCACCAGCCAAATCATACACATGGAGGGGCCTCTGGCTCCAGCTGCATATGTAGCAGAGGATGTCCTTATCTTCCCTTGGTCCTGTGAAGGCTTAATGTCCCAGCATAGGGGAATGCTAGGGCAGTGAGGCAGGAGTGGGTGGGTGGAGGTGGGGAAGCACCCTCATGGGCATGTGGGGGTTTGCAGAGGGGAAACCAGTAAGGGAGATAACATTTGAAATGTAAATAAATAACCAATAAAAAAGCACCTAATTAAAAAGAAAACCATAGGGACATAGACACAATGACACTTTATGAAATAATAATGTGATTATGATATCATTATGGACACTGTTTAAACAACAACAGCAACACTTGCTTTTAGCAAAAATATTAGATTCTGCTAGCCACATTTTTTCTAACCAATTAATTAACAACCTACATTAAAAGATTTAAGTTATTTTATGCTATTTTAAAATTGTAGTGTACAGTATTAGTGATTGTAATCTTATAATACTGATATATACTAAGATAAGAATTTTAGGTTCATAATATATTTGTAAAAGGAGAAACAATGATTTCAGATTTTGTATTTGTCTCATATCGATGCATACTTTGAGATTATAAATGATAACTTTTGCTATTAGACAATGAGCTGCAATAAATAAGGTTTAATAATATGTCTATAATTTTACCTGTGCAAGTGCTTATGTGAAGTTATGTTAGATTGTTATATTGTAGCTTTATCTAATTCTAATAATTATTATCAATTTTTCTTTATAAAATTGCACCATTCTATAGTACAATCTGAAATACCTTATAGCCTTAAAAATGAAATATTCAGTTTCTTCAGTTTTAACAGTGAGATTGTGTAAAATGACAGCTAATTTAGGCTTCATTCTTTTTATCCATTTTAAGTGATTTCAAGGAGAAATCCAAGTATGTTAAATCTTTGCCCTTTCTTTCCATAATGCTTGTATTTCTTTCATATTTTATTCATTTTACAATCCACTCTTTCCAAAAATAGGATTTTCTGTATGGTAGAATTATAAATATATTTTAGGATTTCCCTTTGTGTTTATTAATGACATTTGTGATTACAAACGCATTCTTTGGACTGAGTAAAATGCATTCATGCATATAATATGTTTTGATCAAATCTACTTCCTATTTCCTCTTCTCGAACTCTTTCCCTGAAACCCAATTAATTTTCTCTCTAAAATTCCTGTCATTTTCTTTCTTTCTTTAAATCAAGAAACTGAGTTCTCTTAATTTTGCCTGAATGTGCTCAGATATAGGTCCATCTACTGCAGCCTCGAGAGTCTTTCATTGACCACGTATGTGCCTAAAGAAAGTTTACTCTTTTTTCTCCAGCAACTATCCATTACCAGTAGATTCTCAGCTAGGGGTGGAACTTCTGGCTGTCTTGATCTTGTGCAGGCTTCACTCATGAAGTCACAGGATTTGTGACTTCAGGTGTGCACAGGCCCTATCATAGCGCACACATAATAATGGTTTGCTATAGTTGTCAATTACTTCTGGCTCAGAATATTTTTGCCTCCTCTTCTGAATTGAATCCAGAGCTTTGGAAAGGGAGATAAAATATTGATATTCCGTAGATAGATAAGCAACCCATACTCTATTTTTGTTTGCATACTAACCAATTGTGTCACCATCTATTGTAAAATTGATGCTTTTCTGCTGAGGGTTGGAGGACGCACTAGTCTGTCTCTATGAAAATAAGAATATGGGAGGCAGTTTGATATTCCCATTTATCAGAACAATGATAGTAGGTTCTTCACCATTGCCTATAACTTATCCAATCATGGATTTTTGGCAGCGTTGACAGCAGCTAGTGCACGCTCTCTGCGGATCAGACTTTAAATCCAATCATATAACATTCATGCTACTCTTACATCAGTGGGCATATCTCGCCAGACCAGCTTTCTCTGGAGCTCTAGGTAGGTTTCTTCCTCAATAGTGTTCTTTTTTTTTTGAAGAAAAAGTTAGAATTTCATCTTTTCACTAAAAGTTACTCATTCTGCATCCTGGATAGTGCCCCTGTCCTGTTTTAGAGCATCACTAACCAGAATATTTGGCTCTTTGTGAACTTAGCAGTGTATGTGCATGTCTTATTGCTTCCTCCTGTACTTTGTAGCTTCTTTACCTTTACAGTTATATTGTGGTCCATAATAATTACCTTCAAAACACAACATAAGAAAACTAGTTCTATTCTAAGTTGTTATGGGAGGGTTTATTAAAGTGAGATAGGCCCTGATGGATAAATCTCTCTGTGCAGTTGTGAAGCAGATTCCCCAAATCTGTAACCTAAAATGACCTGTGAACTGGGCATGGAGTAGACACCACAGAGACTGAATCAGCTTTGGAAAAATCTCAATTTCTGAGGCTAGATAAAGGTCATCCTGAGTGTATTACCTTTAAAGGTTTGTAAGAAACAAAAGGCAGATCACCTCTGGAGAAAGCTGACATCATTCTATAACCCAACTAACACTACTTACACAATTAACTTTACAGAAGTGATATATGGCATGTAATAACTATATCTTCCTCTAGGAATATAAGAAGACTGGCCTGTAAAAATGCAGCAGAAAATGAGAAAAGTTGGAAGTCTTGAGGCAATCTGCCAGTATCTATTAAAGAGGACAAAACAAAGACTTGAAAGTCTGACAGAAAACTGGAATGTATGGGCAATTAAAATGTTAAGATTAAAATGTAAGTGTATAGAAAATAAACAATACATACTTAGCTGTCTTGTAGACACACATAGTAACAGTGTTTATATATTAATGTAGGAACAAAATAAAACCAGAAGTAAATACCTGGGATAAACAGAGAGTGAAAGCTGAGAATAGAGTATACCTGAGGCAATACTAGTGAAACTGGGGTGAGGGGCTATAGACTACTGTGCTAAGAAAATATCAGTAAATGTTAAAAAGACGATATTCTGAGTTGAACTTAAAGCCTGTAATACTCAGGCAGGTCAATTTTTGCTTGAGGAACCCTTAATGCTAATTTATGGATTAGATAAAAATTCCAATTAATAATATAAGAAGTAGTAAATCTTAGGATGAAAAATAGCTGTCAATGTTTATGGCACCGACAGAAGGTCTACATGGTTTTACTTTTAGTGAAAGTAAAATCTTTGCCAGATAATAACTGAAAGATGGGAGAGGAAAGAAAGAGCAACAAACGTAGAAATTACGTGGACCCAAACCATTTTATTTTCTACTTTAATGTAATCTAACTTCTACAGTGATTCGACTTCAAGCTCACTGATACTTTATTTTCATAGTATTTCCAGTAATTATGTAAATAGATACACATGGAAGCTTATTTTCACAGTTTTTCTAGTAATTATGTAAATAGATACTCATGGAAGTTGATGCAGAAAGCATTTCTAGAATCATTGCAGGGTAGTCAGTGGGTAAACTCCATGAATAGTAAACCCTTGGCTTAGACATCCTCTTTTCATTATGTTTTAAACATAAGTATTATTTATTTAAAAAATCGAATTCCACATTATTCTGGATTTGCTTCTTTTCATATATCTTTTACTTTGTTAAAATATATGCATTTGATGAGGATACAGGTTAACATTGCCTATTCTGGGTGACCTTTCTTAACTTGTGGGGTTCTCTTCCAGTAGATTGACATAGTAAATCTTTTTAGGATGATGCTTTTGGACTAAGTGATTCAGTTTTTGTTTTATTTTCATTTTCTCTCATTGGGAACTCCAGAGCCAGGTGCATAAAGTTGCCTCACTTAGAACTTGTGCTTTGGTCTGTCTCTAAATCTTGAGATCTATAGCTTTGACATCACCCTTGTATGTCAAGACTTAATTTTTACTCTCCCTTAAGCTTACTGAATTTTCAGCAGTTGTTTTTGTCGAAATTTTGTTATTTCTGCTCTGCATTTCTCCATTCTACCTTATTTCTTTTTTTATTGCATATTTTCTTCATTTACATTTCAAATGCTATCCCAAAAGTCCCTGCCCTGCTCCCCTACCCACTCACTCCCACTTCTTGGCCCTGGCTTTCCCCTGTACTCTGGCATATAGAGTTTGCAAGACCAAGGGCCTCTCTTCCCAATGATGGCTGACTAGGCCATCTTCTGCTACATATGCAGCTAGAGATATGAGCTCTGGGGGGTACCGATTAGTTCATATTGTTTATTAGTTCATACTGTTCATTAGTTCATATTGTTGTTCCACCTATAGGGTTGCAGACCCCTTCAGCTCCTTGGGTACTTTATCTAGCTCCTCCATTGTGGGCCCTGTGTCCCATCCTATAGATGAGCTAAGTGAGGTAATCCAATCACAAAAGAAGTCACTTGATATGTACTCACTAATAAGTAGATATTAGCCCAGAAAGCTAGAATAACCAAGATACAATTTCCAAAACACAAGAAAATCAAGAAGGAAGACCAATGCGTGGATACTTCATTCCTCCCTAGAATAGGGAATAAAATAATCCATGGAAGGAGTTACAGAGACCTTTCTTATTTCTAACAGCTCAGCTGTTTGCTCTTATATCTCCATTTTTATCCTTTGATCTTGTGTTTCATTTTTATCATTTTACTCAAAACAAATGACTTCATTAAGTAATTTAAAATATCCATACCAAAATACCTCATCAAATTTTCAGCCTGCATGTAGGTTTATTTTTGATTAAAACTAGTTGTAAAGTAAAGAGATTTGTTATGATTCCCATATTATATTGTGCTTCTAGATGATTGACACACAATACACTGTCCTGGTTTCAAGAGCTTTGATAGGCTATCTTTGAATCCTGTCAAAAATACCAACCAATCAGACCCCCCCAGAGCTCCCAGGGACTAAACCACCAACCAAAGAGTACACATGGAACTCCCATGACTCCAGCTGCTTATGTAGCAGCAGATGGCCTTATCTGTCATCAATGGGAGGGGAGGCCCTTGGACCTGTGAAGGCTTGATGACCCAGTGTAGGGGAATGCTAGGGTGCTGAGGCAGGAGTGGGTGGGGCAGAGCACCCTCATAGAAGCAGGGGGAGAGGGGATGCAATAGAGAGTTTGCAGAGGGGAAACTGGAAAGGGGGATAACATTTGAAATGTAAATATATAAAATAACTAATAAAAATATAAAAAAATAAATCCTGTCAATATTCTAATGCTTTCCTAAATTAGAGCATGTGGTGTTTTGTATATGATATCTTTAAGTCTCTTGATCTTTACTTTCTATATTCTTTTGGCCACTTGATGTTCATCAAACCTTGCACCAAGCCCTGGGGGCACCATAATGAACATCAAAACCAGATATTCCATTTCATAGAGTTTATAAGATCTGAGAATAAAAAGACAAATGGATTTAATACAGTACCAGGGATAAGACGTGGAGGAAATTGTAGAAACACATATTAACATCATTAAGCATTTAGATCCCTTAATGAGCCTGCCTAAACCTACACTTTGGGGAAAATTCCTTCCTGTATTTCCTGTGTTTGAGAGTCATGAAAACATTCTAAGAGAAAAGAGTGTATTCCTAAGCGAAGTGACAGTAATGTTATATGAACATATGGGGGGGGGGGTTATATTTCCTGAAGAATCAATTTCATTGTTTTGTTCTGTCGTATGAATTGTTTTATGAATATGTTTTATGAATCTGTCTGAGGAGAGAATCTGTATGAGCAGAGAATATGTAAAGATATTGCTCTTTGGCCTGGCAATCCAAGCAAGATTTGGCCTAATTTTTGTCAGTTAGTCTCTGCTCTTATTCTTCTTGCTACCAATTAATTCTTTTCTTTAATAATAATAATAATAATAATAATAATAATAATAATAATAATAATAATAATAATATATCAACACTTCCACCCCATTTTCTTTCTCAGATTCAAGATTTATAGTTTTATTCTGTGATCCATTTAAGTTAGCAATGCTATCCGCATGGCTATTTGATAATAAATATCCCATTGTACATCAATTTCCAAAAGAATGCATCAAGTCCCTGTTCAGGACCTGTGTTAGCTTGCTTTGAAGTGTCTGAACACTAACGTGAAAGCAGGTGTTTAGAGTCACCAGCAGCATGCATTTTGAAGTGCATTCATGAAATCTTACAGGAAACTGTACACTTAATAGTATGAGCTACTTTAGTTCTGCTATTCTTTAGCAATCAGTCAATTTTTTCAGTATTTCTCTGGGACACTTCAATTTTCTAACAGCAGTGACAGCATGTTGGCCTTGTGAATCCAGGAGCTGCCAGATAAGTGAATATTATAGAATCCTTTCGACAAAGCTCCATCTTGTCACGGCTAGACAGCATTCATTCTGCCTTGCTAGATACTTTAGTTTGTTTCCATGTTTAGAGAAGGTAAGCAGACATTAAATAATCTATCCTATTTATGGCACAAATGTCAAAGTCTTATTCTAATTAAATCCTTGGAGCATCTCCTATGTATATAAAAGAAAAGCACACATGGGAAACAGTGAATGCTTTTTTTTTTTCTTTTTTTTTTCTTTTTTAGCTTCAGAATTGAAACTACAGCTTGTTTCCTTAATTGGTTTGGCAGAAGAAAAATTGTTAGAAGAAAACAGACAGCTAATCCATGGTCTCTTTCACATTCACCTTGTGTTCTCCAAAGTAAGTGTTTGATTCTTTCTCTGTAACAGAGGATATGTACCTACCAAGGCTGGATTATAATTCATCGCATGCAGTGTGAATTCTCAGAGTGAAGATGGGACAAATAAATAATGTGACAAATATAAAAAAAGATGTTCTTAGTATACCAATCCCATTTAAAAGATATAATCAATTTTGGTGAATCAAGAAACACTAGGAGGCAATATGTCAATCCTAGGATGTTAATTTCAAAATCTTTGGAATGTTGAACTGAGGAAAATAGCATGCATCAAAGGAGAGCTTGGGATAATATTGTGTCTTTAGATCATTTTTACTTTTTAATATTTATGTACTTACATGTATGTGTGCCAGTGTGATTGTATGAGTACATACATGTGTAGGTATCCATGGAAACCAGTGGAGAATTTAGGGTTCCAGGGAGCTGAGGCATAAGTGAGCCACTGAGGTGGGTGCTGGGATTCAAATTCTTCATCTTGTGAAAGATAAGTCAAGGTTCATACATCTCTTCTCTCCAGCTTCCAATCTCTAGGTTGGCTGCATCAATATATATATATATTATATATATATATACACACACATACACACACACACACACACACACACACACACACACACACATATATGTGGATTTCTGTTTCTGAGTCTGGTGGGTGTTTTAAGTTCTTTCTCTCTTATATACTTATAGACCTGCACACAAGATATGGAAAACTCTCTAATTTTCATCTGTTCCTGTATTTTTTTTCTGACTTTCCGTTTTTAGAGTTTTTGTGATTTTTATACATAGTGTGATAATTAGGAAACATTTAAGTGGGTTGGAGAAAATGCTCAGTGGTTAAGAGCACTGACTTTTATTCAAGAGGTACTGAGTTCAATTCCCAACACTGACATGGTGGCTCACAACCATCTGTAATGGGATCTGATTCCTTTTAGCATGGCACTCATACACAATAAATAAATAAATAAATAAATAAATAAATAAATAAATAAATAAATAAATAAATAAATAAATGTTTTTAAAAGGAAACATTTGAACTTTGTGATGTGAAGTGAATTCTACCTGTATTGTTTATTATTTTGTGAACTTTGGTCATTTATTCGGGTTATTTGATACTTCTTTCAGTTCTACTTAAACTTTGGGGGTAATAACTTCAATTTTCATAGATCTGCTCAGAAAAAAATTATCTGTCAATCATTTATCATTCATCAGACAATAAATCAACATTTTAATTCTTTTATTTTCATCTATCCAACCAGCACCTGTATCTGTATCTTTCATCCATTATCTACCAACTTATGTATCACCACATTTGAACAAGTCAGGAGGAGCAGGCAAGTAGGGATCATTCCTCCAGAGTCTCTGCTTCTCCTGTTTTTGGCTTCAGTTCTGACCTAACTTCCATTCACAATGAACTAAAACTGTAAGATGAACTAAACCCTTTCTCCCCCACATTGATTCTGGTCATGATTATCACAGCAATAGAAAACTAGTTGTGATACCATCTATCCACCTACCCACTCATCCATCTATATGTACATACATACATCTCATACTATATGAAGTATTTATTATTGCTATCATCTTCATTGTAGAAAACCTCTAGGATGGTCCTTGAGTATCTTGATTCAAGTGACATGCTGAGTTCTTCAGGGTAATGTAATCTGTTCTTTACTTTGATTAAAGTTTTTTCCTGATATATATCAGGAAAAAACATATATATATATATATATATATATATATATATATATATATATATACAGTATCTCAGATCTCATCAGAATCATTTCTGTCTTCTTTGCTATAGGCACTGAATGTAAAGGACATCTAAGAGCTGGAGCCTCTCTGCTGTGTGCTTGCACCACACCATATGTGTTTGGTGATTCTGCCATGAGAGCTTTCCCTCAACTATACCACACCTAACATCAGAACCTACAAACTGTTTTCTATGTATTTCTACCAATAGACTTTGCAATAAATCAGACTAGAAATAGTCCCCACATCGGGTTTGAAATCAAGAAATTATGACCTACAGTGTTTCTCACTGTTGACAAATAATAAAATTGCATGCATGCAAATCACAAAACATTGTAATTTACAAATCAATTACTATTACTGCTTTATTACATTTCTAAGATATCCAGAACAATGTTGAATGAAATATATATATACATATATATATTATATATATAAATATATATACATATATATAATATATATATGTATCATTATCAATGCTGAGCTTACTGTGTATCTCTTTGTTCTTTTGAAAAATTTTTAAATCTTCTTATTAGATATTTTCTTTATTTACATTTCAAATGCTATCCCCCTTTCTAGTTTCCCCTCCAAAAAACATCTCCCCCTTCCCCCTACACACCAACCCACAAACTCCTGCTTCCTGGTCCTGGCATTCCCCTACACTAGGAGATTGAGTCTTTATAGGACCAAGAGCCTCTCCTTCCATTGATGACCTACAAGGTCCATCCTCTGCTACATATGCAGCTTGAGCCATGGGTCCCTCCATGTGTACTCTTTGGTTGGTGCTTTTTTATTGGTTATTTATTTACATTTCAAATGTTATCTCCATTACTAGTTTCCCCTCTGCAAACCCCCATACCATATGCTTCTATGAGGGTGCTCCCCCCTCTCCACCAACTATTGCCCCACTGCCCTAGCATTCCCCTATGTTGGGACATTAAGCCTTCACAGGACCAAAGGCCTCCCCTCTCATTGATGCCAGATGAGGCAATCCTCTGCTACATATACAGCTGGAGCCAGGGGATCTTCCATGTGTATTCTTTGGTCAATGGTTTAGTCCCTGGGAGCTCTTGCAGTAGTACTGGTGGGTTCATATTTTTGTTCTTACTATGGGGTTGCAAACCCCTTCAGCATCTTGGTTCCTTTCTCTAATTCCTCCATTAGGGACCCTGTGCTCATTCCCATGGTTGGTTGAGAGCCTCTACCTTTGTATTTGTCAGGCACTGGCAGAGCCTCTTAGGAGACAGCTAAATCAGGCTCCTGTCAACAAGCACTTGTTGTCATGCACAATAGTGTTTGGGTTTGGTGACTGCATATGGGATGGATCCCCATGTAGGGCAGTCTCTGGATGGCGTTTCCTCTCTTTGCACCACAGTTTGTCTTTGTATCTCCTTTCATGGGTATTTTTCTCCCTTCTAAGAAGGATAGAAGTATTCTTACTTTGGCCTTCCTTCTTCTTAGACTTCATGTGCTCTATGAATTGTATCTTGGATATTCTGAGATCCTGGGATGTTATCCACTTATCAGAGAGGATATACCATGTGTGTTCTTTTGTGACTGGGTTACCTCACTTAGTATTGTATTCTCTAGTTCCATCCATCTGCTTTAGAATTTCATAAATTCATTGTTTTTAATAGCTGAGTAGTACTCCATTGAGTAAACATACCACATTTTCTGTATCCATTCCTCTGTTGAGGGACATCTGGGTTCTTTCCAGCTTCTGGCTATTATAAATAAGGCTGCTATGAACATAGTAGAGCATGTGTCCTTATTACATGTTGGAGCATCTTTTAAATCCATCCCTGCTCCGGGATCCTTCCCCAAACTCCTGGGGTTGTAAGTCTCACTTGCCATGAACTTACCCTGCTGGCAAACCCTGCCCGAAACTCCAGGGGTTGTAAGTCTCACTTACCGTGATTTAACCTGCCAGCAAACCCTGACTGCTGAAAGTTCTGAACTCTTCGGTGGGGGAGTCTGTTTCCCCATACGGGTCACCATTTGTTGCATCCCTGTACAGGCCACCACTTTTCACATCCCCTCTCGACCCGCAAGGAAGATGCAACCACCACTTCTTCTCTCAGCAGTTTATTCAGGAACATTGAACAATCTTTATCATTTTCCTCTTCATCTCCCTCTTCATCTGCCCCAAGCCCCGGGCTATAAGCCCTTTTAGAATCTTGTATCCACTCTAATTGCGGCAAACCATGTCACTTCACCAGGCACGTGGCCTCAGCCAACCAGAAGAGCAGGAACATATCACCACCAAATATGGACTTGTTTACTACAAGCTCTATAGCCAACAAGTGCCATCTTTAAGGTGCGGCTTTGGGTAGCCCAGGGGAGGGGCTATGGCCCCCTACACTCCATGAAGCCATCGAGGAAATGTGGTGGCTGGAGACCACATGTCTTAGGTCTGGGTCTGTTCTTCTTCTTACCTGTCTTTGAGGATACACACTGCTTGTTTGTGTTTATCTGAACAAACATGACCTTTTAGTGTTTGTTATAAACAAATACCACCTTTCGCCACTGGTACTGCCTTTGACTTAGGTTGATAAGAACTCAAGAAACCCAGTTGCCCATCTCTGACCACTGACCTTCATTAACTTACCTTTTTCCCATTCAACCCAAAGCTCTGAAGCGCATACAAATATTTATGCACGACAATGCCTTTCTTCATAGTGAAGAATAACTGCCATGGTATATAACTGAGCTTTGATGGTGATCCCCTGTGAAGGCAACTAATTTGCTTAAGATACAAATTCAAAAGTTAAAAACAACAGGATTAAGACTGTCTGTGGGAATATTCAATTCAGATGCAAATTAGAAACCATTTTACACACAGACTGGCCACCTGGTGAGTGGGAGGTGGCTTTGAGAATTAACATAAAACTGTTACTTCTCTTGTAAGAGAGGAGACTATGCTCAAAGTTAACTCAGCTGGTTGATAGAGATTTTGAGACATCTTCATAATTAGAATCATACTTAATAGAAGACTCAGGATCTGTATCCACTTGATGGACCAAACTTTCAGGCAGCCCTCGGGCTCCATCTCTTTTTTGTGAAAAAACACAGACAGAACTTGCCCCTATAAAATACTTGATCAGGATCATGCCATATTACAATAAGTGGATCCTTCCATGCTTCCTAGGCATGAGTATGTCTAGTCGTGGGATGCTACAGACACTCAGCAAAGAGTTCCTTGGCATCAAAATTGTAAAAATTTAAAAATAAAAATCATGATTTAAATAATGTATACAGGGATATAATCTCCCCCCTTTAAAAGAAGATATTGTTTTAAAGTTCCACAATTCCTTGTTCTTGAGAATTATAAGGAATCCCAGGAATATGGGTAACATTAAATTTAGACAAAACATCTAAAATACTTGATTGTAGTAGCCAGTTCCATTATCTGTTTTAATTTGAATTGGAACACCAAGCACAGAAAAATAACACAGCCAATGAATAATTACATTTTTTAGTTGCTTCTCCTGTTAAAGCAGTTGCAACTAGAAAGCCTGAAAAAGTATCAATAGTCACATGTGTATATTTTACTTTTCTAAAATCAGGAATATGAGTACCATCCATTTGCAATAATTGATTACCTAATTAATAAGTCTTCAAGGATTAACAGCATATTTGGTACAGGTAGAAATTGAGGATACTGAGAACAAGTCTTTCCAATTTGACTTTCCCTTTCTCTAGAAATACCAAATTATTGTCTCAAGCTATTAGTATTTTGACGATGTAAAGAATTAGATTGTATGGCCCATTGTTCCTGTCTAAGGCCTATAATCTGCCAGGGATGCAAATCTACTGTGGTGTTGACTTAAGGCATCTGTCCAGGCAATCCAGGATGAGCTCTCAAATATCCAGAGACAGTCCTTTAAATAATTGTAAAATTTGAGAATTAGCAATATGTAAAAAAGGAAAAATTTCAGGCATTTGTAAGTCTTAAGATACACACACACACACACACACACACACACACACACACACACATACACACACACACATTGGCTATCAGTATACAAATTAAAATTTGATTTTTCAACACTTTTAAAACAGTGGCTGCAGAGCATAGTTCAATTATTTGTGCTGAATTAGAAGGAAACTCATGAGAATAAGCATGTGATCTAATCACATATATGTCTCTCACATAAAGGGCTGCTTATAATATAGTAGATGTATTCTTTATGGAATGCATGCATACATTAACAGGAAATAGAAAATCATGCAAAGAAAGAAATTTTTAACAACTTGTCTTTTGGATTAAGATTAACAATTTTTTATTGTTTTTATTATTATTATTTTTTATCATCATTGCTCTGTAGTATAGCTTGAGGTCAGGAATGGAGATTCCTCCAGTTCTTTTATTGTTAAGAATAGTTTTAGCTATCCATGTTTTTTTGTTATTCCAGATGAATTTGCCAATTGCTCTTTCTAACTCTATGAAGAATTGAGTTAGAATATTGATGGGGATAACATTGAATCTGTAGATTGTTTTAGACAACATGGCCATTTTTACTATATTAATCCTGAAAATCCATGAGCATGGGAGATCTTTCTATATTCTGAAATCTTCGATTTCTTTCTTCAGAGACTTGAAGTTTTTGTCATACAGATTTTTCACTTGCTTAATTAGAATCAAACCAAGCTATTTTATATTATTTGTGACTACTGTGAAGGGTATTGTTTCCCTAATTTCTTTCTCAGCCTATTTATCCTTTGAGTAGAGAAAGGCCACTGATCTGTTTGAGTTAATTTTATATCCTGCCACTTTGCTGAAGTTTTCAGGTTTAGAAGTTTGGTGGTTTTTCAGGTTACTTAAATATACTATTATATCATCTCCAAATAGTGATATTTTGACTTCTTCCTTTCCAATTTGTATCTCTTTGACCTCCTTTTGTTGTCTAGTTGCTCCTGCTAGGACTTCGAGTACTATATTGAATAGATAGGGAGAGAGTGGGCAGCCTTGTTTAGTCTCTGATTTTAGCAGGATTGCCTCAAGTTTCTCTCCATTTAGTTTGATATTGGCTATTGGTTTGATGTAGATTGTGTTTATTATGTTTAGATATGGGCCTTGAATTCCTGATATTACTAAGACTTTTAGCATGAAGGGGTATTGGATTTTGTCACATGCTTTCTTAGCATCTAATGAAATGATCATGTGTTTGTTTTTTCCCCCTTTGAGTTTGTTTATATAGTGGATTACCTTGATGGATTTCCACATATTGTATATAAGTATATCTCTGCATTCCTGGAATGAAGCCTACTTGATCATGATGAATGATCGTTCTTGGATTTGGTTTGGGAGAATTTTATTGAGTATTTTTGCATTGCTATTCATGTCTGCAAGAAATTTGTTGATTATTTTTGAGTTGATATTCATAAGGGAAATTGATCTGAAGTTCTTTTTCTTTTTTGGGTCTTTGTGTGGTTTAGATATCAAAGTAATTGTGGCTTCATAGAATGAATTGGATAGTTTTCCTTCTGTTTCTGTTTTGTGGAATACTTTGAAGATTACTGATATTAGGTCGTCTTTGAAGGCTCGATAGAACTCTGCACTAAACCCATCTGGTCCCGGGCATTTTTTGGTTGGGAGTCTATTGACTGCTTCTATTTCTTTAGGTGTTATGGGACTGTTTATGTCATTTATTGAATCCTGAGTTAACTTTGGTACTGGGTATATGTCTAAAAATATTATCCATTTCATCCAGATTTTCCAGTTTTGTTGAATATAGGCTTTTGTAGTAGGATCTAATGATATTTGTATTTCCTCGGGTTCTGTTGTTATGTCTCCCTTTTCATTTTTGATTTAGTTAACTCAGATACTGTCTCAGTGTCCTCTAGTTAAACTGGCTAAAAGTTTATCTGTCCTGTTGATGTTCTCACAGAAAAGGCCTCTGGTTTGTTGATTGTATAGTTCTTTTTGTTTCTACTTGGTTGATTTCAGCCCTAAGTTTGATTATTTCCTGCTGACTACTCCTCTTGGGTGTATTTGCTTCTTTTTTTTTTCTAGAGCTTTCAGATGGGTTGTCAAGCTGCTAGTGTGTGCTCTCTCCAGTTTATTTTTGGAAAAATTCAGAGCTATGATTTTTCCTCTTAGTGCTGATTTCATTGTACCTTCATCTTCATTAAACTCTAAAATCTCTTTAATTTCTTTCTTTATTTCTTCCTTGCCCAAGTTATCATTGAGTAGAGTGTTGTTCAGTTTCCATGTGTATGTGGGCTTTCTATTATTTATGCTGTTATTGAAGATCAGCCTTAGTCCATGGTGATCTGATGGAATGCATGGGTTATTCCAGTTTTCTTGTATCTGTTGAGGCCTTTTCTTTTGACTGATTATATGGTCAATTTTGAGAAGTTACAATGAAGTGCTGAGAAGAAGTATGTTCATTTGTTTTAGGATAAAATGTTCTATGTTCTTTTGTTTTAGGATAAAATGTTCTATAGATATCTGTTAAATCCATTTGTTTCATAACTTATATGAGTTTCACTGTGTCTCTGTTTAGTTTCTATTTCCATGATCTGTCTATTCATGAAAGTGGGGTTTTGAAGTCTCCCACTATTATTGTGTGGCAAGTAATGTGTGCTTTGAGCTTTAGTAAAGTTTCTTTTATGAATAAGGGTTCTCTTGCATTTGGCGCATAGATATTCAGAATTGAGTGTTCATCTTGGTAGATTTTAGCTTTGATGAGTATAAAGTGTGCCTCCTTATCTTTTTAGATAACTTTAGATTAAAATTAAATTTTATTCAATATTAGAATGGCTACTACAGCTTGTTTCTTGGAACTGTTATCTTGGAAAATTGGTTTCCAGCCATTTACTCTGAGGTAATGTCTGTCTTTGTCACTGAGGTGGGTTTCCTGTATGCAGCAAAATTTTGGGTCCTATTTACTTAAACTGTCTGTTATTCTATGTTTTTTTATTGGGGAAATTGAGTTCACTGATATTAAGACATATTATGGAAAAGTAATTATTGCTTCTTGTAATTTTTGTTGTTAGAGTTGGAATTCTGTTCATGTCGCTATCTTCTTTTAGGTTTGTTGAAAGATTACTTTCTTGTCTTTTCTAGGTCATAGTTTCCCTCCTTGTGTTTGAGTTTTCTCTTTATTATACTTTGAAGGACTGGATTTCTGGAAAGATATTGTTTTAAATTTGGTTTTGTCATAGAATACCTTTGCTTCTCCATCTATGGTATTGAGAGCTTTGCTTGGTTTAGTAGCCTGGGCTGGAATTTATGTTCTCTTAGGGTCTATATGAGATCTGCCTAGGATATCCTGCCCTAGGTAGTCTCTGGTAAGAAGTCTCATTTAATTCTGATATGAGAATTAATGATTATTAATTAATGAGAATTCATGATTCTTTATATGTTACTTGACTTTTTTCCCTTGGTGTTTTTAATATTCTTTCTTTTTTTTGTGCATTTGGTGTTTTGATTATTATGTGACAGAAGGATTTTTTTTTCTGGTTCAATCCATTTGGTGGTTGTAGACTTCTTGCATGTTCATGGGCATCTCTTTCTTTCAGTTACAGAAGTTTTCTTCTATAATTTTGTTGAAGATATTTACTGGCCCTTTAAGTTGAGAATCTTCACTCTCTTCTATAACTATTATCCTTACATTTGGTCTTCTCATTGTGTCCTGAATTTCCTGGATGTTTTGGGTAAGGACGTTTTTGCATTTTACATTTTCCTTGACTGTTGTGTCAACGTTTTCTATAGTATCTTCTGCACATGAGATTCTTTCTTCTATTTTTTTTTATTCTGTTGGTGATGCTTGCATCTAGGACTCCTGATCTCTTCCCTAGGTTTTCTATCTCCAGAGTTGTTTCACTTTGTGATTTCTCTATTGTTCCTGTTTCCATTTTCAGATCCTGGATGTTTTTTTTCACTTCCTTCATCTGTTTGTTGTGTTTTTCTGTAATGCTTTAAGGGATTTTTGGGTTTCCTCTTTAAGGGCTTCTACCTATGTACCCATATTCTCCTGTATTTCTTTAAAGGAGTTAGTTATGTTCTTAAAATCCTCTATCAGCATCATGAGATGTGATTTTTTTTAAAGCCACATCTTGCTTTTCTGGTGTGTTGGGTTCCAGGACTTGCTGTGGTGAGATAACTGGGTTCTGATGTTGCCAAGTAGACTTGATTTTTCTTGGTAAGCTCCTTGTGCTTGGTTTTTGACATCTAGTTATCTCTGGTGTTATTTGGTCTTGCTGTTTCTGGCTGGAGTTTGTCCCTCCTGTGGGTCTGTAAACCTGTTTCAGTACTCCTGGGAGACCAGCCCTCTCCTAGCAGGACCTGTGTACAGTGTGCTGTGCAACATCCGTAGCTTCTGGGTGCAAATATTGACCATAAGGATCCTGTTCCAGCTTCTCCACTGTTGCTGTTCCCTGTGAGCTCCTGGTTGGTCCTGTTTTAGACAGCTATTGAAGAGAAAGTATCTATTTCACCTCTGAGACCAGGAATGCAAGCACTTCTGGGAGACCAGTTCTCTCCTGACACGATCTGTGTGCAGAGGGCCTTAGCTCCTGGATGCAGATGGTGACTGGATATCTGTTTTTAAGGAAACTTTAAATTATGGACTCATTTAATTTCACAAACCTTTGCTTTGAATTTTTGCGAATTAAAATTTAATTAAAGTACTATTTCCTGTACATTTCCAACTCTACAGACATAAATTTTATAGTTTTGTGGGATCTTTATTTTAATCTGGAGAAAACCATTAAAATGCATATGTGTATGTAAAGTTTTCACTCCCAAAACAAGTGATATCTGTGAAGTCTGGTCATGAAGGAGCATGAAGTAGTACAGTTTGTTATCTCTTTTCCAACCATGTATTCTCTTTTTATCTCCCCCTGCCATTATTTTTGAGCCTTATAATTTATTAGTATTAACTAAAGATCACAGTTGCTTATGGGCTCATCTAGTATACATTTTCGGTCTCATTGATCTTTTTAGCTTTATTACTTTTTTCTGTTTGCATTTTAGTCGGTTTTTCTTTTTCTTAAAATTTAAACCTTATTTAATAATATTAATCACATCACATAATCTAGAATGTATGTTTCTATATGATTTTCATTGTGGAAAGAGAAAATAGATTAATTAATTTAAAATCTATTTTTAATTGAACTATACATTACCTACACAGACTCTCTGTGGTACAGTAAAATACCAGTTTAGTCTCCAGGTCTGTAACTTTGATATTTGTATCCACTTTTTCATTTCCCTCCCTCACACATGCAAATACATGCATGTGCATGTATGCACTTCAAATTCCATAGAATTTTTTTTAATGGACCAGTCCATAGACATGTGGTTTCTCTTCATTCTCACATTCTTTGTGTATTATTATGCTACTATTTTCCAAACTACTCTGTTAAACTCTTTTACAACTTGATCTTATGTGATTCTACTTGGAGGTTTATAGGCAAATGTTTTTATTTAGCCATCATTTAAAGGATATCTTCTATGGTTATAGAAGGTCGAATTCACGGGTTGTTGTTTTTTTTATTTCCTTCAGTATTTTGTCGATGTCATTTCATTTTCTTTCAACTATGTCAGGTTGCGTGACTTGTCAGCTTTAGTCTCTGCCACTGCTTTGATGAAATGCCTTTCTTACCCCGAGCTTTGTCTTCTTCACTCTAGTTTTTTTCCAGAAATTGCTCAACATACTCTATTGGTTGTTTTTTTTTTTTTTTTTTTTTTTTTTTTTTAAATTACCCTCCTTGATTATATATTTGTATTTTGGTGTCTTTATATATTTAGTGCTGATGGTATCTTTATAGATTTAGTGCTGATGGTTAGATCATTATCGATCATGGAGAAAATATTTCCTGCCCAACTTAAGTTAAAAT
>NC_034591.1:45536559-45537718 GCF_900095145.1 Mus pahari
GTTTTTTTCCAGAAATTGCTCAACATACTCTATTGTTTTTTTTTTTTTTTTTTTTTTTTTTTTTTTTTCTCAGATACCCTCCTTGATCATAGAATTGTATTTTGGTGTCTTTATAGATTTAGTGCTGATGGTATCTTTATAGATTTAGTGCTGATGGTTAGATCATTATCGATCATGGAGAAAATATTTCCTGCCCAACTTAAGTTAAAATATTTTTCCTTTATGTTCATTCCTGAACTCTCACCATATGCACACTTGATATGTATAATTTTGAAAAATTTCTTCCTATCATATATTGAATTTTTTCTTTACTTCTTTGTATTTACATCTGTCAATATTTTGGATCCATTTCCTATTTGATAATCTTCTGTTTTGTGATGTTAAATCATTTCTTAATATTATATTATAAACTCACATCCTAATTTACTATGCTTTGAATTGTTACAGAATTTGTCATTGATTATTGTAAGAGATTTGTCTCTGGTAAAGTTATACATTTTCTGATCAATTTCCTCAATATAAAATCATGACCATTTAAAAGTAGCTATTTGATGGCTCCAGCGTATGAATAAACTACTCAATAGTATCTTCCTATTGCCTAGCTTGATAATGCTTTACAGTCATCAGGAGAAGACTGCTGATTTTTAGAGAACTTTTCATATTTTTTTCAAGAATCAAATCAATTTTATTATGACAGGACATGAAGTTGTGTATATCAATATATGGAGTGAAATAACATTGGACTCAGGATACTATTCTATCTGGATTTCATTTTAATACTAAATTAATACTAATTGTTTGAGGACCTCCAGGACACAATAAGAAGACCAAACCTTCGGATAATAGGAGTANATGAGAATGAAGATTTTCAACTTAAAGGGCCAGCAAATATCTTCAACAAAGTTATAGAAGAAAACTTCCTGAACCTAAAGAACAAGATGCCCATGAACATAAAAGAAGCCTACAGAACTCCAAATAGACTAGACCAGAAAAGAAATTCCCCCTGACACATAATAATCAGAACAACAAATGTACTACATAAAGATAGAATATTAAAAGTAGCAAGGGAAAAGGGCCAAGTAACATATAAAGGCAGGCCTATTAGAATTACACCAGACTTCTCACCAGAGACTATGAAAGCCAGAAGATCCTAGACAGA
>NC_034591.1:45537729-45578462 GCF_900095145.1 Mus pahari
ATGGACTATCCAGAGACTACCCCACCTGGGGATCCATCCCATCATCAGCCACCAAACCCAGATACTATTGCACATGCCAGCAAGATTCTGCTGAAGGGACCCTGATATAGCGGCCTCTTGTGAGGCTATGCTTGTGCTTTGCAAACACAGAAATGTATGCTCACAGTCAGCTATTGGATGGAACACAGGGACCCCATTGGAGGAGCTAGAGAAAGTACCCAAGGAGTTGAAGGAAGCTGCAATCCTATAGGTGGAACATCAATATGAAGTAACCAGTACCCCCCAGAGCTCCTGTCCCTAGCTGCATATGTAGCAGAAGATGGCCTAGTCGGCCATCATTGGGAATAGAGGCCCCTTTGTGTTGCAAACTTTATATGCCCCATACAGAGGAACACCAGGGCCAANAAGTGGGAGTTGGTGGGTAGGGGAGCAGGGGCGAGGGAGGGTATAGGGTACTTTCGGGATAGCTTTTGAAATGTAAATAAAGAAAATATCTAATAAAAAAATAAAAAAGAACAGTGTATAAATAGTAAAAATTTAATCGTAATCCTGTGTATCAATATAGACCACACAAAACAGAAAGGTCAATTCATCTTGCACTATCTAATAATAGTAACAATAACAATATCTGAAAAGCTTTCCTAGAATAAAATTAAGTTCAGTAGCTCTTTAGATGTTTGCTTAACATCACTCAGTATTTGGCAGAGATAAGTGTTAATACTAATACAATAATTTTCATTTTGTAACTAATAACAATCTTTAGTCATCCCTAATATATATTTAATATGATAAAATTAATAAATGTAATCATGTGGTTTTTGTCTTTTTGCTATATTTGCAGTGATGGTTTGAAATAGCAAAAATGTTATTTTTGGATTAAGATCGGGATAGCATTTGAAATGTAAATAAAGAAATAATAATAAAAAAAAAAAGAAAGAAACATGCTTTGTGAATTTTCACAATTCAGGTTTTGAAAATTTACTTAAGCTCTTTTTCAAATTTCAAAATTTGGGAACATTATCCTAATAATTAAAGTATTTATATATGCATACATATACATATTATATACATATGTATATGTGTGTATGTGTGAAATTTTTTAGAAAACTCCATATTAGTTTTTGCTATTTTATGGCAGGTTTATTGTAAAAAATTTTGCCTATATGTTTTAAAATATCGAGGCTTCTATTGGATCTAACTGCCTTTGCTGATCCCTAAATGCCATTTGTGAGTGGATCGAGCTCTAGCTGCTGACTCCTGTGAACTCAACTGCTGCCATCCTGACAATGAAGTTTGGAGTCTCCCCCCCAAAATATTTCTAAACAGGTCCACATCCTTCTTTGCCCTCTTAATCTTTCCTTTCCACTCCCTCTGTTGGGTGGTTGGTTAAAGGGAGGCCTAAGTGTTTATGAACCCCTATTAAAGAAGTTTTTTGGGAAATATATATAAAAAAAAGAATGGCTAATGGTTAGCTATAGTAGAATATCATGAGGTAAGAACTCAGTTTAAATAAGAAGTTGTACATAAGTTACTTTATTACATATTTAATAGAAGCAACATTGTTAGAACCTCTTCAGCTTCTATTTTTATTCCAGTGACACGACTGCAGCATATTCATTCTGGGATAGATATAGTTAAATGCATATATGTGTAATTTCTACAAGATTAAGTCGTATGATAAGTAGACTGATTTGAATTTCTGACCTATGTAGCTCTATTGATAGGTGAACAGCAGGAAGCAAAATGTCCTGAAAGTGGTCAATATAAAAACAAAGCAGAGTTATAAAACAACTCTTATCTTCTTTATTAATATGATGATGAATTTATTAGACAAGGGAATACTGAAGATCAATATGCTATACATAATGGATTCAATAGTCTGATGAAATGCTATAGAGCCACCACACACACACATACGCACACACACACACACACACACACACACACACACACACACACAATCAATTAAAAAAAAGCCAAGACTTAAATGTGACATAGTTAAAAGGTAAGGAGAGTCATATGAGAGTGAAATCGGACATAAAATGCCTGAGTTTGTCTAGTAGAGACAATCTCTCCTTTCCTATTTCCTGCTGCATCCCATGCATATTTACTAAGGACGCAGGGTAGCAAATTACTGTTATTTGTCATTTTCCTCCCCTGCTATTTTCTCTCTGTCAGCTATTTCTTGTCAGGGAAACATTTATTCATTTTAGGTCTTTGAACCTCAATAAAATCCCTGACATATTTTGTGAAATTCTTTACTATAAGTTTCTAATTTTGTAATTACAAAAACATTAATTTTAGTCTTCAGCTGACCCTGAAATCCTCTGACTATGCAGACACATAGGTCCTGAAGGGTGTTAGACTGAAAAGTGTTCATTCTTACAGAGAAGTAGTTTTAGCTAAAGTTATTAGCTGAGCAGGAACCAGCTCATCACTTCAGATGGTCAAGAGGAAGCTGGTGGCCTCATGCTAAGCTGATGATCAAACCATGGGAAAGCATCCTAAAGGTTTTATTTTTAAATTTCCTCCACAGGGTCAACTTTTCTGTTGTAGCATCTTAAGTACTGTTTGGGTAGCAGGTGTGTAGATGGAGAGTAAGGTAAGGTCAAAGTATAGGTAACAGGCTTACAAGAGACCTGTGCAATTAAATATCAGACCACATTAAATGTATTAGTTGTTTTGAAGTAAATACAGTATGCTATTAAATTGAGGTACTGGTTTCTTTGTGTGGAACGGTCTTAAAGGAAAGATTCTGTTTTATAAAGATTCATTGATCCAGAAGGTGTTAATGCTGGATAAGTGTGTTTAATAAGATATGTTAATGTAATTAGGCATTAATTTCAAAGTAACAGAAGTGTAATAACTTCAGGCATAGAAATAACTCACTTGCCTGTGAATAATAGTTTATTATATATTTTAAGGCACATTAGCATTTCCCTGCTGAGAGCATCAAGACAGAGAAAGCAAAACCGATGGATATACAACATAACTTCACCATAATAGAGCATCAGTAGGAACTAATACAGAGAATGCCTGTACCATTTTTTTTAAAAACATTGGACAGGATGTTTTGAGGAAGTTATTCACATAGAAATAGTAATAGCAACTCCCCAAATCAATTTACTCATTAGAAAATAAATTTAAGGTACTTTGTGCTCTTATTAAGACTTATTTTATTACAATTATTCATTAAGTAAACTGCTTTCTATTTTGGAATACCAAAAGTAGAGTAAAAGTGCAAATGTAGCTTTTTACAAAATTTACTGTAATGAAATTTCCACTAATTAAAACTCTCTGGGCCACTAGATCCCTAGTGGGTTAATGCATTTTCTGCACAGACTGACAAGCTGAGTTTGATCTTCAGAATCTCGATGGTGGAAGACTAGAACTACCTTCCATTGTCTTCTCATCTCTGTATGCATTCTATGGTGTGTGAACATGCACAAACACACACTCAATAAACAAGTGCCAATATAAACAATTTAAAAATCACTATTTTATGACATATGGTAATATCACTATTTGCAAACATTTACCTATTGAAACAAGGGAATGATCTCATCTCTCAACTACATTTTTCCATACTAAACCAAACGATATAAAAAGAATAGATAAAATGTGGAAGAGGAAAAGATGAATATCTATTTACTAATGTAGACGAAGTAGTATAAAACCAAAGTAAGGAAGTTTTAACAAACAGTTAAGTGAGAGGAGATATTTCCAGACATATTTTGATAGTTTGAAGGGGAGGAGCTGGAATCTTCAATTCATCTGCATATCGAGGAAACTTTTAAAAGGGCACGTCTAATTCATCCAAAAAAAAAAAAAATCTCATTACTGAGAAGAGTCAAAACAGTAGTTTTAAAAAATGAACCCAGGGACCATCAAACAGATAAAGCCACTAGTCATTTCAATTTTTCTTAAACTGGTAACAAAAGTTGTCCAGAGTTTTAAAAGCAGTGCTTCAAACACCACTGTGTATACAAAGAGGCAAATTTCCATTGTTTACAATTTAATAAAACCATATATCTTTTAAAAATATTGTAATAAAAATTTTAAATTATTATTATTTATCTTTCACATGTGTGATTTTTATACATGGACTTAGCCAACAAAATAATTGGACAATCTTGTAAGTGATGACTAATAATGCTACAGCTCTTCAATACTGTAACCTGTGGAATCTAGGAAGGAAATGTAAAGAGGATGAGGGGATGGTGAGACAGGAAGTAGAAAAGTAAGCAAATCATACAAATCAATCATTGCATAAGGCCTTTTGAAATAGATGCTATTCTTCAATAAGTAGCTTTTGTCCCAATTGCAAATGTTGCTGCAACTTACTGTGTAGGACTGAAGTCTATTTCTTTTCATCTCCATCTCAGTCTATATGATTCTTTCCTCCTAGTCACTGTTAGCAGTCTAAAGTGTCATTTTGAAACACTACTTAAGGAAATAAACACAATTTACATTTTACAATGTATGTTTTCATGGAAAACTCATCCTGGGTATTGATTAAATTTTACACATTTAGATGACTTCATTTAACACTTATAATTTATTACTACAGATTATCTCAAAGAATTGACCCCTAGTACAGCTTCAAGTTTGAAGCTATTTATAATTTGATATGCTTTTATATCTGCATAATAATTAAAGTTAAAAAAGTAGATGCTATTTAAAGAAAGGAACAAATTTCTCTTATTAACAAAATGGTGTTGAAGTCTTTCATGGAATGTGAGTGTGGTAAACCACAGAGATAATAGAGAACACTTGGATAATGCTCTCCATTACACTAGCAAATGAGGAGATATTTGGAAGAAGAAGAGTGGCAAGGAAAGCTGCATATGAGCTGAATACAGAAGGTTCATGGCAGCTCTTTCTCAGATTTGGATGCAGATGTGATTCATTTCATTTAAACTCAAATACAGTTCTCCATCTCTGTGGGTTAAACTATTAAGTTTAACTAGCACAAACTAGTCTATATCACCTTTGTCTTTCATTCTAGAATTTCAATTAAAAACAAGATAAATAAAGTTAGCATATTTTTTTGAAATCTTTTCTAACTGTGGCAACTATGTTCCCCTCCACATAATGGTTGGAGCTCAGCCAATTTTTAATAGTATGGCTATTTACATTATAATTTCCTTACAAATTGGAAGTAAAATAACCATTAAAAAATTTAATAATATTTAATAACATGATAAAATATGTAAATATAGGCTTTAGTACTGGTATAAGTTTCCCACATATTACTTTATGTTCTAAATATCTATTTTTTAAATATAAGAAACACATTTTTACATCTTTGTATTGGAGTTACAACAAGGATCACTGTAGTGACTACATTTAATTGATGTTTTAATGCTACAGGAAATAATGTTGTATTTTACGATAAATACTGTGTAAGGTATTTCTTGGTGAAATGAAATACAACAAAGCATTCAAAAGGAACTACCTTCCTGGAGATATTTCTATTGCTCAATGACATGTAAGTGGCAAAGATGACATGTTACTTCTCATAGGAATATATTATGTACATAAGCATCTGAAATGGAAATAAGTGAGTCACAAAAGATAAGTTTAGGATCACAAAGAATGTCTTAATGATGTCAGCCCTTAGTCATTGTGCAGATAGGTGGCAGGTAGTTTTGGTCGGGGTCTATTTCTGATACCACTGAAGTCTCACTGCTCTAGTCTTAGTTAATGTCTCTCACTACTTCAATCTTAATCCCTTCTACTGTCCATTCTTAGGTAGCTTTGTCTGCTGCTGCGGCCTTAGATAAAATCTCCCACTACTCAGTCTTAGTGTTTAGACTTGAGTCTGTGACCATGATCCAATACATAACCTCTCTATATGGTCAAATTTCCTCATCTACAAATTGAAGAGATTCACCTGACTTCTAAGATCACATAAAAGAATAACACAAAAAGGCATATCATATTTTTAGATACATATCTGCATATTTAAATATGCAAGTGCACATAGCAACAGTTAATGAAAAAGTATATCATAAATTTTAAAGAGAGCAAATAAGGGTATATAGAAGATTTGGGGTTGAGGAAGAAAGAAGAGGTGATGTGATTACATTGTAATCTCAAAAGAAATAAGGAAAAAGAGAAACACGTGACAACTAGAATGACATAGTTTATAATGCCTAGGACATGAACAGAAGAAAACTATCAAGGAAGACATGGAATAAAACACAGTCTGAAAACTGAAATTTGTTGGAAATCATAGGTCGACTCACTATGAATTTAGCCTGGCTGCAACAGAGACTGACAGATTACTTTTGAATTGGATGCTGTTTGCAGTCTTGTAGGCAAATGTCTTCTGCTCATAAATAAGTATGTCCAAAAGTCAAAGGTCTATGGTGTCCCAAGTAATCTAAAACAGAAGCTGCAATCATCCTATTGGAGTCTCACACGATGCAGTTAAGTAACAAAATACTTAACAGTAGGTCCCCATAAACAGAGTTCCAGTATGTGCAATATATACTGTGCACGTGCACACTCACACACACACACACACACACACATAAATATATACATAAACATATATGAATGAATTATTATAGCAGTTCAAAGATCTGAGATTTTTCTCAGGGTGGAATACTTCTAGAAATGTTTAGCCACTTTGGTTTGAATATGTGATCTATAGGTCAGTGTATAAGTGCACCGATATAACAAAAAAGAGAAGACATATTTTTATCAGAACATTAACATGAGATAATGTTTTATATTAAGAAGAGAAATAGACTCAAAGCCAAATAATATGTTGGCGATGAATAAAATTTTACATAATCTTGAGATAAGCAGGCCAAACATCAACAGCAGGAAAACAGAATGATTTAGACAGATGAAAAATTGTGGGAGCCTTTATTTGGGGGAAGTGAATAAGCATCAAAGTTCTAAGAAACAACTAAACTGATTTGCCTTTGCTTTGACTCTTGTTCCTGGTAAAGGATATGGCATAGACAGGCCTTCAGTAACATTTGAGGAATGAAAAGATGGGTGAACGAGACACTTTTTTTTTTTTTTTTTCGGTTTTTCGAGACAGGGTTTCTCTGTGTAACCCTGGCTGTCCTGGAACTCACTCTGGCCTCAAACTCAGAAATCCACCTGCCTCTGCCTCCCAAGTACTGGGATTAAAGGCGTGTGCCACCATGCCCAGCTGACACTTTTTTTTAATTAGATATTTTCTTTATTTACATTTCAAATGTTATCCCCTTTCCTAGTTTCTCCTCTAAAAATCCCCTATCCTCTACCCCCTCCCCCTGCTCCCCAACCCACCCACTCCTGCTTCCTGGCCCAGGCATTCCCCTATACTGGAGCATAGAACCTTCACAGGACCAAGGCCTCTCCACCCATTGATGACTGACTAGGCCATCTTCTGCTACATATACAGCTAGAGACACGAGTCCCACCATGTGTTTTCCTTCATGGTGGTTTAGTCCCTGGGAACTCTGGGAGGTACTGGTTAGTTCATACTGTTGTTTCTCCTAGAGGGCTGTAAACCCCTTCGGTTCCTTGGGTACTTTCTCTAGCTTCTTCATTGGGGAACCTGTGCTCCATCTAATGGATAACTGTGAGCATCCACTTCTGTATTAGTCAGGCACTGTTAAGAGAAATGGATTTCTGTTGTCTGGATTTCGCTAAAGTACCACAGAGGCAGTAGATTTTATTCTTTCATGATCATGTAAAGTGAAGACCATAGCAAATCAGAGATGGAACATACGCCACCAATTTTCAACAAACATAAGTTGATCTATAATTATCTAAACCAATGGATTAAAGAAATAAATGCCAGCTTCTTAGAAGCATTGGCTACATTCTGTCTCATGTTTATAAGCTGATATTTATTATAATACATAAATTATGATTGGAGCTTAATAAGTATTAGATAATAGGAATTTAGATAATCATCTAAATGCTTTGTGTGTATTTTTTTAAATCAGTTTAGAACATTGCCAGAGCAGTCACCACACAAGCATACTTGCTAGCAGAACTTCCTGATTTAGATGGCTTATGATTTGGCTCATTTAATTGTGTTTATGTTTGACTGTATTGTATTTTTGTATGACAATATGTTTGCTTTTCTGCCAAATTTTTGTTCAGCTACATTTACATGTGTATTGACAAACTAGAGTATTTCAGTGCCCTTATGTTTCTGCTGAATAGATGTATGAGGTTTTATTTGTGACATCTGTGTATTTTAAACTATTCTAATTAGAAGATGCTAATTTTTCATGAAAATGAATATAGAAAGGTGAGATTTAAACCTTGGTAAAATAAGAGAGGTTCTTCAGGGTTTTCTTAAAATACTCAACCCAATATCTCACTGCAGATTCTGATCTATTTAATATAGAAAAGAGAAAATTGGCTTTCATTGTGTGCTTGCTTTCTTTTATCTACCTATCTATCCCAACGTGACGTGGACATGCTAGATTTTAGCAGGGTGGGGCTAATGTTGGGAAAGCATCCTGATTCATCGGCCCTCCCCTATTACTGACCTCTATTTATTTAACCTGTGCCATTTCCTTCTCAAGCCAGTGGTGACTATGTAATCTTTTAATATGTAGTAATATTTGCTTATGATCTCATAGTCTTTAAACATGGTAATTAACACTTGTCAATAGTTAGTGAACCTTCTCAAAGATGTTAGTTCTGCCCTCAATATATTTTTGCCAAATTCATTTGAAAAGAATTCAGTGACTTTAAGCTAAAAAATTTTGAAGCTTGCTTCTAAGCATGCAATCCAGTGTAAATTGGTAGAAGTCTAACTGAGAAATGGAGGTTAACAAATTTCCATTTAACTTAATTGTGCCCTACAGTAAAATTAAGAATAAAATAAAATGAAATAAAATAAAACAAAAAGCTCTCACATAGCATCACCTTCATGTTTGTAAGTTGCTGCATGGCTGGTGAATAGTTATTTCTTCTTTTTTTTTTCCCCCGAAACATTTTTTATTGGATATCTTATTTATTTACATTTCAAATGTCATCTCCTTTCCTGGTTTCTCCTCTGCAAATCCCCATCCTTTCCCCTCCCCCTGCTTCTATGAGGGTGCTTCCCCACCCAACTACCCTCCCACTCCCATCTCACCGCCCTGGCAGTTCCCCTACACTGGGGCATCAAACCTTCACAGGACCAAGGGCTTCTCCTCCCACTGATGCCAGACAAGGCCATCTTCTGTTACATATGCAGCTGGAGCCGTGGGTCCCTCCATGTGTAATCCATGGTTGGTGGTTTAGTCCCTGGGAGCTCTGTGGGGTCTGGTTGCTTGATATTGTATCTATGGGGTTGCAAACCCTTTCAACTCCTTCAGTCCTTTCTCTACCTCCTCCATTGGGGACCCTGTGCTAAGTCCAATGGTTGGCTGGGAGAATCCATCTCTGTATTTGTCAGGCTTTGGCAGAACCTTTCAGGAGACAGCTATATCAGACTCCTGTCAGCAAGCACTTTGTGACATCTACTGCAGTGGATGAGTTTGGTGTTTGTATATGGGATGAATCCCCAGGTGGGTAGTTTTTGGATGGCCTTTCCTTCACTCTCTGCTCCACAATTTGCCCCTGTATTTCCTTTAGATAGGAGCAAGGGGAGGGAGAACCTCTAGAGACTCAAGGCCCCTGGTTGGGGGATGGGGTCACCCACACATCTTCAAATTTTTAACCCAGAATTTCTCCTGTCTAAAGGAAATATGGGGGCAAAATATGGGGCAGAAATGGAAGGAAAGGTCACCCAGTATAGTCATTTCAAAGAAGAACAGAGACTTACTCAAAAGCTAAATAACCAGTTCTTTAAAAATACTAACTACAACTAACATCTACCCACTTTTTTTCTAGTTAAAAATTTAATGACAATTTAGCTGACAAGGGCAATTATTATTTGTAATTTGATTATTAACTGAAGTTCTTAGAAGACAGTAGAAAATGTTATTCATGAAAAATAAAGTTGTTCTCCTTTAAAAATGTTAACATCAAGTACATGACCCTTGAACTACAGATAGCCAAATTAGGGAAACAGGGCTAGATATAAATTTTCTTATAGAATATTTAAGATATCACTATGGAATTTCTTTTGTTTCTTTTAGAGAGGGTCTTTCTGTATAGCCTGAGCTCTCCTGGAATTTACTCTGTAGACAAGATTGACCTTAAATTCAGAGATCCACCTGTCGCTGCCTCAAAGTGCTGGGATTAAGGGCATGTGCCACAATTGCCCAGCCGACTATGGAAAATTTTGATGGTATTACACTTATTGAGAATATATTATCTATAGCCATGAATTTTGAATATTGAAAATCCTATAGCTTTATTTTGTGTATGTTGTAGCTGTTATTATTCTCCCTTTTGTTTTTAATCTTTGACCATGAATAAAAAAATGAAGAAGCTTCATATCACCACAATGATACAATGCTAATATTTGATTAGCTTGTTTTGGGGTCAGCATTCTTGTATGCCTAGAGAGGTTGTATCAGTTCTAACTATGAGTTAAGTCACATGTTTTCTTCGATTTCAGATATGATACTGCCTTTATTAAGAGAATGGGGGCATGGAGGAAAGAAAAGGGTTATGGGTAGGAAAGGTGGATCAAGGACAAAGGAAGATAGAGGAAAATGTTTGTGTTTGTGTGTGTGTGTGTGTGTGTGTGTGTGTGTGTGTGTGTGTGTATTCACTAATGAAACTTTTACGCAGCATGGCTTTGTATAATCTACCACGTTAAAAGCCTTTTATCTTATTATTACAGGTTTATTATCCCTAAAGTTAGTGAGCACTCAAGAAAAAAGTCACAATTTCACCCTTGTTTCTCTAAATAAAGAAAGCTTCCGCCCATGCTTAATAAATTATTGTGTTATTGATGTTGTTTGAATGCATTTAAATTAATACAGATCTTAATTAATGTACCATACAGATAGCTTATCATGCAGTCTGAGGGCTGTTGACAAAATGCTTGTGTGGTTTTAATTTAAATTTTAAAATTTTAGTGAGCAGAAGAGTTGGAAAGGAGGAGAGACAATACATTTGTCTGAATCCCTAATCACTTGTTCTATTTTGATAACTGAAGATATCAAAATCATTCTGAGCCTAGAGGACACCTTAGAAAGAAAGATTCTAATTGATGCAGGTATAACAGGTTCATGCCTTCTTCTCCTGCACAGGTGTGAACAGCATGTGAAGAGTGAGTGACGGTTCTCTATTACATGAGTTACTAAGGCTGCATGGGTTGTATTTGGATGGATTTACTTTTAGCTCAAGTTCAGCAGAAAAATAATAATGACTTTTTAATTTTGGGGGTATTTGTGATGGAATTATTTATTTCAAATATTTAATAAAAATGACTTATAAAATGAATTGTTAATATTATGTTGTTTACCACTGGGGTTGATTCCATTACCTTAGGCCTTTCTTCTTTATTTCATGATTGCTTCTTTAGATGTTCAAAGATGTGTTATCATTTACCATATCTTTTAAAATTTATAGAGCATGTGCACACACACATACACACACCCACACACAGAAAAAGAGAGAGAGAGAGAGAGAGAGAGAGAGAGAGAGAGAGAGAGAGAGAGAGAGAGAGAGAGAGAGAGGAGAGGATGTTAAAGCTCTTTCATATCTTATATCCAACTTTATTGCTTTTGATTTCATAATTTGACAATAGTTTCTCTCTACACACCTTGTTCAGATTTTTTTGAGCATGAATATATTTGTATCTGTAAGAAAGCAGAGAATGTGTTGGCTACATCTTTCTCTTCTAATCCTATTTAAATGTCGCTGTTTATGGGTTATGTCCTGTTGCACTAAAACCATTCTCTATATTCATAATATCCAAATATTAACAGAAAAATCAAAGGTTATTATAACACATAGGATGGAATTATATTCCAGGAAACATTTCACTACCATTTTATCATTACTGTTATAAACCTGGTTGAGCATTAAGTCAGGAGGAGATTTAACTTATCAATATTACCAGAAGTTAATACATCACAATTCATATAAAATATTTGTAAATTATACACAAACATCATTTAAATCAGTCAATTTTTCATTGTGTTTGACCTGTGTTCTATCTAAGGTATGAAAATGCTGATTTACATAGGCAGATAGATTATGGGTGCCCAGAAATATATCTTTTGCTCATGTCCTCATCATGTTTAAGTTGTTTTCTTTAGTATTTACCACATATTACTATATTCTAAGCCTCAGGCTAGGCTATGCTAGATTAACATGATTGGACAGCACAGTATTATTTTTCTTCACTGTCTATATTAAAACGTAAGCCATACTTTACTTATTTCTGAGAAAACTATTCAGAAAGGCATCTGTATGTTTTCAGCTAACTTAGCAGGTCAGCCGCCTTTGGATTCTTGGCATGACTGAGATAAAGAATCAGAATGTATATAGTAACATAATAAGCTATGCTTGTGATTTCAGTGAACAGCCATAGGCAGTTTTTTACTTTCTTGCGTTTTCAGGTATGTCTTAATAAATGCTCTGTTTCTGTGTAGAGATATCATGACCACAGAAACTCTTACAAAAGAAAGCATTTAAGTAAAACTGGCCTACAGGTTCAGAGACTTAGTCAATTATCAGTATAGCAGGAAGCATTGTGGCAAATTGGCAGACATGATGAAGATAAAGGAGTAGAGAGTTCTACATATGGATCCTAGCAAAAAGAGAGAGACACTGGGCCTGCCTTGAGCTTTCGAAACCCAAAGTCCACCTCCAGTGACACACTTCATCCAATAATGTCACACGTATCTCATTCTCCTAAGAGTGCTATGCCCTAATGATTTAGCATTCAAAAATATGAACCTATTGAGGCCATTCCTATTTAAACCACCACTGGAAGGATCCCTCATGACTGAATTGCACTATGGGAGTGCTTCAGTGAAGACAGATGAGCTGCTGATGTGGACAAATTTGAGTTGCAACAAAGTTTTCATCTTGTACCAAAAGAAAATTCCTTTAACATACACACATCATACCCAAATATAGTATTAAATTGGGTAGAAATTAAATTGTTTTGAGAAAAAATAATAACTGCTACCAGGACGTAATGTCTATTTACAATAAAACAAATCCCAACTTTCTCTTTATGAGTAAGCAAAAAGATTCTCTTAAAAGCTAAACTTTGAAATTTAGTCTATGGAGGAGGTTATTGTTAAAATCATCAATAGAACAATTTTTCAATGAGCCAGTGAATGTATTTAAGGATGTTGATGAAATCAGAAATTTTTAATGCACAAATTCCCTAACTACTGCTGAAACCCAAATTAACACAGAATTATAAAGAATAAATAGCATTTCCTGATGTATCATGAGGGACATTTTTCCCCCTGGCTACGCTTGCTGCTTCTGCAGGATGAATAGTCAATAATTATTATTCAGTATCATATATTTTATAGAAGCTGTCAGAACATGCAATTAGTCAGGAATGATGAAACGGTAATAAAAGAGTTAGGGATAATTCATTGGCTGTGTAAGTCATCAGCATTTGACACATACAGTTTTTAAAATGTTTTCTAGCCTACTGGTTATTAAACGTGGCTCTGGTTGTTAGGAACAGATGAACTTAGATTTAGGGGCTTAAAAATGTACAATGCTCACTTCAAAATGGACCACATTTTTTTCCAGTTATCTTAGCACTCAGTATACCATAAGCCACTATACAAATGAATAAGGGGATCTACGATATTTGGTACCTGTAGTCAACCTGTGACCACAAGACAATGTAGGTACCTTGAATAGGGGTCTGGGAATTAAAGGACAAGAATGAGAGAAGAATGGAGCCAAGACAAAGTACTGATCAAGGCCCAACTTTATTGCAAATCAGCAGGCTGAAAAAGGCAAAATACCACAAGCTCAACCCTTAGACGTGACTGATGACATAAATCCCCTCATACCAGCAGCCAATGGCATAGGTTTCCATTTCTCAGTACAGGTCTCTCTCATCAGGCCAAAAGCAGAACTCCCAACTCTGACATGAGAGTTCCAACAAATGCTGTGGTAGCAAAAATAGCTGATGCAGCAACTCCTGCTATGCAGGTCAGGGAGGAACCTCCACAGGTACCACTGTCTGAAAGCATTCATTATAGAAAATTGTACAAAAACCTTCGCTACAATCTGGTTGAGAGAATGGATGCCATGAACAGTCTCCAAAGAAGCTGCAATGGTACAGCTAAGCTCTGAGATCAGAGTTGAAGACAGAATTGATTGTAAATCTTAAATTTTAGAAGAAACTCTGATCTCTCAGAAGATCACTTAAGTATTCAAAAATGATATGAATCATCTTAGGTAAAGATGGGAATTAAAGTTTCCTGCAAATTAACCTGTGGGCAACAAGCAAAGATGTCTTGAAATGGCAAACACTGTAGATGCTGGTGTATCTTTCTATTTTGATAAGGCATAGGTACAGAGATATATAGTTGTAATTTGGTTGTGTGTCTTGGAAAAAAAGTGATAGTGTAATTCTCATTGAAAAACCCTCAAGCTAACATGGTGTAACAATTGAAGTCATTAGTTACTAAGAAGTGATGATCTGTTATGCTCCATTTCACCTTTGACTGTTGAATCACACCCTTGTGGTAACCATATTACAGTGATGGATGGAGTGTTTGGGAAATTTCTGTGATCCAGAGTATCTGGGATGCAAAAGAATATTTTACAGGTATGTAAGCAGAGAAGAGCAGTTTAACATAATATTTCTCATCCACACGGTTCACTTTACAGGAGACAGGATCTGCTCATTTGTGAATTCTTAAAGGTGGTAACATCTGACATGTATCTGAAATGCAAGACTGAATTTAATATACATAATGAAGTGTCGGCATCCGTGCTTCGCTCTCTTACTTGGCAACATTACACGGGCATTACAAACTTGCTGTTGTGCTGCAGGTTTTTAAATGAGCATATTTCAAAGCTCCCTATAAAGTAATGAATTAGAAATTGGCTTTGAATTCAGCTTGCTTGGCAGCCCTTATTTGGTACATAGATCTCATGAGACAGTGGTTTGCACTCACACAATAGAAATTTGTAATGTTATATGTTGATATTGAAAATACATCTTAGGTAGTATATTTGAACCATATTTTGGAAGGTTTACTTTTACATTTCCTATGCGAGGTTGTAGCCTTATACTACTATTTTTTTGGAATATAGAATTTAGGATAAAGTCAAAGTAGTGTTGACCCTATCCAAAGGGATTTATTACTTGAAATACCAAAAGGATCTCATTGTACCAAGGCTTAGTTTATAATAAAGTCCCATGGCATGGATCTTATGGATAACATTTCAAATCACTTCCAGGGATACAGGACAAAGAAAACTAAATTAGATCCCAAAGAAAAACAATCATTTCAGTACCAGTGTCTAGTTATGCAAAGATTTATTTTAGTAAAATTGATTCACTTAAGCAGTGTTGAGCACATTACAGATACTTGGGGAATACAAGCTGTACATCAAATACTGTGCTGTGTTATCATACCATTGAACCATTTATACTTTATTTTTTTAGAGAGGCAAGAGGTAGTGTCATAAGGTTTTCCATTTTTTCCCCTACTGTAATCCCTAAAGGTTAACTTTATATCTCTTAAATTCATAATGAACACTTTTCTTGTTTTATTTTCATTTATATATTTAATTCTATTTTTAGCTTCCAATATCTTTGTCTCTATCCCTTTGGTGGTAAAGTGCTTCTACCTCTGATATTACCTGATTGCTGCTCCACTCAGTCACTACGGCATATTTTCAATATCCCTTAACCTTGTTTCCTTACATGAAGGATAATAACCAGTTTTATTTTCAAAATGAAAACACACTAAAAGGCTGTGCAGTTTTGTCATGTGTAGCAGGTGTTGCTTTGTGTCAGAGCACATTACCACTGTATTTCTCTTTTCTGCTTTTATAGCATTCACTTGATATTGCCTTTCAAGCTTACTTTTTTTTTTAAACTGGTGAATCCTATGCAAATTCCTAAATGCTCACTATTTTAGCTATTGAGTGTTCCTTCTTCAAATTTTATACTGTCTTTGTTTCAGCAATGGCACTGTATTTGTACCCAAGTGTTCAGTTTTTTAATCATTCATTTTCTTAAAACATTTATGTTATAATGTTTTGTCTGTATGCTTGTCTGTGCATCATTGCTTGTGTCCACAGAGGCCAGAAGAGGGTGGCAGGTACCTTGAAACTGGAGTTTTGATAGTTTTGAGCTATTAATTATTTACTGAGAACTGAACATGAGTCCACTAGAAAATCAGCCCATGTCCCTGATTGCTGAGTCATCTCTTTAGTCCTTTAACCAACTCTCACACTCTTTCCCATATAGAATCTCACTGTGTAGCTATGGCTATCCTGTAACCAGGCTGACCTCAAATTGATAGGAATCTTCCTGGCTCTCCCTTCCGAATACTGGGATTAAAGGCATGCACTGCTTTGCCTGGTTCCACCAACACTTACAATCATTGTTCTAGACTGTTTTGTATAGATCTATTAAAATAACTAAGACCAAGAAATTCATTAGGAAAGTAGATTTGTTTTTGTCTCACAGTTTGAGAGATTCAAAGTTCAAAACAGGAGGGGTGGTTGCATCTGAAGAGATACCCAACTTCATCATAACATCATGAGTGGAAAATGAAGGTAGAAAGTTGTGTGATAACAGCAAGAAGCACTTGAGAAGAGGGTTTCAGGAGAGGTACCAGGCTTTCTAAAGCTTACCCCCTGAGTGTTCCATGAGCTAAAGGTACAAAGACAGAGACCTCTTTCCAAGTATTGCTCATAAATGCTTAATTACCTCTTACCAGGCCATACCTCTTTAAGGGCCATAAGCTGGAAACCAAACAGAAATACATAGGTCTTTGGGAGACAAATCATAGCAGTTAGTTTTATCAAGCTTTTTTTTTTTTTTTAATTAGATGTTTTCTTCATTTACATTTCAGATGCTATCCCCTTTCCTAGTTTCCTCTCCAAAAATCCCCTATACCCTCCCCCTCCCCGTCCCCCTGCTCCCCAACCCACCCACTCCCACTTCCTGGCCCTGGCAATCCCCTATACTGGGGAGTAGAATCTTCACAATACCAAGGACCTCTTCTCCCATTAATGGCCATCTAGGCCATCCTCTGCTACATATATCAAGCTTTTTATATCCCAAACAGAAAGCAAATCCATGTTGAAACTGTAGATGATGAAAGGCTGTTTATTAGTGATATTACTTCTTATCAGGACAAAATCAGAATGGTGTTTATAGACTCTTCAAGGAAGTTGTAAATTTATCATGGTTTCTCTACTAGGACACACCAACAGGCCAATTGATAACTTATATACATCCATCTTGATGTATAAAATGAGTTCATTAGTTCTTATGTATATAGTTGTGCATCTCTCTTAGATACTGGCATTTTCTGCCTCACCAATACTGCACCTTCTAACCTCTTCATTAACCTGTGCTTCTAGTCTACAACACAATTGATGCAAACCTGACTTCTAAGTGCTACTCAGTGCTAAAATGGTATAGGTAGGTTAAAGATCAGATATACAAAACACAGACAAACACATCAATCAGTACACAAGAAAGTTATGGATTTGTCTATACTCCATCTTTGTCCTTATCTGAAGTTCTCAGAAAACCCTAATCAATCTTGGGAAGAAAGGATTGTTTTTCTCAAGTCTTGGCTGTAGAATAATTAATTAAGAGCACATTGAAAGATAGACTTACTCTGCATAGATCCTAGAGAATTAGTCTATCTATAGATGGTGATATTATCTATGAAAGATTTAATATACTCTATTTCTGTCTTTTTCTATTTCATACCCCTTCTCTCCACATCCCCATGTTTTCTTCCTTTTTCTTTTCCCTCTACCAAATGGTAGAATTTAAATCTATTGATTATATTATTTAATATATTCCTCCATCCATTGTGGTATCATAAATCAATGTTTTACATAGGTATTATTCATAAGGCATTAATACTATTTTATCAAAATATTTAGAATTTTATTTTGTTTTGCAATATGATTTACATCTTTCTTACATTACTTTTAGCACCATTCTTTTTGTTTTTCATGATCTTTCTTTGACTACTGGGAAACACTTTCACCTTACGGTTAAGTTACAAAATTTTTCCTTTTTAAAAGATTTATTTATGTATTATTATATTTGAGTGCATTATTGCTGCCTTCAGATATACCAGAAGAGGGCTTTGGATTCTATTACAGATGGTTGTAAGTCAACATGTGGTTGCTGGGGATTGAACTCAGAACTTCTAGAAGAGCAGTCAGTGTTCGTTATTTTTAAAGATTTTTTTATTTGTTATACTTCAGTACACTGTAGTTGTCTTCAGACACACCAGAAGAAGGCATCAGATCTTATTACAGATGGTAGTGAGCTACCATGTGGTTGCTGGGACTTGAACTCAGGATCTCTGGAAGAGCAGTCAGTGCTCTTAACTGCTGAGCCATCACTCCAGCTCCACAAAATTATTTCTTTAACTATCTTCAAATTCTCTAGATTTTTCCCTTTTAGTTATGCTACGTACAGCCAGTATATTCATCTTCATGCACCACCTTTTCTTTATATTTATGTTTCTTTCATACTTACTCACCATTGATAATGGATTTTGGGATATACCGCATTCTCTACACATTTCCACCTATGCAGTAGGCAATATGCCATAAATGAATAGCTTCTTTTGGAGTTGTTGGGCAGTGAGGTTCCATAGACTCCTTGAACATTACAGGCTATTGCCATTACTCTTAGTTATTCTCTAGAACTTTACAAAGAGGTACTTTTGCTGAATAAACCACATACTTAAGTTATAGAATACAGTAACATACAGTCTATGTTACTGTCTAGAAGCTTCATCCCCACTGGCTTGGCGCCATAATGCTGATTGGTGTTATGTAAGCTAGCAAAGGAGAATCATACCCAGCTACAAAACCTACAAGCTACAACAACAACAGTTCTGGTGAGACATGTCCAGATAGTGGTGTGAATATAATGGGAGTAACATTATTTTCTGATTGGATTGAAGTCCATTTCCACAAGTTTAAATATACATACATAAAATTATCAAGCCAAGAGCTTAGACTAAACGGATCACATAACTAGTGAAATTTTCAGGTCATAAACCTATGACTAAACTTATGACTAAACAGGTCCCAGGCTCGGGTGGAAATTCAATAACTATTTATTGGCTATTTAGTATTTTAACCATTTATTTACTATTTATTTATCGATTATTTTGGTAAATGGACAAGATAATTTAACTAAATCTTTATAACCTGTTGTTAAACCTATAGATAAATACATCTCTTAACCCTCATATGAGAAACCTCCATTTGCAGCACATTGTTATGAAATGAAAGACTCTGAACTGGCTGAGGTGTACACAATAACAGACTACACAATACTCATTTCTACTGGGACCATATATACTGTACCTGCCCCTCAGGCTAAGGGATCATTGTATAAGAGAGCTGAAGAACACTTTAGAGCCAGAAGTGATAGAAGACTACATAGAAATACTGTTTTCTGGACACAGCAGAGGGACTGCACATATGAACTTCCAGCAGTTACAGCAACACGCACAAAACCTGCACAAACCCAGGTTAGACGAAGTCCCAGCTTGTTGAAGACAGTTGAATACATAATCCCAAACCTAACTGCGTGGCAATTTCCAACTGTTAGCTATTAAGTGGGGGTGGGGGAAAACAGTCTTTCCTGAGTGTAGCTCCTTTTAAGTTAAAAATGCCTCAGTGGAAGACTACATATTAAAGTATATTCACAAAGCATCATGAATTGGTGTTGAAAGTTTATGAAGGTAAAAGAAGTCACAGACTTAAGTGGGTAAGGTCAGAGCAGAGTGTATTTGAGAAGGATTGTGGTAGGTGGGTGAACATGGTCAAAACACATTGTACAAAACTCTGTAACACTTCATAGCAAAATTGAAGTTAAAATTTTCTGCCTGTGCTGGCTTGTTTTAATTTTCAGCTTGACCTAATCTAACGTCGCCTATGAACAGAGTTTTAACTAGGCATTTTCTATATCAGGTTGGCTTGTGAATGTCTATGGGAGAAATGACATAACTGTTAATTGGTATAGGAAGGTTCAGATTTCTGAGTTCAGCTATACTGGGAGAAAATATTAATCCAACCCTCCCAGGGCTCTCAGATGAGTGTGGAAGAGCATGGAAAGAGGGTAAAATGCAGCTGTAGTGGATGAATTCAAGGAAACGACACTTTCTGAGCACAAGAGGGCAACTGCACACATGAAGCTTATGACAACAGATGCTCAAGATGTCTACATGCCTTACGTTAGACCATATTACCTGATAGAGGTATGAACAGGGGAGGTGGACATGCAATCCCATTGCCAGGATTGGCAGGCAACTGATAGCTGCTGGTAGAGAAAAAGTCAGTCTTCTGTAAGCATTAAGCTACTAGTAAGTGAACTACACAGTGAAGAATTTTGGGCTGCACAATTTGCCTTGATAGGTTGAAAATAAAAGAAAATAAAAAACCCACAAAGTTGAGTGGATAAGGAAGGGCGTTAGATCTGGGAGGAGATTTGGAGGGCATGGATATGATCAAAATACACAGCACAAAATTCTCAAAAAGCTTAGGGATTTTTAAAAAGATATAGTGAGAAAAGTGGTTTACGTTGATTTATTGTTTTTCTGTTACTATTGATGCTGACTACATTTTATAGTATTGGTCTTAACGCATAAAAACTCATATTACTCATATACATATATGTACACATATACACACATGTATGAGTAATATGAGCATATATAATTTTATATAGGAATGCAATATATATGTATATATTTATATGAAGTTACATACTATATATAAAGTCATATATTCTCTACAGTTTCATCTGATATGTTGGGTTAATTGAATATGTACGATTTGAAAATAATTTAATAGTTTTTTTAAACCAAGATTAACAAGTAGCAAATTTACATAACAATAAAATGTTAACAAAAATTCCCTGCAAAACGCAATTCCAGGCATTTGTAACGAAAGATAAATTTTTCATTACGTCCTTTAAATGATGTCAATGACTTTTTTTTTTTTTTTTAGTATAAGATCAGCTGCTTTCCTTAATACTTACCAGAAGATGGTGCTATATAAATAAGCTAAGGCCTGTTCAAAAGATTCTTTTTTAGCAATGTATCTACTAAAACTACACATAGGGTTTGAAAAAGAACTCTTTAGTGATATGGCACATTTTTTAAATTAATGATCACATCTTTAAAAGACAGCTTTTATTCATTTGGTAAAATGGGTTTTAAAATTATACTTTCTCATATTTTTATTTGTTATTCCTTTCTAAATCATAAGAACAAGTTGACTAACTAGAGTAGTATTATCTAAATTATTATCCAGGGATTTCGTTTTAAAACTAATTCTATGTTGGCAGATGTGGAATAATTTCAAAGTTGTATAATCATAAAACACAAATAAAATTTGCAGATAGATAGATGCATATAGAGATTTCTGTGCTTGGAATGAAAAAAAAAATGAAATTAAAGATAATAAGACCAGAATTCAATCTTGTTGTAAGTCCATGAAGTTAACAACAAGACAATACATTTCATATTTATTATTCTTTGCATTTAACAAAGGTCCATCAAACTCCACTCAGGCGTGCACTTGCATCGAACTTCATCACAGAGGTCCTAGCCATCTCTCAGAAGTTTGTTATCTGAGAGGATCCTACGGATTCTTTTCTGTGTTTTAAATTATGTCTTTTTAAAGGGCAGATAATTTAATACAAGGCAAACTTTGTCAATTCAGACTAATAATGGTATTTTTTGCTAAGCATAAAATGAACTTCAATAAGCCTCTGTGCTTCTATTATGCTTGTGGCTCTAAAATTTCCTAATGAGTAGCAACAGGAGCTCAGCAACCAAGAAGAGGCTTGCTTACCTGACAGCCATTTCATCTAGTAAGACAGATCAGAGCCAAGGTTTCACTGATCCCTAGTGTTACCTGAAAGACATGGGTTCTATGTGAGAAAGAGCCACAGACATACCGAACTTTACTCACGTGTGGAATAGTGTCAGTGTACATTTCCATTGCTCTTGTTTGGTTGTGATTCCACACAAATCCTGCAATATCTTATTCCTTAAAATAAGCTGAATTGTCCGTTATTATAATTACTGAGTTTCTTCTATGAGCATAATAGCTTCAGTGTGTTCAGAGCTAAAGAATGTATTAAAATCGAAAGAAATGTTTTCTTTTTTTATTTTTTGGAAGAAATCATAAACAAATTGGTGCAGAAAATACACCATTTGGTATTACCAAGTCATATAATGTAAAATGACTGTGGGATTAAATGGTGACTATGTGACATCTGATCAATGCCTTTGTTAGAATGTGAAGGAAAATAAAAAGACATAAACTGTAAGGCAAACCAAAATCATATGTGAACACTCTTTTTTTTTTTTGTTAAGTGAGGAAATAAAGTCTTGAAGAAGTTGCCCAAATGAGAAATCACATAGCTAAGGGCTAAGGGATTTATGACTCAGACTCTCATGAGTTCTAGCTCTGGATTCACAGATTTCTCCACAATGCCAGATAGTCCCAAACCCCATCAGGACACATTTGGCTTCAACAAAAGTACACACTCACTTTGTCTGTCTCTTATTGTGAAATCTTAAGTTACATGTCTTTACCTTTAAAAAAAAAATCCTCTGTAAAAAATTTTCAGACTTGAGATTGATTTCTGTGATTCATTTGTCACTGTGAAAAGAGATTAGAGTTGAAAGAACAGTGAGCTGTGTGAGGGCTCCTGTGCACTGCTGCATGGCTGGCCACTTCTAGAACAGAAAACATTTTCTTCCCTTTGGGGACTCAGCAGTAGGAGGACATCTCATTCAGCAAAGCTGATGAAATTTTTTTCTTTGCGTTGGATACCTCAGTTCTCCTGGGAGTACGGGGTAGGGGAGATTCCCCTTACTTGCAGAATTCCAGGATGATATTTTCTGATCAGGAACACAATCTCTTCTGCAAGACCTTTCATTGTTCGCATTTCCCGCACGCTTAGGCTTCCGGAGAAGAGAAGCCATTCTTAAGGCTCCGACAGCTCGGCAATCAAGCATTCCATTACTCATTGGCCCATTCCTATTAAGCTTACTGATAAAATGGCTATTCCACTCCCATCATCAGAATGCCTATGCATACTGAAATATCCACAGGACTCACTATATTGTTGATTATGCAAATGGGTATATCATTGCCAAAAGGGATTTTGTCTTAGTTTGCATTTATCTAGATTACCAATTTTAATTCTCAGTTTCTAGGAAATGGAGCCAAAGTCACTCTGGTGCTTTATTTCATGATTGCTGTATAAATTCCATCTCTGAGATTTTATGAAACACTTTGTGAATCAGCTTACAGACAACAAGTGCAAAAGCTTTTGAGGTATGAACAAATCTATGTTGGAAGACAATCTCCCAGAAATATTAAAACAAACTCTTGGAGGCAGACCAGGTGAATCTAAATCATAGCATAGGTGTCGGGAAGTTAGTTTGTCTTTTTCAGTTTATTCTGAGCCTCTAACTCACAACTGTCCTGCTTCAACCTCTGAGCAGTGTGATTACAGGTGTGTGTCATCATACGCAGCAGGAATTATACTTTTCGATGCTGCTATGGTAGGAGATTTATTCCCACATGACCACTATGCTGCTGCACAATGCTGCACTCCCAGCTGAACATAGGATTTTATAAGTGCCACTCTATCTTTCTCCCTTTATATTTTTGTATGTTTTATGCCTGTGTATATAATCATATGTGAATTTGAGGGCTCATGTGGGTGAGGGGCTGCTAATTCACATGAGTGTACATGTTTGTAGGCTCAATGTTAATGTCAACTGTTCATTACAATTACTTTCTACCTCACATATTGAGGTAGAGTCTCTCACTTGAGTCCAGTGTGTACCCTTGGGTTAGCCTACTCTAAATAGATTTCTCTGGGATCTCTCCTTCTCACATGCTGGGATTACAAATCAGTTGCCACTGTTACCAGAATTTTACATGGGTGCTTGTAATTTGAACTGTGATCCTCAGACTTCCATGGTAACCTCTTTTACCCATTGAACCATCTCCCTAACTTTCATCATACTTTTATAAAGCTGTACATGCAGTTAATTGTTAACCAAAATATTAAATGTGAACAAAATAAACATACATGCTACATTATAGATATAGTTGACATAAATGCAAATATTGATATGAGGACACATTATATAGAGGAAAATTTCATCTTGGGTTAATGGCATCTGAGAAATCTATGCTATGCATGGATTAACTGAAAAACTGAAGAATCCAGAGCTTGTCTTAGTTCAAAAAGAAAAATCCTCAGAAGCTGGTAAATAGATGTTACGGTTCACAGTTCAAGGCGGAAAGAAGGTATAACAGCCCTGGAGGCTCCTGAGGCTAGTTTTGGAGTTGAACTCTGGTGGAATCCTAGCTCCACCAGGATATGCACAAGGGGTAATTCAACTTTCCTCTGCTTTTTCTGTTTAATATAAGATCTTAGCCAAATGACCAAGGCTAGTGTAAGTCGTTCCTACTCAGTGTACTCTTCTGATTGTTCATTTCTCCTGAAATAGGACCTCTGCTCCCAACCTGTACACAGACACAGTGTTATAGGAACTGTCTAGGGGTCCTTTAATTCATTACCACTTTAAACACCAGAGGTGCTAATCTGTTTTTAGGCCTTTGTTACTGTGAAGTTCTCATGATATTCTGCTACCTATTCCTTAGTAGAAATCACTAGTTTATATAAACTATAATGATTATTATTGGCCATAAAGTATGCATAAGGAATATTGGTACCTTATAGATATTTGCATAATTACCTTTCATAGTCACTTTTTAAAATGGACATTATTGTTATCATGTCTGCTTTAGAAAATAGTAAGTTTCAGAGAAATATGTCATTTTTTTTCATGTCCAGAAAACTAACGAGCATCAGAGTGTTCATAACTTATAGGTTGGGCAAACAAAAACACTTGCTGTGATGTGTCTCCATTTAGTCTACTTACATTTTTTAGTGTACCAGCTAAAACATGGAAAGAATAGGAAAATAATTACCTGGATGATTGCTGCCTTGCATTAAATACAAATTAATGAATGTGAGGAGCAATGTTTTTGAGGCATAGCTATTCTGCATACAACTATTACAAGAGTTAAGTGGAACAGCATGTTGGAGAGTTGTTGTCTTCCTTACCTTTGTAGAGTCTGAGTTCTAATCAGTAGACAGGTTCCTACAGCAGAATGAACCAATTAACCAAGTTCCCATTCCAGCTTCTTGCTAAAATGCCAAGTCCAAGACATGATTCACTTAAAGGTATACAATAATAAATGGGTTCCATTTAAAATAACATACTCCAGTCAATATTCCTATCTAGGAGAGTGAAATGAATGCTGTCCCTTAGACTTGTAACATACTTTCAATATAGTCTTCATTTTATTACGTGCTCTCCTGTCTAATAGCACCTGAGACATGGAGGCACATTTGGAACTTTTTCTAGCGCAGGAAAGAATTGTCTCAGAGGATTAAAATAATTGACTGGAATGCATACGAGTCACACGTGAACTGAGAGCAGAACTGTTAAGCTAAGCATACTTAAAACTTCGGAAGCATCCATAGTTTCCTTTTTCTTTTACTTCTGTCACTCCTTCCTCCACCTTCCTGGCACCACCTCCTAAATACGCTTACAAATTAACTCCTATAATAAATCCTTTCCCCTCTACTTTTCATTCCCTATGTTACAGTTCTGGCACCAACGCTCATGAAAACATCTGTAAGCTTTTTGCAAATCAAGCAACTGAGGTCATTTGTTCCTGCATTATGACAAATAGCAAACATTCTCTGAAATAATTTAAATATAAAACTCTAAGGAATTGCTTAAATACATGCTGAGACAAAAGTACATTTCTCAGGGGACCCTTCTCTCTTCCCAGAGGAGGAAGGGGGTGATATGGAGGAGGAGTTATGTAAGTGGGGAGACCTGGAGGGTGAGGCTGCAATTGGTATGCAAAGAGCATAAATAAATTAACTAATGAAACAGTACAATGCACAACAATTATCGCATAGGATATTTAAAAGAAATGCAAAAAAAAAAAAAACAGGATCTTTATTATAACAGATTTAACTACTGTGTGTTTATGAAACGTGTGTGTGTGTGTGTGTGTGTGTGTGTGTGTGTGTGTGGTGTTTATGAGGTATCATGGAAAGTTAAGTCACAAGTCACAAGAAATTTCCTAAGGCTCATCACTGACTATGTGATTACTTGAGACATTTGTTTCTGTTTTTATGATATCATATACTTAAAAATGGTTCAATGTTTAGTTTTGCAGTCAGATAAATATTATTTTCTTTAAAGAGTTTTAAAAGTATGCTTTTTATTTGTTCGTATTAGTACATTTTTCTTTTGTTTGTAATTATAATTTTTTAAATGATGGGACTTAATGTTTTGAAATATTTACATGCTACTATTAATTAGTAGAATGATAACATTGCCAACTATTATTAGCACAGTGCATCTAACAACTGTGAAGTAGAATTATTCTTAGCGAACACAAAGCTACTAAGAGAAAATAAAAGCTATAAAGGTATCATAATTGTGCTGCCCAAGGCTTCTTAGCTCACATTCCAAATCTGCCATCAATATCTGAAAAATCAATTTTCTCTCAATTTTCTTCTCACTCTCAAAAGCTAAGACTAGCTTTACACTGAGTTTGAAGGTTTGGGGAGATTATCTTATCAAGGAAGATTTACCTAATTGATGATACTTACACACTGATAATTTATGAACCTGGGTATACATATTTGATATTCATTAACTAATCAAAGAGAACTTATTTAGTGATGCTATAGTAATGGAGACACAATTTCTAGAAACCCAGTCATTCACAAAGCCGCTCTACTCAGCAGTGTCTTCTATACTTCCAGCAAAGGAGTAACGGAAATGACACCAGGTTATGACTGTAGCTAAATCTGAAGATGTATTAGCTTCAAAACAAGTTTTGATTTGATCTTACAGGGAATACACCCTCACGACACTGGCATAATGGCTTGCGAGAGGTATGAGAATCTAAACTGTCAGACTATCAGGCAGCAAGAGAAGGTCCTGATTCTGAGGGTACTGTTAAGTACCGTTGACTTTTGAGAGAATCAAAAGGCAGAAACAGTACTGTGTATGCAAAGCCACATAACTATTGATGATGTCTGTTAGTAAAATATTTTTGCAAAAGATTTAAGAGTTAGACCTGTATTTTCTCAAAAACCTCATTTAAATTATTCACTTAAATATCAGTGTTGTTTTTTTGTTGTTTATGCTTTTAATATAAAGTGGGCAGAGTTAAAAAAAAAGCAAGTTCTGAGCTGAATTAAACAAAATACAGCTAAATTTTCCCTTCTATTTTTCTTTTATTTAATTAGATTTTTTTCATACAATATATTCTGGTTTTTTTCTTCTCTAACTTCTCCAGGATCTTCCCTGCCTTCCCTCCCATCTGAATCAGCATGCTTTCTGTCTCTTCTTAGAAAACAAACAGGCATCCAAAGAATACTTATAAAACACAAACAAACTGGAATGTGATAAGATATATAAACAGAAGAAAAACAGCCAACGTAAAGAATAAAAACACATATAGATGCAGAGACACACATGTTTGCACCCACAGGAATCACATAGAAATATAAAATCAGAAAACAATACATACACAAAAGGGCTGTAAGATTTAAAATAAAAGGCCCTGACAAAATGTTATGGGATAAAGAACCTCCAAAGATGCTACTGATTTCATTTTGAGTTGCACAACTACTGTTGGACACAGGTCTCACCCTTCAGATGGTTTGTACTTCCAGTGAGTCTCTGTTGGAGAAAACTAAATTTTTATTTACAAGTACTTATCAACTGGAGATAGTTTCTTGTTAAGGTATGGAGTTTGTGTCCACTTCTCTCTGTTCTGGGGCTGCATCTCGCACAGATCTAGTCTCAGGTTTTGGCCACCTGAGGGGTGTTGAAGATGTGTTTCATCTCATGACTTGGACTTTAGATTTAATCAGATTTTGGTTGGCTACTTCCACAAACTTTGAGAAATTAGTGTACCGTTCATGTGTATCATCACTGTAGATTGAACATTTTGTGGTTGGGCGGTTTAGTGTTGGCCTTTCTCCTTTGGTAATGTGTAGAATACCTAGTGGTAATGGCTCTAGCTAGGTACCAGCCTGACCTCTCCATGTTCAAAGAGTGGTGTAGGTGTTGTGCTTAGCAATATGGCCTTACCATCAGTTTGTGAAGCGCAGCCCATAGCCTTGACAAAAACCTGACTTATTGGGGGTTTCTATGCAGCCCTTTTGGCCAACAACTGGATAACCTATCCCCAATATTAAAAGCAGTAGACTACAAAAAAAGACAAATAGAATTGAAAACAAAGATTTTTTTTTTTTAATGGAGATGGCATAGTGGACAAGGGCAGTAGAGAGATGGAAAAGAGACAAGGTTGAGGGTAATCAATATGCATGTGCACCATTGTATAAGATTTAATCATGAAAGAGTAAAAAGTTCTAAATAATAAAATTTTAGATTTATTTTATTTTTTATGTTTACATTTATGTTAATGTTATATCCTATGTATTTTACCACTTAAATACTATATTTATGTAAATATCTGCATATACAGAAAATTTAAAATGATGCAATGCTTATTCTTTTACTTTAATTATGTGCATTTGTGAAAGGATGCACCCATTAGTGAACTGAGAGAAGATTATGTAGGTATTAGCACTACAAAGTCAGGGAAGGTGAAAATATTGGAGGCAGAGGCAGCCAAAAGAGCATAATCCTTGTGAGGAATGGATGATATTTTTGTGAGTCATCTCTTTTCTAGCATTCTGACACTTAAAAACATTAATCAAGATAATATTTTCCTTTATATGCCGCATTTTGTTTGTTTGTTTGTTTTTTCTTTATATGCACCAAATCTCCAGTTTGGTTACTAATTCTATGTTACAAGAGGGGGAGACAGGACAGGAAAAACAAGACACAACAACCAAACAAGCCAACGAAATATAGCAAGCTATTTGTAAAGTAAGCCACGAAGAAAACAGGCAATTTATGAGCTTCTTTAGGTAAAGATCGTTAACAAACTAAACCTCTCTAGTATGATGCTGATTGTTTCTAATGATTTAGCAATAAATCACTGAAATTGTGTGCTCCAAAAGTATTTTAAACCTCCGAAGGAAAGATCTATTTAACCTGTTTGGACTTTAGATATTTGTCAATGATTCGATGACTTGCACAAATATATTTGAGTATGTAATATGGCCTTGGTATTTCAAATGCCAATTTCTTTGAATAAATAAACAACATTTATATAAAGAGTATAATGAAAAAGGGTACAGTCTTATTGCCATTGCGATTAAATCTCTGACAGCCCTTTTTAGTTTATCTGTCAACAGTGTTTCCTCTTTTAAAATGATATAATATTCTAAATAAAACATTAAAATTTGAGGGTTACTAGCCAGTTGAATCCTGGCCTGGGGTGTAGGTTACAGTCTACATATTGTGCTCTCCCAGAGTTAAAGTAGAGCATTCATTTCAGAGTGCTGAGGAACAGAAAAATACTTTAAGAAGATTAATGAAAAGAACACATACTAAAGAAAGAATGGATGGTGCCCTTGCTGTGAAACTAGTCTAGTTATCAAGTGGGTGCATGTGGATATCCTTATATGTATTTTTATGTGTAATAAACAGCAGAGAAAATTATAGTAATATTTTTAAAATGATCTCCCTATCTAGGTCTGGAGATAGAGGAGAAATCCTTAGTTATTTCCCTCCAAATAATAGCATGTATTTTTAACAAGATGCAAGAACTACTCACTCTCTAGATAATATGGGTAGATTTGAAGAATATCTATATTATAATCCCAGAAGTTTAAAAAAAATCATGTAAGTCTTTTAAGGTGAAACTTCTTGGTAAAATATGTGATCAGTATTTATCCCATAGAGATAAAAAAGGAATCTTTTTTCTATTCAGTCCTAAAGCATGCTTCTCAAAGGCATGAATTTTTCTTTTTTTAAAAAATGTATTTTTGTGAATAGTATCTTGGGTATTCTGAGCTTCTGGGCTAATATCCACTTATCAGTGAGTACATATCATGTGTATTCTTTTGTGATTGGGTTACCTCACTCAGGATGATATCCTTCAGATCCATTCATTTGTCTAAGAATTTCATAAATTTCATAAATTTGATTTTAATAGCTGTGTAGTATTCCATTGTGTAAATGTATTACATTTTCTGTATCCACTCTGTATCATTCTGTTGAGGGACATCTGGGTTGTTTCCAGTTTCTGGCTATTATAAATAAGGCTGCTATGAACACAGTGGAGCAAGTGTCCTTTTTACATGTTGGAGCATCTTTTGGGTATATGTCCAGGAGTGGTATTGTTGGATGCTCTGGTAGTTCTACGTCCAAATTTCTGAGGAACCGCCAAACTGAAATTCAAGAAGGAAGACCAAAGAGTGGATACTTCCATCCTTCTTACAAGGGGGAACAAAATACATATGGAAGAAGTTACAGAGACAAAGTGTGAAGCAGACTAAAGGAATGACCATCCAGAGACTGCCCCACCTGGGGATCCTTCCCATATACAACCACCAAACCAAGACACTATTGTGAACACCAACAAGAGTTTGCTGACAGGAGCCTGATATAGCTGTCTCCTGAGAGACTCTGCTGTGCTTGACAAATACAGAAGTGGATGCTCACAGCTATCCATTGGATGGAGCACAGGGTCCCCAATGAAGCAGCTAGAGAAAGGACCCAAGTTGCCCCATAGGAGGAAAAGCAATATGAACTAAACAGTACTCCCCTAGAACTTCCTGGGAGTTAACCATCAACCAAAGAAAAAACACATGGTGGGTGGTACTCATGGTTCTAGCTGCATATGTAGCAAAGGATGGCCTAGTCGGTCATCAATGGGAGGAGAGGTCCTTGGTCCTGTGAAGGTTTTATGCCCCAGTATAGGGGAATGCCAGGGGCAGTAAGCATGATTGGGTGGGTTGGTGAGCAAGGGGAGGGGAGAGGGGATAGGGGTTTTTCGGAGGGGAATCCAGGAAAGGAGATAACATTTGAAATGTGAATAAAGAAAACATCTAATAAAAACATTTTTATTTCTCCTTTTTCACATTATATCTCTCTCACTGTCCCCTCCTGGTCCATCACTCCCACAATCCTTTCCCCCTCTCCTTCCCCTTCTCTTCTGAGCTGGTGGGGGCCCCCTGGGTATCCCCAGACCTTAGCACTTCAAGTCTCTGTCAGGGTAGACACTTCCTCTCCCACTGAGTCCAGACATGGCAGCACAGATAGAAGAATATATCCAACATACAGGCATCAGCTTTTGAGACAGCCCATGTTCTATTTGTTCAGGACCCACATGAAGACCAAGCTGCATATCTGCTACATATATGCAGAGAGGCCTACATCCAAGCCATGTATGTTGTTTGGTTGGTGGTTCAGTCTCTGAGAGCCATGAAGGTCCAGGTTTGTAGACTGTCTTGGTCTTCCTGTGGAGTTCTTATCCCCTTAGATGCCTGCAATACTTCCTCCTATTCTTCAGTAAGAGTTCCCAAGCTCTATCACTGATTGGCTGTGGATGTCTGTATCTGAAAGATGTGAATTTCTAAATCACAGTTGATGCTTTACCCCAAGGTGTTTGACTATAGCTACATTCATTTCATGTAGGAAGATCCTTATCAGATTCAGGGTGTTTTGTGTAGTCCTGCAAGCCTAGGATAACATAGTGAATTTTTCTGAAAGATTGGGGAATTCAAATTTGAAGTCAACAAAATAAATAGAAACAGACTCAAGGAAAACACTGTGTATGGAACAAGATTTTAACCTGTGAGATATCAACTTATTTTTGTATATTTAAAGGAATCTAAGCACTAAAAATTTATAGAATGTGTTAGAAAGTAATTGGTCATCTTGGAATTATCTAGACAGTGACTTTCCTGTCCTATTTACCTTATTGTCTCAGAAATATGCACTCCAAACTGCAAGTCCAGTAAGCCAAGTTTTTAAGATGATGTAAAAGTGAAGTTTATTACATGGACTAGTTATACACATTTAAGACCTTTAGTGCCATTGTAATCCTACAGAAATAAGAATGGTAGACCATGTGTGCTTCTTGTGTGAAATATAGCCACTTTGATTAATCTGTTCTTTTATTTCATTAGTTCCTTTTATTGAATTAAAAAGGAGTTAAAAACTCATAAAAAGATGCTGAATATCTAGTTCTACACACATACTTTATATACAAAGAAAACAAAGTTAAGAAATTATGACTAATAGGTTAAAAATCAAAAAGTAAATACATGTAGAAAAGTTGATGTTGCAGTACTGGTTTGTGGGATAATAAAAATCTACATGTAATGTGTAATAGATATTAGATAATCTGTGTTCCTTTTGAAATTAACACTCAAGAGTTTATGCTGTGATTATAGAACATACAGGAAATAAACTCCTTCAATAAGGGTACATCTATGAAATTATTATAATCAAGGCTACATTGAAAATGGCTCAATATTTGCTTCATGAATGAGTACCAGGGAGCTACATTTTTCCTATTGTAATTAATATATTACAGAATGGTACAGAAATAATCATGCCAAAAATAACCAAAGTGTAATTATTCTGTGGATCATGGGATCCACTGTAATATACAGTTGCAGCTTCCTTCCCTAAATGAAAGGTTTATAAAAGGAGGGCTTTTATTTGCCAAGTTTCTGCTGAATCTCACTTTCTGTAGATCCTGGATTATGGTCAGCTCTCAATAAATATTTGTTGAATAAATGGAAGTGAAAAGAAGTTATTCAATTTTCTTGCTAGCCCACATCACTGTATCTGAAATTACGGTCCCCTCACCTTTGCTCTTTGCTCAGGAAGACCTGAAATCCCCCTTTTCTGCCAAGACTGGTGGGATCGATTACTCATGGAACTAGGGACACACCTGTCTGCTTATTTTTTTTTCAGTCTTTGAACTATAGATATGAGATGTGGAGACCTGCTCATGAGACCTGCTTATTACCTCCACTGGGTGGTATCAGACTAACAACATTCTATACATTTTTAATGGGAAAGTAAGTTTGAGTACCTATTCTTTCAGGCAACAGCAGTGCTTCAGTTAATAAAATGTGCTCGGTGCTTACGTCCATAGGATGTGTTGCTACCAATTACATAAATCATATGAAGAACAAAATGTGTGTTTTGATGTAAAGTAAGGCAGGGTGATGTCATAGGTAGCAAGGGGAGATATAATCTTAAATAGGATAATCAGAGACTGACTTTTTGAGCTTGGATCATTTGATGAAAAGTATGAATGGAGGAAAGATTAAATAGTAGGAAGAGTTAGACAAAAATGATCCATGTAAAAGAAACAGCAGAAACACAACCTCAAAAGCTCAATAAAGTACAAAGGTAAGCAGGGCCAAAGTAGTAAAGTGTGAGATGAAAAATGTATCCAGGATCTAAAGCTTTCAAGAGTGTGCAGCCAGAGTAAACATGCCAAAAATTACTTTCAAAGTTTAACAGAGTCAAATGTTAAAACAATTTAAAGATGATGGTGGTATAGCTTATTAAAAGCCAATTCTGGTTGGCAATAATGTACAACAGCCAAATGATGCTTCAGAAAAGCACATAAAATGGTTTAGCAAAATATCATGTCTGATGTCAAAACACAAATGGTAACCCAGCAAAAAGAATCAGAGATGACTCAGTGAAATGGCAAGGTATGACTTAACTCAAATGCACAAAGTGCATTCGTAAAAGTGAGCAAGGGGAACAAAACAAAAATACCCAAATAATAATTCATCAAATGTTCTCAGGGAAGACAAACAAAAGGACAGAATGATGCCTGTGCATTATTACTGAAGTGGCCCATCAATACCTTAAATGGTGACTTGGCAAATACTCCCAATTTAGCAAAACCCTAGGTATAACTAAGCACATTACCTAGTGGTAATTCAGGAATGGTCTAGCATAATACATCAGGATAACCTTGCACAATATCCAAGGATGACTAATTATAATGCCTCATGATGATTTTGTACAGTGCCTATCAATGACTACTTACAGTGCTCCATTAGTAGGGAAAAAGCAGGATCCACTATATCCTAATCCATTAGTTAGTCTTGCTGAAAGAAAATGTCTTGCAGGAAGATTGTCACTGTTTGACTTAGGATTTGTGATATAAGTCGATGTTTGACTTTTAAAATCCCAGAAAGTCTGAATCTGAGTTTACAATGTTAATACAATTTTGAGAATATTTCATACACAAAAGGTAAGTTTAGGACTTTATGATTCCTAGAGGAAATAACACTTGCCTGAGAAAGCCACAGCTAAGGCAAAAATCTCATAAACCAGCAAAGAAGCACACAGCTGCTGAATATATAACTGGTTTCAGACAAATGTGTAAGGTCTGATTCCTTGGTACCCACTCCAGAGCCACAGACCAGAGTATAACAGAGTGGGTCCACTTTAAGTCACCTCTTGCCACACTATAAGGAGATTAATTACTTCTATTAGAAAAGCTAGTTATTTATGACCTAGAAATTGTCATTAGAGGTGGTTGCACGTGATTCCTGACACAAACAAAGCAGAAAGAAGAAAATGTGGAAGTTGTCTAGGGCCTAGAGGACTAACTTCTTCATTCTTTCCCACACATAGAAGCAGAGCAAGGTCACTCAAGATCACAGGACTTACGAATAAACAATTTTCTTTTTTATTGTGAAAAATTCAAATATACAGCAAAAATAAGACTAAGGCAGGTTACTGTATTCAATTCTTGGATTCTATTGTGAACATTTTATTACTATTAATATATACACTTACTTGACTATTATTCTCTAGAGCAGCCCATATCATTTTATGAATGCTTCTCAAAGAAGGCTGCTAATGTTTGAGACCTTGTATTTAACACAACACAGTGTTTTCTTTCAGTCATTAGATTAATGTGCCAATTAAACACACATTATGGAATAATCAAAGCATATATAGAAACTCAGTAGATCCAATCAATATAAATTTTTCTTTGACCTATAAGAGAATCCAGCTTATAGAAGGTCCTGCTTTCTGAGATCTTGAAGATTGTTAAAAATTCCTGGATTAATATTTTTGAGGTGGGTGGCCCAATCCCTCAACCAGGGGCCATGCCTAGCCACTGGATATAACCTCGACAAGTTCTATCTTCCATATTTGGGGAGGTATTATGGCTAATGCCCTGTCTGTTGGGTCCTGGGAATCTCTTGTGTCCCTGGCACCTGGGGCTTTCTAGTGGCTACAGACAGTCCCCCCTCCATCCATTGTAACACACCTCCTTTCGAATGTCTGACCCTCTGTACATCTCCTTCATCTCCTCCCATATCTGAAATGGCCACCCTTTTTCTTCCCCCCTCCTCTCTCCCTCCCAGATCCTTCTCTCCTACTTCTCCGAGACTATTTTCTTCCCCCTTCTGAGTAGAACAGTAGCATCCACACTTTAGTATAATCTTCTTTCTTCTTGGGTTTCATATGGTCTGTGAGTTATATTGTGGGTATTCCAGGTTTCTTTTTGGCTAATATCCACTTATCAGTGAGTACATAGCATGTGGGTTTGTGTGTGTGTGTGTGTGTGTGTGTGTGTGAGAGAGAGAGAGAGAGAGAGAGAGAGAGAGAGAGAGAGAGAAACTGGGTTACCGCACTCAGGATGATATTTTCAAGTTCCATCCATTTGCCTGCACATTTCATGAAGTCATTGTCCAGAATTCCTTCTGTGAAAAGGAAATGCAGGGCAAAGAGTGGAGCAGATGTAATTTCAAGAGCACCCACATTAAAAACAAAAACAACAATAATAACAAAAAACAACTTTACTAAAGCTCAAAGCACACATTGTTTCTCACTCAATAATAGTGGGGCACTTCAACACCCCACTCTCATCAATGGATATATCCTGGAAACAGAAACTAAACAGAGACACAGTGAAACTAACGGAAGTTATGGACCAAGTGGATTTAATGGATATCTATAGAACATTTCATCCTAAATCAAAAGAATATACCGTCTTCTCAGCACCTCTTGGTACTTTCTACAAAACTGACCATATAACTGGCTACAAACAGCCCTCAACAAATACAAGAAGATTGAAATAATCCCATGCATCCTATCAGATCACTGCAGGTTAAGGCTGGTCTTCAATAGTAAAAAAAAAAAAACAACAGAAACCCCATATATACATGGAAGATGAACAACGCTCTGCTCAATGATAAGGTGGTCAAGGAAGAAATAAAGAAAGAAGTTAATGACTTTTTAGAATTTAATGAAAATGAAGGTACAACATATCCAAATTTACACAATCAAAGCAGTGGAAAGAGGAAAACTCCTACCTCAGAGTGCCTCCAAAACCAAAACAAAACAAAACAAAAACAAAAACAAAAACAAAAACCCAAAAAACTAGAGACATCATACATTAGCAGCTAAACAGTACACTTGAAAACTCTAGAACAAAAAGAAACAAATACACCCAAGAGGAGTAGAAGGCAGGAAATAATCAAACTCAGGACTGAAATCAACCAAATAGAAACAAAAAGAACTATATAAAGAATCAGCCAAGCCAGGAGCTGGTTCTTTGAGAAAATCAACAAGATAAATAAACCCTTAGCCAGACTAACCAGAAGTCACAGAGACAGTATTCAAATTAACAAAATCAGAAATGAAAAGGGAGATATAACAATGAAAACTGAGGAGATTCAAAAAACAATCAGATCCTACTACAAAAGTCTGTACTCAACACAAGTAGAAAATCTGGATAAATGGACAATTTTCGAGACAGATATCAAATACCAAAGTTAAATCAGGATCAGATAAATCATCTAAACAGTCCCATAACCCTGAAGAAATAGAAGCAGTCACCACCTAAAGTCTCCCAACCTAAAAAGTCTAGGACCACATGGGTTCAGTTCAGAATACTATCAGATCTTCAAAGGAGACCTAGTACCAATACTCTTCAAACTATTCCACAAAACCAAAACAGAAGGAACACTAACCAATTTGTTCTATGAAGCCATACTCATACGGATACCAAAACCACACAAAGACCAAACAAAGAAGGAGAATTTCAGACCAATTTCCCCTATGAATATCGCTGCAATAATACTCATTAAAGTTCTTGCCAACTGAATCCAAGAACACATCAAAATGATCATTTACCATCACCAAGTAGGCTTCATCCCAGGGCTGCAGGGATGGTTCAATATGTGGAAATTCATCAATGTAATCCACTACATAAACAAACTCAATGAAAAAACTACATGATTATTTCATTAGATGCTGAAAAATCATTTAACAAAATTCAACATCCATTCATGTTAAAAGTCTTGGAAAGATCAGGAATTCAAAACCTATACCTACACATAGTAAAAGGAATATATAGTAAACCAATAGCTAACATCAAACTAAATGGAGAGAAACTTGAATCAATCCCACTAAAAGCAGGGACTAGACAAGGCTGCCATCTCTCTATTTATTCAATATAGTATTTGAAGTTCTAGCTAGAGTAAGTAGACAACAAAAGAATACAAGTTGGAAAGGAAGAAGTCAGTCTATCACTATTTGTAGATGATATGATAGTATACTTAAGTGACCCTAAAAACTCCACCAGACAACTCTTACCACTGATAAACAACTTCAGCAATGTGGCTGGATATAAAATTAACTCAAACAAATTAGTAGCCTTCCTCTACTCAAAGGACAAACATGCTAACAAAGGAGTTAGGGAAACAACACACTTCACAATAGTTACAAACAATATAAAGTATCTTGGTGTGANTCTAACCAAACAAATGAAAGATCTGTATGACAAGAACTTCAAGTCTCTGAGGAAAGATACCGAAGAAGACCTCAGAAGATGGAAAGAACTCCCATGCTACTGAATTGACAGGATTAATATATTAAAAATGGCTGTCTTCTAGAAAGCAATATACAGACTCAATGCAATCCCCATCATAATTCCAACTCAATTCTTCACATAGTTAGGAAGAGTAATTCCCAAATTAATCTGAAATAACAGAAAATCTAGGATAACAAACTTTATTTTCAACAATAAAAGAACTACAGAGCAATTGTGATAAAACCCACATGGTATTGGTACAGTGACAGACAGGTAGATCAGTATAATAGAATTGAAGACCCAGAAATGAACCTGCACACCTGTGGTCACTTGATATTTGACAAAGGAGCTAAAACCATCCAGTGGAAAAAAAGACAGCATTTTCAACAAATGGTACCGGTTAAACTAGCAGTCAACATGTAGAAGAATGCAAAGTGATCTATTCTCATCTCCCTGTACAAAGCTCAAGTCCAAGTGGAAGAAGGACCTTCAAAAAACCAGATACACTGAATCTAAAAGAAGAGAAAGTGGGGACAAGTTTCGAACACATGGGCACAGGGAAAAAGTTCCTTAACAGAACACCAATGACTTATGCTCTAAGATCAAGAATCAAGAAATGGGACCTCATAAAATTCTAAAGCTTCTGAAAGGCAAAGAACACTGTCAATAAGACAAAACAGCAACCAACAGATTGGAAAAAGATCTTTACCAATCCTATGTTCTATAGAGGGCTAATATCCATTATATACAAAGAACTCAATAAGGTAGACTCCAAAGAACCAAATAACCCTATTAAAAAATGAGGTACAGAGCTAAACAGAGAAATTTCAACTGAGGAAACGCAAAGGGCTCAGAAATACCTAAAGAAGTGTTCAACATCCTTAGTCCTCAGGGAAATGCAAATCAAAACAACCCTGAGACCACCTCACATCACTCAGAATGGCTAAGATCAAAAACTCAGGTGACAGCAGATGCTGGTGAGGATGTGGAGAAAGAGAAACACTCCTCCATTGTTGGTGGAATTGCAAGCTGGTACACCCACTCTGGAAATCAGTCTGGCATTTCTTCCAAAAATTGCACATTGTATATTACCTGACGATCCAGCTATTCCAGCCGTGGGCATATATACCCAGAAGGTGCTCCAACATGGGATAAGGACATATACTCCACTATGTTCATAGCAGCCATATTTATAAAAACCAGAAACTGGAAAGCAACTCAGATGTCCCTCAACAGAGGAAAGGATACAGAAAAATGTACGTTTACACAGTGGAGTACTACTCAGCCATTAAAAACAATGACTTCATGAAACTCACATGCAAATATATGACAACTGAGAATATCATTCTGATTGAGGTGACTCAGTCACAAAGGAACAATCATGGTATGTAGTCACTGATATGTGGATATTAGCTTCAAAGTTTGGAATACCCAAGAATCAATTCACAGAACATATGAAGCCTAAAAAAGAAGAAAGATCAAAATGTAGATGCTTCAGTGCTTTTTAGAAGGGTGAACAAAATACTCACAGGATGAAATATGACGACAAATTGTGGATCAGAGACTGAAGATAGGCCATCCAGAGACTGCCCCACCTGGGGATCCATCTGATATACAGCAACCAAACACAGATGTTATTGTGGATGCTGGGAAGAAATTGCTCATAGAAGCCTGATATGGCTGTCTCCTGAGAGGCTCTGCCAGAGCCTGACAAATACAGAGGAGGAAGCTCTCAGACAACCATTTGACTGAGCTTGGGGGTCCCTGATGGAGGTGTTGGAGAAGGGACTAAAGGAGCTGAGGGGGTTTACTGCCCCATGAAGGGATCAACAGTATCAACAGGCCAGAGCCCCCGGAGCTCCCAGGGACTGGGCCACCAACCAAAGAGTACGCATGAAGAATCCAATGGCTCTGGTCACATATATGCCAGAAGATGGCCTTGTTGGATATCAGTGGGAGGAGAGGCCCTTGGGCCTGAGAGTGTTCAGTGCCCCAGTGTATGAAAATGCCAAGGAAGTGATGTTGGAGTGAGTGGGTAGTTGTGGAAGCACCCTCATAGGAGCAGGAGTAGGGGTATGGGATCAGTGGCTTGCAGAGAGGAAACCAGGAAAGGGGAAAACATTTGAAATGTAAATAAATAAAATATTCAAGAAAAACAAAAGAGCAGAGCAGACACTGAAGGAAAGGCCATCCAGAGACTGCCCCACCTAGGGATCCATTCTATGTGCAGGCACCAAACCCAGACATTTTTGCTGATGCCAAGAAGTGCTTACTCATAGGAGCCTGGTATAGCTCTACCCTGAGAGGCTCTGCCAGAGATTGACCAATACAGATATGGATGTAGGCAGCCATATACCTGCTGAGCACAGGGACCCCAAAGGAGAAGTTAGAGCAAGGGCTATAGGAGCTGAAGGGATTTTCAATCCCATGGGGGGGGGACAATATCAACTAACCAGACCTGCAAAGCTCCCAGGGCCTAAACCTAATCAAAGTGGGCACCCATGGCTTCAGCTGCATATGCAGCAGAGGATAACCTTATTGGGCATCACTATGAGGGGAGCCTCTTGTTTCTATGGATGCTTGATGACCCAGGATAGGGCAATGCTAAGGTTCTGAGACAGGAGTTGGTTGGGGTGGGGGTGGCAGGACACTCTCATAGAGGGAGGGGGCAGGGGGAGAAGATAGGGTGTTTGTGTAGGGGAAACTGGGAAAGGAGATAGGATTTGAAATGTAATAAATAACATAACCAATAAAAAATGAAAAAATAATTAAAAACCTACATAGAA
>NC_034591.1:45578517-45587683 GCF_900095145.1 Mus pahari
ACACACACACACACACACACACACACACACACACACAAACACACACACTTCCTAGACACCACACATTACTGCTTATGTCACTTACTCTTCTCCCAGAATCCTTTTTGTTCCATGGGCTGGGTGGAACCTCTTCCATTGCTGCAAAGTATCGTGTAAGGAGCACATGTTACTGGTATGCTTGTGCTCCAGTTGTAAGAAGGTTTATTTGAGGATGCTCACCTGGAGTCTTCCTAACGTCTTTCCTAAGCCCAGAAATCCTGGTTTCTATTTTCTTTTAAACTGTAACATGTAACCACACACAAATACACATATACACATACACATGGATCAAACTTAAGTCATCATGTTTACAGGCAAGCATCTTTATCTGCTGAGTTGTCATAGCAATCACAGCAGCCTCTCCCTTCTTTTTTTCTTCCTGGAAGAAAATACTTGACCTGGGTAAATTTTACAGAGAAGTTTATTTACTCAGATATTATAGAAATAAGTCATGATGCACTTAACATTCTGTCATAAAGGCAAAGGGGGGAGGTGATGAAAAGACGCACAGAAAGCTGAAATTACTTAATCTGTCCTTAGGAAGTTCTATGTTACTTAACCAATTCCAAAGAAAGAATCAAGATTCCCTTTTCAGTGCAGTGCCTACATGATTTAGTGACTTTCCACTATACTTCTCAAAGTTGAAAACAGTGCTGTAGTTGATATAATATGGAAGTAGAGAATCCACAGGTTAGGTATAATAGCCAACCTATAAATTTCTTAAAGTAACTCTTTACTGAATGGACTCGCTTAAAAATTCATGCCTATAAACCAGCAAGATGGTTCAATAGATAAACATACTTGATAACAAGCCTGAGGGCCCGAGCTCAATTTCTGGTACCCACATGGTGGAAAGAGAGAATTAAGTTCAACAAGTCACCTTCTGATCTTCATATGCATGTATGAAAGGTGCAAACATGCAAGCACACACATACACAGGGACACACACAATAAAAGAGTCAATGAATGAATGAATAAAGAAGATTAAAATATCCTGAATCCCTGATTTTTTTCATGCTGGCATGGATTTGGGGCTCTTATGGGATTTGCCTTTATTCACAGACAATTATAAATTTTGATTTAATAAGTTTATGGAAATGTTAAAACCCAAAAGTGAGCTAATAATTATGATCAGAGGGGGGACTTTTGTTTTTCTCTTGAGATGCTTGTTCTGGAAGATGAAATAAATTGTGTGAAAATTGAAAACAATTAAGAGCATATCAATGCCAATAACGATGGGAAAATATTACTTTAACCTGAAGTATTATGGGGATAGAATTAGAAGATGGAATTTCCATAATGTATTCTTATGGAATACTTATAATATACCCCAAAGAAAATCACATCACTTGAGTATATGGGGTCTAAGTATGAAAGGATCACAATAGCTTATTGATATAGTGTTGTGATTTGGGAATGGGAATTCTCCTAAATGCTTCTAAATACCAAGGAAAATCAGGTCTTTCTTCATTTTAAGCTAACAAAACAGTACATTACACAGGAAGTCAAGGATCTATATTCATAATTCTGTATTGATTTTAAGTAGTAGATGGATTTAAAATGACTGAAAAGAAAGTAAATCATAGAGGAACATATTTTGATCCCCAGCAATTTAGGGGACTCAGGCACACCTGCCAGTTGAAGCAGGTTGTGGGGGATATAACCATGAGATTTGATTCTGTGAGTAGAGCAGAGACCAGAAGAGGATTTGAAAGTTAGCTCATTGCTATTAAAACCATGTCTTTGCTATTAAAAACATGTTTAATTTCTCAAGAGTTTATATTGTCATATTTCCCCACTAGTGATCAAAATAAGGAATGGCATTTATAAATGTTTCCTATATACAGTCTCTCCACATAAGCTGCAATAATTTAGCTGTCTGTTTCACTAAGCTGTGAATAATCGGTAGCAGCTTGTTGTGTGTTTTGTTAATTTGGTGTGAAGATGTAGACAGCCTTCTGTTCTTTTGTTTACAGGGTCTCTTTACTTTGTGGCTCCCTTGGTAGTGATTCGTTTTTTTGCTAAAAGGTAACAGAGTTACAAGTGTAAAACGTTTATTTAATTTGTTGAGATTTATAAAGCCAGGGCCATTCTCTAAACCTGTGGGGGCATGAACCAGATAAGAACATATGGTGTGATCTATTATTTCCTCCACACTCATTGTGTGGAAAGGCATTGTTTAAATGTCAATGAGGAAATCTCAGATTGCTCTCTGTGGAGCTGTGATTTCATGCAAAGGTTCAGTAAATTTAATAAAAGGACATTTTACTTTCTTTAAGTAATCCACCCTGGCCATTGTCAATCTTATTACAATATTCGGCATTCCTAACTACTCTCAGAAGTTCAATTAACCTATTAGCCTTCATTGCAGATTATATTATTTACAAACAGATTGTAGCATGCACTAGGAACATGAACAGTGTGTTCAGGTTGTTGACACATGACATTTTTTCAGCATTATAGTTTTAATTTCTAAAGGGAAAGTCATTCAAATGTGGTAACTCTGACAACATACTTTTAAAACCTTTAATTTTGTTCAGATTAAGTTATAAGGTTAATATGGCAAGGATGCATACATTTCAAAGATTTTTCTAAATAAAAAATGAATATATTGTTCCAAGATAAAGTGGCTAAAAGAAGTTTTATTTTAATTTTGATATGTATTTATTTTTATTCGCATAGTTGTTTTGCTTAAATGTTTATCTAAGCAGCACATGGGTGCAGTGCCTGAAGAGGACATCAGATCCTTGGAACTGGACTTATCAATTGTTGTGGGCTGTTAGCGTGTGTGCTAGGAGCTGAACCTAGGTCCTCAAAGAATAGCCACTGCTCTTAACTGCCAAGCCATCTCTTCTGTTTTATTTTTGTGTAGTTTTTACTGTTGCTGCTGCTGCTGCTATTACTACCAGCAGCAGAATTCAAAGCCAGCTAACATGAATGTAAGATTTACTAGAATAACCTGCAGGAGAGAAAAACCCATGTTTGTAGAGGCTTCTACTTTGCATGAGTAGACTATGAACCATTCTTGAAATACTGATTTTTTTTATGTTTTTCTACTTCTTCACCTCCATGTTCTTACTAATATTCACACACACACACACACACACACACGCACACGCACATACTCACAGGCACACTCCCAAGCGTTCACCACCACCCCACCAAACATACACATTGTTCAGTCACTGTTCAGTGTTTTTTAAATAGGGGGTAGGTAGGTAAATTTATGTTTTTATTTTAATTTATACTTTATGCTTATGAATATTTTCATAAGGATACTGCAGAATTTGCCCTGTTTTAGAGAGAACATTTTAATGCCATGCAATATTTCAAACATATCAGAAAGATGTTGTCTCCCTTCTGGTTTCTTGGACAGATGACAATCTTTAAAAAGATCTTCCATGTGTAGAGAATTTTATATGTCATATTCTGTTACTACAGATCCTGTCAAGAAATGTGAAAATTGGACTACAGGTACTTCTTATCTAACAGTCAATATTACTGATGGAGAAAACAATGTAAATTAGAAGCAAATTATCAAGAAAAAGGTACAAAATTTTATTTTTTATTAATATTCTTTAGTCTTATTTTTACAGTCCAGTTGGTATCCCCTTCCCGGTCCACCCTGTAACCGTTCCTCATCCCATTCCTCATTCTCAGTCTCCAAGCCAAAAGTTTATTTTGAATACATTGGAATGTATGTTTTCTGTCTATATCAGTTTCTCTGTGATTCTAGTTTTCCAGGGTTTTTTGTTTTTGTTTTTATGTTTTTTTTTTTTTCTGTGATAAACACTATGATGAAAACAGCTTGACGAGAAATGGGTTTGTAGTCCATCCTGAAAGGAATCCAGGTCAAGAAAGTAAGGTAGGAACCTGAAGGTAAGAACTGAAACAGAGGGCAAGGCAGAACACTGATTACTGGCTTGCTTCCAGTGTTATGTACAGCTAGCTAACTTTCTCGCAAAGCCCAAACCTACCTGCCTAGAGATAGAAATGCTATATTTTGCTGGAACATCATAAAAACAGCAATCAAGAAAATGCCCACAGACAGGCCAGTCTGATGGAGGTAATCTTTCTTTTGAGGTTCCCCTTTCTTAGGTGTTTTAAGTTGACAACCATGATTAACCATTTCAATCCTTAATGGATATTGCCTAATTATTTGGGTCTAAGTCTTAGTAAAATAGTATGGCCTTGTCTGGTATTTAAACATAAATTTAACTTCAAATTATAGTTGCTTGCATACTCTTGTTCTTCTTAGCAGAAAACAAGTCTGTATTCTCCTAAGCTCCAGATTCTAGGTGATTATTTCAAGTTGTCTGTCTCGAAGAGAACATAGACTACATTGATAGAGAAGCTAAACGCTTGAATCTATTCTTTTTTTAAAACTTATTTTATTAGATATTTTCTGCATTTACATTTCAAAGGCTATCCCGAATGTCCCCTATACCCTCCTCCCACCCTGCTCCCCTGCCCACCCGCTCCCATTTCTTGGCTCTGGTGTTCCCCTGTGTGGGGCATATAAAGTTTGCAAGACCAAGGGGCCTCTCTCCCCAATGATGGCTGACTAGGCCATCTTCTGCTATATATGCAGCTAGAGACATGAGCTCTGGGGGTACTGATTAGTTAATATTGTTGTTTCACCTATAGGGTTGCAGAACCCTTCAACTCCTTGGGTACTTTCTCTAGCCCCTCTATTGGGGGCCCTGTGTTCTATCCTATAGATGACTGTGGGCATCCACTTCTATATTTGCCAGGCATTGGCATAGCCTCACAGAAATAGCTATATCAGTGTCCTTTCAGCAAGATCTTGCTGGCNTATGNAATAGTNTCTGCGTTTGGTGGCTGNTTATGGGATGGACCCCCNGGTGGGGCAGTCTCTGGATNGTCCATCCTTTCATCTTAGCTCCAAACTTTGTCTCTGCCACTTCTTTCGCAGGTATTTTATTCCCTATTTTAGGGAGGAATGAAGTATCCACATGTTGGTCTTCCTTATTCTTGCTTTTCTTGTATTTTGGAGATTGTATCTTGGATATTCTAGGTTTCTAGGCTAATATCCACTTATCAGTGAGTGCATATCAAGTGAGTTCTTTTGTGATTGGGTTACCTCACTCAGGATGATATCCTCCAGATACATCCATTTGCCTAAGAATTTCATAAATTCATTGTTTTTAATAGCTGAGTAATACTCCATTGTGTAAATGTACCACAGTTTCTGTATCCATTCCTCTGTTGAGGAACATCTGGGTTCTTTCCAGCTTCTGGCTATTATAAATAGGACAGCTATGAACATAGTGGAGCATGTGTCCTTATTAGCAGTTGGAACATNTTCTGGGTATATACCTAGAAGAGATATTGCTGGATCTTCTGGTAGTACTATGTCCAGTTTTCTGAGGAACTGCCAGACTGATTTCCAGAGTGGTTGTACAAGTTTGCAATCCCACCAGCAATGGAGGAGTGTTCCTCTTTCTCCACATCCTTACCAGCATCTGCTGTCCCCTGAATTTTTGATCTTAGACATTCTGACTGGTGTAAGGTGAAATCTCAGGGTTGTTTTGATTTGCATTTCCCTGATGATTAAGGATGTTGAACATTTTTTCTGGTGTTTCTCAGCCATTCGATATTCCTCAGTTAAGAATTCTTTGTTTAGCTCTGTACCCCATTTTTTAATGGGCTATTTGAATTTTTGGAGTTCAGCTTCTTGAGCTTTTTGTATACATTGGATATCAGTCCCCTATCAGATTTAGGATTTGTAAAAATCCTTTCTCAATCTGTTGGTGCCCTCTTTTTCTTATTGACAGCAATCTATTGAATCTATTCTTGAATTCTTCTCCATGAAACATGTACTTCACTTCTTCCTCTTCCTTATTATTATAGTGAACCAGAACAAATCTTTTGAGTTCAGCCTTTACATAAATCTGATTTATCTACTAACCACCTTGCCTGTATTTTAGTCCAAGGTTCTAAAAGACATAATTAATTTTATTCCCTTTACATCTCAATGCTTCCCCCAACCCTTTCACCTCCTTCCACAATCCTATCCCAATCTCCCCTTCCCTTCTCCATTGAGAGAGTGAAGAGCCTCTTTGGGTGTCACCTCATCCTGGCACATCAAGATTCTACAGGACTAGGTGTATCTTTCCCACTGAAGCCAGACAAGGCAGCCCAGCTAGAAGAACATATCCCACAGGCAAGCAACAGCTTTTGAGGTAACTTCTGCTCCAGTTATTCAGGACACACATGAAGACAGAGCTCTACATCTGTTACATATATGTGGGGGGTCTAGGCCCAGCCCATGTATGCTTTTTGGTTGGTGGCTTAGAATCTAAGAGCCCCAAGAGTCCAGGTTAGTGATTTAATTGGCCTTCTTGTATTTCTATCACCTTTAGGACCCTCAATCCTTCCCCCACTCCTCCATAATAGTCCCCAAGCTCCATGCAATGTTTGGCTGTAGTCTCTGTATCTGTCTGAGTCATCTTCTTGGTGAAGCCTCTCAGAGGACAGGCATGCTAGACTGTCTTCAAAAATAACAAAAATATTATTAATAGTGTCAGGGATTGGTACTTATACATGGGATGGGTCTCTAATTTGGTCTGTTATGGCCTTTACCTCAGTCTCTGCTCCATCCCCTATTCCTACATTTCTTACAGACAGAATAAATTTTGGGTTGAATGTTTGTTTGTGGGTTCCTGTCCCTATCACTCCACTGGGGTCTCTGGCTGGTCACAGGAGGTGGCCTCTTCAGGTTCCATATCCCCAATGGTGTGAGGCACAGCTAAAATCACCATCTGCCAGTGGCAGATTGCCATTAATTACCATTGCTATCTGGCCATCATTCCTGTCCCTACTCACACCTGGTATTGAACCCTCCCAACCCATATTTCTCTCCCCATACCCTGCTCCTCTCAGTTCCTCCATCCATCTGCTTCCTATGGATAGTTTTTCCCATCTTATGAGTAAGAAAAAGCAGAAGTTTGACAAATAAAAGTCCTCCTTTTATAAATCTTTTATTTAGTGAACACAGCTACAAGTGTATATTATAGTGGAACTCATGAGCCACAGATAAGCGAATCATACAGAATAAATACACTTTGGTTATTTTTGGCATGATGTTTTCTGAAATGCTGTAAAATATTAATCCATGAGTATGGGAGATCTTTCCATCTTCTAAGATCTTCTTTGATTCTTTTCTTTAGAGACTTGAAGTTCTTGTCATACAGATCTTTCACTTGCTTAGTTAGAGTCACACCAAGGTATTTTATATTATTTGTGACTATTGTGAAGGATGTCATTGCCCTAAATTCTTTCTCAGCCCATTTATCCTTTGAGTAGTGGAAGGCTACTGATTTGTTTGAGTTAATTTTATATCCAGCCACATTGCTGAAGTTGTTTATCAGCTGAAGGAGTTCTCTGATGGAGTTTTTAGGGTCATTTAAGTATACTATCATATCATCTGCAAATAGTGATAGCTTGACTTCTTCCTTTCCAATTTGTATCCTTTAACCTCCTTTTGTTGTTTACTTGTGTTGAGGGAAACATAAACTAAACAAAGACACAATGAAACTACCAGAAGTTATGAACCAAATGAATTTAACAGATATCTATAGAACATTTCAACCTAAATCAAAAGAATATACCTTCTTCTGAGGACCTCATGGTACCTTCTACAAAACTGACCATATAATCAGTCACAAAACAGACCTCAACAGATACAAGAAGATTGAAATAATTCCATGCATCCTATCAGATCACTGCAGATTAAGGCTGGTCTTCAATAGTAACAAAAACAATGGAAACCTCACATAAACATGGAGGATGAACAACGCTGTACTCAATGAAAACTTGGTCAAGGGAGAAATAAAGAAAGAAATTAAAGACTGTTTAGAGTTTAATGAGAAGTCTGGTATAATTCTAATAGGTTTGCCTATATATGTTACTTGACTTCTTTCCATTACGGCTTTTAATATTTTCTTTGTTTTGTGCATTTGATGTTTTTATTATTATGTGACATAAAGAATATCTTTCCTGGTCCAATCTATTTGTTGTTTGTAGGCTTCTTGTATGTTCATGGGCATCTCTTTCTTTATGTTAAGGACATTTTCTTCTATAATTTTGTTGAAGATATTTACTGGCCATTTATTTTGGGAATCCTTGCTTTCTTCTATACCTATTACCCTTAGGTTTGGTCTTTTTCATTGTGTCCTGGATTTCCTTGATGTTTTGCGTTAAGACCTTTTGGCATTTTCATTGACTATTGTGTCAATGTTTTCTATGTTATCTTCTGCACCTGAGATTCTCTCTTCTATCTCTTGTATTCTGTTGGTGATGCTTGTATCTATGACTCCTGATCTCTTTCCTAGGTTTTCTATCTCCAAAGTTGACTCCCTTTGTTTTTTCTTTTTTGTTCCTATTTCCAATTTTAGATCCTGGATGGTTTTGTTCAATTCCTTCATTTGTTTGGTTGTGTTTTCTTGTAATTCTTTAAGGGATTTTTGTGTTTCCTCTTTAAGGCCTTCTACCTATTTACCTCTGTTCTCCTATATTTATTTAAGGGAGTTATTTATGTCCTTCTTAAAATCCTATATCAGAATCTTTGCTCCAGTGCACTGCAGGGGAGAGGGTGGCCTGCAGAAGCAACACAGCTGCTGGGACAGACTCTGTTTCTGGCTCCAGACATCCAGCACCTTTCCTGCCTAAGGAGGGGTGCCCGTCTGGGAGGGGTCTCAAGGCCTGAGCTAGCAGGAGAGCCTTCTTTGCTCAGGTGCACTGCCAGGAAGAGGGCAGCATGCAGAAGCCACACAGCTTCTGGGAAAGATCCCATTTCTGGCTCCTGTCATCCAGCACCTTTCCCAACCTAGAAGGGGTCTGCCCAGGAGGAGTCTCAAGGCCTGAGCAAGGAGGAGAGCCATCTTTGCTCCAGTTAGCTTAGGCTCCAGTCTGCGCTGGTGAGAGTGTGGACTGCAGAAGCAACCTAGCTTCGGGACAGACAGAAGCAACCTAACTTCTGGGACAGATCCTGTATCCGGCTCCAGAAATTAGGGCACCTTCCTTGCCAGATGAAAGGTGGCAACCTGTGAGGGCTCTGCCTGCCAGAGCAGGTAAGAGAGTCATATTGTGTCCAGGGTCCCTC
>NC_034591.1:45587694-45604997 GCF_900095145.1 Mus pahari
GTGTCTCTAGCTGCATATGTAGCAGAAGATGGCATATTCAGCCATCATTGGGAAGAGAGGCCCCTTGGTCTTGCAAACTTTATATGATCCAGTACAGGGGAAGGCCAGGGCCAAGTAGTGGGAATGGGTTGGTAGAGGAGCAGGGGCGGGGGGTGTATGGGGAACTTTCGGGATAGCATTTGAAATATAAATAAAGAAAATAATAATAATAAAAAAGATAGTTAGGTAAAAAATAATCCTCTATCCATATCATGAGATGTGACTTTATATACAAATCTTGCTTTTCTGGTGTGTTGGGGTGTCCAGGGCTTGTTGTGGTGGGAGAACTGGGCCCTGATGATGCCAAATAGACTTGGTTTCTCTTGGTAAGATTCTCATGCTTACCTTTTGCCAGCTGGTTATCTCTTGTTTTAGCTGGTCTTCCTGTCTCTGAATGGTTCTCGTCTCTCCTATGTGTCTGTAAGCCTGTGTCAGCACTCCTGGAAGACCAGCTCTCTCCTGGCAGAACTTGTGTACAGAGGTTCTGTAACAGCCCAAGCTCTCGGTGCAGATGGTAATGAGAAGGATCCTGTCTCATCAGCTCCACTGTTCCTGTGCCTTGTGTGCCTCTGGCCGGCCTTGTTCCAGACAGTTATTGGAAAGAAAGTGGCTATCTTACCTCTTAGCCTGGAAATGAAAGCACTCCTGGGAGAACAGCTCTCTCCTGGTGAGACCCATGTAAAGTGGGCCTCTGCTCTCAGGTGCATATGGTGAACCAGAAGGATCCTGTCCCAGCTGCGCCACTCTTCCTATGTTCTGAGCACTTCTTGCTGGCCCTGCTCCAGACAATTATTGGAAAAAAGTGGAGATTTCACCTCTTGTCCTGGGAGTGTGAGCACTACTGGGAGACCAGCTCTCTCTTGGCTGAGACCTGTGCACAGTGGGTATTGGTTTTGTTTGTTTGTTTGTTTGTTTGTGTGTGTGTGTGTGTGTGTGTGTGTGTGTGTTTTGGGGGGCGGTTGTACCTCTTAGTTCTTTTTTTTCATTTTTTATTAAATATTTTCTTCAAATAAATTTCAAATGCTATCCCAAAAGTCCCCTATACCTTGCCCCCCTGCTCCCCAGCCCACCCACTATACTTTCCTGACCCTGGCATTCCCCTGTACTGGGGCATATAATCTTTGCAAGACCAAGGGCCTCTCCTCCCATTGATGGCCTACCAGGCCATGTGCTTTGGCTGTGTTAGCACATCCTTGGCTTTCTGTAGTAGTATAGCTGTGATCTGAATGTGTCTTATTCCCTGGAATTTGTTGATTGTGTTCTTTAGAGGGCCCTTAGATATCTGGATGTCTTTGGGCATTGTTTTCTCCTGTTGCAGTAGGTATTTGGAAGGTAGATATTGGGGGTGGGTCTCAGTGGTCCTGGTGTGGTAGGACTCTTATGGTTATTCTTGGGTTGTGGGGTTCAGGATCAGCAGGCCTGTATGGCTCAGGATCTACAGGTCTGATGAAGGTAGGTGAAGATGTGTTGGGAGAGTAGATGTCCACCAGGAATAGAAGACTTCTCATGGAAGCTAGGGCTGTCCCCAGAGAACTCAACAAGTAGGGAAGGTGGGTGAGGGAAAGGAAGCTTACCTGTTTGGTTTAGTCTGATATCTTTGATGGACCTCCGTTCTCCCACCACCTATTCTCACACCATCTTCCTCCTCCTCCTCCTCCTCCTCCTCCTCCTCCTNCTCCTCCTCCTCCTCCTCCTCCTCTTCCTCCTCCTCATTTATTTCAAGACTAAAATATAATTCAGTAAACATTTTTTAAGAATAAAATATTTCCAAGATACACTATACATATTAAAGCCAATAGTAAATAAAAACTATTATCTAATCTATAACCACAATTTAAAATTTCACAATAGCTCAAATAACAATAAAATCTTGGTGTATATATGATAATTTGTTCAGACAATTTGCTCAGGAAAAACTTCAGCAGTGTCATCTTACAAATAAGTTTTCTCTTTTTTACATAATGAATTAAATACTACAGTTTTAAATTTTCAGGTAGTGAATATCTGAATCACTTCATATTTGTTAATTAGAAGACAGGCTAAGGATAGGCTTGTAACTTTCTGTCTCCTTTTTTTAAAAATTAAAGATGAAGTTTGTAGCTCTTTAGGACTCTACTAAGAATGAAAATACTGGACAAAAGTATAGATATAATGTGCAATGTTACATTGAACTACTCATAAGCATATGATCTTAAACTCTTTCTTAGAGCTTGTGTGAGATCTTGCAGCTCTGCACCTTCACTGATAGCTGTTGAAAAATCATTGAAATACTTCAGAATTTTTTTATATTTGATTGAATGTATATATAAGCTCTTTTTTTCAAGATAGGGTTTCTCTGTATAGCTCTGGCTGTCCTGGAACTCACTTTGTAGACCAGGCTGGCCTCAAACTCAGAAATCTGCCTGCTTCTGCCTCGAGTGCTGGGATTAAAGGTGTCTGCCACCATGCCCAATTTGCTTGAATTTTCTAAAAGACAGTGTTCGTATTTGTTCTATGTTTTTAAATCTCATTTTTCTTTAATTGTTTGCATTTCTATTTCTATGTTGTAGGACTCATTACCTATCACAATCTAAATCTTTGTTACTTACATGCTTGTAAGTATTCTCAGGTAGTCATTGGTTCATTATTCTACTTTCTTAGTGCTATCTTTTTTATTAGATTAAGCTTCAATATGATTTGGCATTTTTGACATGTTGCTGCATTGATTTCTATTTTAAGTCTAATATTTCAGCAGTAAACTTTGAGCCATGTAAATTCCCACTGCATTTTCCTCAAGAAACTTTAGTGCTTTGGTTTTTAGGCTAATAATTCCCCTCAAATTAAATTTGTATATGATGGAATTATTAGTGGAATCCATTTATTTCAGAAGAATATTTTATGATATTAGAACCAGTTTTCTGAAAAGCGATCCCAAATTTAATTAGCTTGGAATATTGAAAAAGAAGTGATGTAGATCACTTTTACATGGATTACAGAAAACTGGAAAGAATACTTTGCCTATTCCAACACCATATAGGTGACAACTAATGACTAGAATAGCAATCTTTAATAAATTATAGTAACCATGTTGCATAGAATACAAGGTGGAGATGTTTTTCTGAATACTAATAGCAAATTCAGAGAGGCTTATGTGTATGTACAGTTCTTCACAACATATTCATAAGTGCATGCCAGAATTCTGGCATTTCTCTGTGTATGCATGTATATATTTTTGGTGTATGTGTGATATGTACCTGAGCACATTAATATGTATGTGTACATGTGAGTGTATATGTATACATATGCACATATCATGATATATATGTGTTATATGTGCTTGTGTGTATGAAGGTGTGTGTCCAAGTGTGTGTACATTGGTATAAGGTAGCCAAGGTAAACATTGTCTGTCTTTGCTCTGTTACTTGATTTTAAAAATTATTTCTTTTATTTTTGTGATTATATGTCTCAATTTGCTCTCCTTTAAATCCATGACCTCTTTTTACACTTCTCTCTCTCTCTCTCTCTCTCTCTCTCTCTCTCTCTCTCTCTCTCTCTCTCTCTCTCACTGAGAGATCTTATTCGTGACAAAAATGACCATGTACTTCAACTTCAATTTACTTCTTAAAGGTAAAAAGGAGAGATAGTAAACAGAGGAATCTCCAGAGAGATGAATAGTAAAAGAACTTTGAAAGTTCACAGCAGCTTTGTATTAACATTTAGATAAAATCTACAGGTCATCTTGAACTAATTCCATGTGTATGGGATCAGAGAAGACATGGTTTAGTGTCATTCATATCTAGATTTTTAATCAACCCAGCACCATATGTTAAGATGCATATTTGTATCCCTAGTGCTTTCCTGTCATTTTGTCATAAATCAAGAGATCATACATGTGTGGTTGGTTTCTGAAATCACTGTTCTGCTCTGCTGCTCCTTTCCTTTCCTCTCTGTTAACCAATTCAGTTTTAGCTACTACAGTTAAATGGTACATCTTGTTTCTATTATGTCAACCCTCCAGCTTTGTCATTTTAAAAGATTGCCTTGGTTATTCATGACCTTTGATTGTCCATAAAGGTATTAGAAATAAATTGTCAATTTCTATTAGACAAACTTGTTAGAATTGTGAATGGCATACATTGGAAAAGGTCTCCTCACTTAGACTACGACATCTTTCACTTCATTTACATCATACATTATTAGGACATGATCAATAAATTAAATTTAGAAAATATTATATATAGTTAATCCTCCCACAAATCTGCCAATTACCGTAAGTATTCAAAAAGTAAATTTTCAATTCTTCAGTGCACTTTGTAGGCAAGAATAGCAGATTACATAATATAGGCTTGGAGGAATGTTTCATAGCACTACCCCTTCAGCCAAACAATTACCATCTTCAGAAGTTCAACTCCCTAACTGGGTTTCTCATAGATGAAATGTCTTCTGATAGAGTGATGAGGGTATTCTCAAGACATTCTCTTGATCATATAGTTGCACCATATCACATATTGTACACAACTTCAATCTAACAGCATTTCACCTGGGATCACAGACTAGCTAGTATAAGACTTGGGAGGAGGGATCCATCTATGCAAATATGGGAAAATCATCATCCCTACTTGGAAAAGAGTTTCCGGTGTGGTCATTTGGTAGAAAGCATTCACATTAGAGTAAGTAACTTCTTACTCATGCTCTGTATAAAGGTTCAGTAATTTCATTGGGTAAATGATAGTGGAATAGTATCTGCATTGGTTGTTGGCTCCTTTGCGGGAGGGAAAGATTTCTTATCTTTCTTCCCTGGGAAGATAATTTGCCAACAAGCACATGCTCAGAACATTTAAAGTTTTTCATGTTCAGAATGAGAGGAATGTGATTAGCACTATATTTTCTCCTCTGTAAGGTCTTAAATGATTTATTCTTTTGAGAGATGACAGTAATTTGCTAGAAAAATGAACTTTTTTTCAGGAGTTGTCATATGAAAATATATTTAGTGTATAAATATTCTAATGTTAAATATTAACAACTAATTCAAATTAAATAACTGACAAGCAGTTTTACTATGCAGAGTTACTTCTGAAATAAAGAGGAATTTCAGTCAGTCTTCCTGCCTTTTACTTCTGCACTATCTATATCTACTTAATGCAATGTTTACAATCGTTACCTTCTTTGCCTATAAAATGTTTGTCTAGGGAATGAGGAAAATCTTATTGTTGTCTTAGTAAACAAGAATGTGTGTGTGTGCGTGTGGGTGTGTATGTGTGTGTGTGTGTGTGTGTGTGTGTGTGTAATGTTTATGTTCATGTGAATGTGTATTAGTCAGTTTTCTATTTCTGTGAAGGGACACCTTGACCAACACATCTTTTATAAAAAGAAACATATAATTAGGGAGTTTACAGTTTGATAGGTTAGTCCATTATCAGTACAGTGGGAACAATGATGGCAAATGCAGCATGCATAATATTGGAAAAACAGCTGAAAGCTACAAACTGTTCTTCAAGGAGGAAGAGACTGAGAGAGACAGAGACAGAGAGAGAGAACTGAAAGAGGGAGAGAGAGAGAGAGAAGAGAAGAGAGAGAGGGAGAGGGAGAGGGAGAGGGAGAGGGAGAGGAGGAGAAGAGAAAGAGGAATGGATGGAGAGAGAGAGAGAGAGAGAGAGAGAGAGAGAGAGAGAGAGAGAGAGAGAGAGAGAGAGAGAGAGAGAGAGAGAGAGAGAGAGAGAGAGAACTGGTCCTGTCATGGGCTTTTGAAGCTTCAAAGGCCACTTCTCTTAATCCTTTCCAAGAAGTGCCACTCCCATTTGACAATAAGAGCCTATAGGGTGTATTGAAACTACTGCTGTAATCTGTATGGTGGCCACACTGGGTGTCTTTCTTAGTGGATCTTTGAGTGTTTTGTTTTTACACAGAATCTTTACTGAATCAAAACTCATGCATTGGCTGTTCAGGTTGAGCAGAAAGATACAGTATCCACCTGTCTTTAGTGACTCAGCATGAAGATTGTAGACACTTGTTGCTGCATTCAATTTTTATACAAGTACTAAGAATCCAAGGTCACTTCCTTATGTATGTAGAACAAACCTTAGAGACAGCACATTCCTCACCATTTTGACACTTATAAATGACACTTATAAATGTTCCATATTTCTTCCAATTGAGTATCGATATGAACACAACTTAAATTTTTCTTAAAGGACTTTACTTGCTTGGCTATAGTTGGATGGATGTAGATGTCTATAAATTAACTCCTTTTTAATGATGGATTGTTTAATTCTTGCTATTAACAGTCCTATGCAGTGACACTAAAGAACTATAACAATGATCAGTATATCAAGATATTCTTAAGATTCAGTAGTGGTACTCACATATTGGTGATGACCATTGTCTAATTGGACTAAAAGTATATTCAATAGAAGAAAAAAAAAGGATGATAGAAACCTAGCCTATTACCCAAGGATAGTATGTAGGCTTGAATCTTACAAGATAACCTACAAACATCACTCAACATATATCTAGATAATTTCTAATTGCAATCTAAAATATAACCTTACACCAATTAATAATTATAGCTCATACTTCTGATAAAAAATATTTCTATATGGCATACAGAGACCATTACAGAAAATTACAACAGACCATAATTCAGAAATGATCATGTTATCATGTTATAACACAGAGACCAATAGATCATGGAACGCCAAGTCACAAAGGATACATTTATAATACAAGTCTTATAAATAAGACTAGGAACATTATAAAAGAGGGATCAGAAAGATTACAAGAGTCAGAGGACCAGTAAGTATGCTGATAAATTGTGTCTCCTAGAAATAGAAGAGAAGCTACACCCCTGATACTCTAGCGATTTGGCTTTCTGAAACAACACATGAAAAATGACAATATTAATTGAAAAGATACCTCTGTAGGAAGAAAAATCAGTGGGTCCCACACGTGGACAAAAGACCACTGGAAACTACTGACTGCTAAGAGAGGAAGAATTAACCTCTACCAGGAATAAACACCCTAACTTGCTGTTCAATTCAAAGTGGTCAGATCTGAAAGCATTTCACACAGGGCATACTAAATGGAGTCAGAAAGTTGTACTTGTATATTTGTATATTTCTCATATATTATATTTATGTAACAATAATAATCATAGAGAAAGAGGCCACCAACTGGATATGGACCTTGGTGAACCTGAAGAAGCCTGGAGAAAAAGATATGGAAAGAGTTGGTGAGAGGAAAGGGAAAAAGCTAAATGATAGTTATATTTAATTGACATTTGATAATTAAAAACATGTTTATATGATTCTTTGTTATTTATATTGGAGTACTGCCTTTCCATCTCAGAAAAGTAATATAAGTATATTTTAGGATCATGTTTTCCTGTGTATTAAACAAATGCCAGTAGTTTATCAATATAATGAGTACATATTTAAGTATCTAAATAACTGAGGCATCTATCTTGCAGAGGTATTCTGAGATAAATGCTGAGAGGGTTAAAAGTGATCAGTCCCTTTACTTGGTGTGGGGTGACAGAGTTAACGGTTATTGAGGTCTAGGAACAGAGAAAAACTTCCTTATATCTAAGACATCATAGGCAATTTCTTTGCATAGAGAATGTGACACTTCGCTATGATTTGTACTTAGCATTTAGGACCATGGAGACCTTGCTTGAGCAGTTCATGCAGAGAAACTCTCAGAGTGTAGAGATTCAAGCATAAAATCAATATTCTCCAATCACCAGGTAAACTTTAATCAGTATGCCCACTAGGATTACTGCACAGTAAGCCCATAGCTCATTGTGACAAAAATTACAGAAACAAAAGAGGAAAAATTACTTCATAACAAATGGAAAGAACTTAAACTTAGTCAAATTCCAATCTGAAGTTCCTGAGATAAAGATTGTAAAACAATCATGAATTGTACAACTCCTAATTTTTAAAAAATAATTATATATATAATTTCAGCACCAGTATCCTTCATATAAAATCACAGCTTACAAATAAATATCACCATAAAAATGTTGATTCTGCCATAGTCTGTGATTTTGAAATAGTGTGACTATGTTCTTGAGTTTCTCTAATAACTATGACACAATGAAGTGCAAGTAAGGGTTGGAGCCTGAGATGAATAAGCATTTTATATTAGGTGACACTCCTTCTGTCAGTAGCTTAATTTATTTTATATGAGCTAGGTCACTTGTATAGACAGATGTGAACTTTGTGTCTGTACCATTCTTCCTTGACATCCATGTCACATTGACTGCCTTGTATAATATTATTTTTCTCTTGTTCCCAGCAGTTTGCCATCTTAACTTGTAAAATCAAAGTATTTTATTCTTCTCTTATTACAGATTCAATAACATCACTGATTACCTTATTTTTCTAATTGATGACTTTTAGTTTTTAAAAGAAGACATAAAGATTCCCCTTTCTATATTTCCTTCACAAACACATTACAAAGACACATTTGCTAGTGACATAAAGGCAACATTGTTTGTTATACAGCCACACATGAAAGAAAACTTGATAAATATGGAGATATATTTTTAAACAAAAATTAAATAATACAATATTGACAGAATGATCTCTATCTTGTTGCTACTTTTTAAAAAAAATCTCATCAACTTTGGACAGAAAGAGTAGGATAAAAAATTATTGACATCTGTACTAGTGTTCTTTCTGTTACTGTGATAAACACCATGATCAAAAGCATCTGCAGGAGTGAAGAAAGGAGAGGACAGAGGAAGCATTTGTTTGGCTCACACTCCCCAGGTTGTAATCCATCACTGATATAAGTCAGGACAGGAGCTGGATCAGAAACTGAAGCAGAAACCATTGAAGAATGCTGCTCACCAGAAAAAAAAAAGAAAGAATAATTAGTTGAGAGTTTCATTCCTTATATTTTGATCATATTCATTCTTTCCTTGAGGACTCCCATTCCCAATTTTATATTTATTTAGCTTTTTTCTCCTGTGTTTTGAAAGCTACTAAGTTCAATTTTGTTACCTATTTACTCCTGCATGTATAGATACCCACTTTCATGTGGTCAGCCTATCAGGGGTCATATCACTAAAGAAAACTAACTCTCTCTCTCTCTCTCTCTCTCTCTCTCTCTCTCTCTCTCTCTCTCTCTCCCAACACCTTTCAACACCAATAATTCCTTATATAAGTGTTGGATTTCATGATTACCTCTCCCCTTCATGCTGCAGTTTTTTTTTCAGGACTGTTCTTATCTTGTGAATACTGTCTATAGTGTTGTGACTTCATATGTGTAATTGTTCTGCTGTGTCTGGAATATGCTGTTTGATTGTAGTTCTAATACTTAAAGTTCCTTCAATATTCCGATTTCCTTTTCTATACTGATCCACGAGCCTTATAAAACCCAGATCTACTTGCCTAGGGGTGGGGCCAACAATGGCCTGAGCTCTCCTATGTTAATTAACAATCAAGAAAATGCATATGTAGCAGAGGATGGTCCTGACATGCATCAACGGGAGGAGAGGTCCTTGGTTCTAAGAAGGCTCAATAGATTCCCCAGTGTAGGGGAATCGAGGGTGAGGAGGTGGGTTTTGGTGAATGAGCAGAGGAACATCCTCATAGAAGCAAAGGGAGGGAGGATGGGATACGGGGTTTCCAGGAGAGGGGAACTGGGAAACATTTGAAATATAAATAAAGAAAACATCCAATTAGAAAGAAAGAAAGAAAGAAAGAAAGAAAGAAAGAAAGAAAGAAAGAAAGAAAGAAAGAAAGAAAGAAAGAAAGAGAAAGAAAATGCTCCAATTGTCCAATCTGGGAGAGGCAACTCTTCAGTTAGTGTTTGCAGTTCTCACATGTGTCAAGGTGATAACCAAGATTAACTGTCAAAATATCTTATGGCTAGATTAGTTCAATGCAACTAATTAGGAACATTTGGAAAAACACAATGGGGTTTTGATCACATGAAGGTAGGAATAGGAATCTGATGAGCTGTCATTTGGAGGTTGAGATTTTACTCGATCTTCTAACCGTTGTCTTCTTTTGAAGATGCCAAGAACTGCCATGTTTGTAATTACAAAATCAGAGAGGGTGAGGCTAACATGGAAGTGCAGATTTTTGTATATATGACTAAGATTGTTAGAGAGACCTGAAATATTCCTGTTGATTTAATGTAGCTTTATGTTCAATATTTTCTCCTTGTAATTTCAATGTTCATATCATTTAATTATCTTGAACCATTCTTAGAGCTGTTAACACCTTTTGAGTATCTTAGTTTTCACAGTGTGCCTTGGGAACTGTATCTCTTCTCTTTAAAATTGTGTTTACATCTCTGCCTGTACTATCATTGGATCTCTTAGTCTGTACTCTTTATATCTGTATTTTGAGATATATCTTGCAAAATCTTCATGAGATGAGGCATGAAGATGGTAAACTTACTGGGAATTTAGAAGTTTATGTTTTAAAATATGTAGCCTGTGTTTGGCAGAGAGTTTAGCCAGTAAGAAGCCTTGCTATGGAAGCGGGAGTACCTGATTTCAATTGCTAGAACACACATTTTAAAAAACATTATCGTTTAAGGTATTTGAATATTACATTAAAATAAGAATAGAAATATTTGAAGCTTTAAAATGTCTGGGAAAGGTGGCATGCAGTTCTAATCCCAAGGCTGAGGAGGTAGAGACAGGAGGATTTCTGAGGCTCACTGGTTAGCCAATCCATTCTAGTCAGTGAGGTCCAGGTCTGAGTGACAGATACCTCCTTGAAAAAAAAAACATAAACAAAACAACAAACAAAAAGTCCTTGTTGGATGGCATGTGTACAATATCCATGGTTGAACTTTAGTCTCCATATGCACTTACACGCATGGATACCTATACCAGCACTCACATGTCTTCTGCACACAAAAGACGATGCACACACATGTATGTACACATAAAGATGCATACATTCCACTTTCATACTAGATGGAGAGTATGATTTGGTTTAAGGTATAAGTTAAAATTAGCATTCTGAAATTGACATTAGATAACTGAAAGACCGTTTTAGGCTCTATTTTCTGCTGTGATTGTCGAATAATACAGTGCCATCCTTTTCTTGAATTTTAGGAAACAATCTATAGTGGCCATATTTAAGGCTCTTTTAAAGACACTTTGTAGACTTTATTTCGATTTTTATTAAGATTTTAAATTAACATACAAAATGGTTTTGTTATATTTGCATACATCTGTGAAATTATATTATTTTATTTTATCTAGATCTTCCTTAGTTTCTCTGCCCAACTCCATCTGCCTCTCCTCATTCTGCCCCCTTTCATTTTTCTATACAGACACATTTCAGCATCAATGTAAGTTTCATTATACCACCTGTCCTTCAAGATCTTAATCCTTCCTCCAAGACTTCTTTTATCACACACACACACACACACACACACACACACACACACACACACTCACACAAGTGCACACACACATATTTGAATCCATATTCTTCATATAGAAGAAAACACAAAGCATTTTTTTCTGAATCTGGCTGTTAACCTTGCTGATATATGATATAGTAGGCTATCAAACAAGAAGCCTCAAACTGTGTATGGGTTATGTCTTTTTCAGTGGTTGTTCAGTGAGGTCCCATAGACACTACAAACATCACAAGCTATTGTTATTGCTCTTGGTTACACTCTAGTTATTTATGGTAAGATCTTCCTGTTGAAGATACTACATATATAAGTCTTAAGATTTGGAGTAATCAAGATGGTACAGAAAGTATAAGCTTTAGTCTTGCTGGGTAGCTTTCATTGTGCTGTAGTCCTCAGAGGAGAAAAGTAATAGTTATTTCTAGCTATGTAACCTGTGAGCAACAATAATCACTGATGTCCTGAAATAAACGCACTGGTGCAATATTTGCACAAATGTTATGGGAGAAAGTGCCAGCTTTCTGATTGGATTTAAGACCTTCTCCACTGCTAATCATCAAACCGAAAAAACCTGCAGGTGAATTTTGAGACTTGTGAAAGGTTTAGTCTTTACTGAGGGGCTGAACTATGCCACTTGGCTTACTTTCTGAATGAAGCTTCTTCCTCTTCTGCTCCGATGAACACAACCACACAGTTGAATCTGAGTTCAAAATGATTTCTTTTTCGGTATCATCTTTTTCTTGGCGGCTTTATGCTGTCTCGGAAGCACCTCTTCTTTATCTCTTTGTAATAACATTTATCCTGTGTTTGGTTTAATGCATTACAGATTCCTCACACAGGTCATAAAAATATGGTTGGCTTGAATGTATTAATGATTAATTCAGAATCACCAGGAACTTTTATTGTTCAGTAGGCATATCAAGTAACTAATATAAAGGAAAATATTAAATTTTACCAATTTGATTATTTAAAGCTTTTAATAAAGGAACAAGTTTTTAGGGTAAGTATGTGTAAAATTTAGTTTTACCACTTTAATAGTTGCCTTTTTACAGTTTACTAAATTTTACATAGGACAAGACTCACTTTTGAGGAATAATCTATTTAGACAAATTAAATTAGAAACTGGCCCTTAAAAGTCTATACTAAAAAAACAAAATAAAACAAAACAAAAAAAACTGAAAAATCTACATGAAATGGATGATTTTCTAGACAGATACCAAGTACCAAATCAGGCTCAGATAAACCATCTAAACAGTCCCATAACACACAAGGAAATAAAAATGGTTATTTATAGTCTTCCAACCAAAAAATCCCCAGGAACGGATTGTTTTAGTGCAGAATTCTATCATATCCTCAAAGAAGACCTAATAACAATACTTCTCAAAGTATTTCACAAAATAGAAACAGAAGGGACACTACCCAATTTGTTCTATGAAACAACAATTACACTGATAACAAAAATCACACAAAGACCAAAGAAAGAGAACTTCAGACAAATTTCTCTTATGAATAACAATTCAAAAATACTCAACAAAATTCTTGCCAACCAAATCCAAGAACACATCAAGACAATCATTCACCACTATCAAGTAGGCTTCATCCCAGGTATACAGGGATGGTTCAATATACAGAAATCCATCAATGTAATCCACCATATAAACAAACTCAAGGGAAAAAAAAACCTACATGTTCACTTCACTAGATGCTGAGGAATCTCAAATGGTTGAGAAGCACTTAAAGAAGTGTTCAACCTCCCTAATCATCAGGGAAATGTAAATCAAAACAACCTTGAGATTCCGCTTCACAGCAGTCAGAATGGCTAAGATAAAATACTCAGGTGACAGTAGATGCTTGCGAGGATGTGGAGAAAGGGGAACACTCCTTCATTGCTGGTGGAATAGCAAGCTCGTACAGTCTGGTGGTTCTCCAGAAAATTAAACATCGTTCTAGCTGAGGATCCAGCTATACCATTCCTTGGTATATATGCAAAAGATACTCCAACTTATGACAAGCACCCATGGTCTACTATGTTCAAAGCAGCCTTATTTATAATAGCAAGAAACTGGAAACAACCCAGATGTCTTTTAACAGAGGAATGGATGTGGAAAATGTGGTACATTTACACAATGGAGTACTACTCAGCTATTAAAAAACAATGAATTTATGAAATCTTAGGCAAATGAATGGAACTAGAAAATATCCTGAGTGAGATAACCCAGTCACAAAAGAATACACATGGTATATACTTATTGATAAGTATATATCTGCCAAAAAGAAGCTAGGAATACCCACAATACAACTCACAGACCACATGAAACCCAAGAGGAAAGAGGATCACACCAATGTGTGGATGCTACAGTCCTACTCAGTAGGGAGAAGAGAATAATCTCCGGGAAGTAGATGAGAGAGGGATCTGGGAGGGAGAGAAGAGAGGGCGGGTAAAAATGGGGTAGAGTTTAGATATAGGAGGAGATGGGGGAGAAATACAGAGGGTCAGGAGTTTGAAAGTAAGGTTGTAGCAGTGGGGGAAGGGGACCTGGAGGTAGCCACTAGAAAGTTGCAGATGCCAGGGACACAAAGAGCTTCCTAGAACCCAACAGGGTAGACATGCCTAAATAACCAACAAAGGGGAGATAGAATCTGTAGAGAAGATATCCAGTGGATAGTCACATACCGCAATTGAGGGATGGGTCCATCCACTCACTTCTAAAATATTAATCCATAATTCCTCCTCTCAAAAGGAAATGCAGGGACAAAGAATGGAGCAGAAACTGAAGGAACGTCTATCCAGAGATTGCCCTGCCTAAGGACCCACTCCATCTGTTGACACCAAACCCAGACACTATTGCTGATACCAAGAACTGCTTACTGAGAGGACCCTGGTATAGCTGTTCCCTGAGAGGCTCTGTCAGAGTAGGACCAATAGAGATGTGGATATACACAGCCAAACATTGGCGTGTGCATGGGGTCCCCAATGGGAAAGTTAGGGCAAGAACTGAAGGAGCTGAAGAGGTTTGCAACTCCATAGGAAGAACAATATCAACCAACCAGATGCTCCCAAAGCTCCCAGGGACTAAACCATCAACCAAAAAGTACACAGGGAATACCTATAGCTCTAGCTGGATCTGTAGAAAAAAAAAAAAAGGCCTTATCTGACATCGCTGGGAGGGGAGTCCCTTGGTCCTGTGGAGGCTTGATCAGCCAGGATAGGGGAATGCTAGGCTGCTGAGGCAGGAGGGGGTGAGCTCTGAGAAAGCACACTCATAGAGGCAGCGGGGAAGGAAGAGGGGATAGTGAACTTGTGGAGTGGATACTTCAAAGGGGAATAACATTTGAAATGTAAATAAATAAAATAACAATAAGGCCAGGTTATTTTCAAATTAGTGAGACTCTATTGAAACAGAATAGTAAGACAGGGGAGGACATAGTTTCACTCATAGTGGCTTTTTTTTTAAGGCATTTTTTTTATTAGACATTTTCTTCATTATCCTGAGTGAGGTAACCCAATCAGAAAAGAACACATATGATATGTACTTACTGATAAGCGGATACTAGCCCAGAAACTTAGAATTTCCAAGATACAATTTGCAACACACATGAAACTCAAGAAGAAGGAAGACCAAAGTGTGGAAACTTTGCTCATTCTTAGAATGGGGAACAAAATACCCATGGAAGGACTTACAGAGACAAAGTTTGGAGCTGAGATGGAAGGAAAGATCATCCAGAGACTGCCCCATCTGGGGATCCATACCATATACAACCATTATAGTGCTGTTTCTGTTTTTGTTTTTTTTTGTTTTTGTTTTTTGTTTGTTTTTAAAGATTTATTTATTTTATGTACATGAGTATACTGTAGCTCTCTTCAGACACACCAGAAGAGGGCTCTGGATCCCATTACAGATGATTGTGAGCCACCATGTGGTTACTGGGAATTGAACTCAGGACCTCTGGAAGAGCAGTCGGTGCTCTTAAAGACTGAGCCATCTCTCTAGCCCCATAGTGCTTTCTTTAAGCACTGGCAAAATTAAAGTCTAATCTTTAGTTTTAGAAAAGAAATTCAATTTTGAAGTTTTGTTTTGGTTTTATGTATGGGTTGGGGGTTTGTAAACTCATGTGTATGTGTTAGTACATGTGTCTGCATGTGATTGTAGCAGTCTGAACTTGACACTTGGGGTGGGTGATTGACTATTAAAGTGTCCACTCACTCTCAGGCATTTATGAAAAATCATGATGACACAAGTACTAAAGACTCAGGTGTGAGTGACAGTTCTAATTTCAGAGTACTTATGATATGTAGGGGAGGTATGTATAAGTCACAAAGCAAAATTTAATAGTGTAATTTCTATTATGTTTATTCGGCAGAAAATTTGGGTTAAGTTAGAAGTTAGCTGAGAGACTCTTCCAGCAAAATGGCCAACAACCTTAAATGGTATAGACATGTCAGTGCTTTTATTATTAAACCACAAGTAGGATTCTGAAAGCCTGCCATAGTGGTAAAATCCTAAAACATTGACCTTCAGATTGTACCTATCAGGCTATGTTCCCATGCTTCACCTCAGCTTTAATTTTTAACCTAACATCTTTTATATAAAATGATATTCAATACATAATATGTGTGTATTATGTTTAATTTCTGTGTGTACATTTGTTGTATATAAAGGTAGTAATAAGTAATAATTGAGACATCTATTTATTTATCAATTAAGCAACATTTATAACATTCTAAGTATTATTTCTTCTGGTCTACTCTTGTAGGATTTTGTTTGGTTTTACTTTTTCAAGGACTTCGGACATCACTTGATTATTAATTTGTGGGAAGAAAGAAAACTAATGTGGATCACCAACCAAGAAAGTGTGTCAAGTAAGCACATGGATCCATAAAATTTAGCATCATTTTATGAAGCACACTTTCTTCTCATTTTCTTTTGTGCATTTTCCTTCTTTGTAGAGATGGGTATTGTGAAAAGCAGGGAAGATTACTAAAGGATAATTGTTGAAAGAAAGCCATGATGGTATATTGGCTTCTCCATGTTCTTCTATTTACATTTTGGAAAAAATCAGGACATTTGACTGTGAGGTCCTTCTTTATAATTATTTTTAGAATTGCTTAATAGCCAGTGTGTGTGTGTGTGTGTGTGTGTGTGTGTGTGTGTGTGTGTGTGTGTGTGTGTGATGTACTTGATATTGAGAAGTTTTACCTTGATAATATAGCTTAATTTTTTTGTTGTTGTTATTTACCTGTAGGGGTTTGTAACAGATATTTATTTTTGATTGTTTCATCAGAATACCTCAAGAGCATGCTTTAAAATATCTGTTGTCTAATAATTATTGAGGTCTTGAAGTTGGTGATCAGAGAAGAGGTATGATGTGGTTGTTTCCTACACTACATGTGAGTTGGAGAAATTGGGCTCATTTCTTCTTCACCTTTTTTTCTTTTTAAATTAGATATTTTCTTTATTTACATTTCAAATGATTTCCTAGTTTCCTTTCCTAGTTTCTTCTCCAAAAATCCCCTATCCCTCTCCCCCCACTGCTTCCCAACCTACCCACTCATGGTTCCTGGCCTTGGCATTCCTGTATACTGGGGCATAGAGTCTTTGCAAGGCCAAGGGCCTCTTCTCCCATTGATGGCCGACTAGGTCATCCATAGCTACATATGCAGCTAGAGACACGAGTCCCACCATGTGTTTTCTTTGATTTGTGGTTTAGTCTCAGGGATCTCTGGGGGTGCTGGCTAGTTCATATTGTTCCTCCTATAGAGCTGCTAGCCCCTTCAGCTCCCTGGGTACTTACTCTGGCAAATACAGAAGTGGATGCTTCTTCTTCTTCCTCTTCTTCCTCCTCCTCTTCCTCCTCCTCCTCCTCCTCCTCCTCCTCCTCCTCCTTCTCTTCTTCTT
>NC_034591.1:45607322-45660414 GCF_900095145.1 Mus pahari
TAGCCGCCAGTTGTTCCAGCACCATTTGTTGAAAATGCTGTCTTTTTTCCACTGGATGGTTTTAGCTCCCTTGTCAAAAATCAAGTGACCATAGGTGTACTGCACCTTTCTAATTATCCACCCCACTTTTTATTATCTCTCTGCTTCCACATTCCACAGTTCTTGTTTTTGTTATTGCTATTTTGTGACCAACTGGAATCATCTGTTTGACTATAGTTTGGAATTACCCACTGCGGCTTGGTAAGTATATTTTTAAATTGTTTGTTTTAGTTATTTTAACTACTTCTTCATATAGTCAAAGTAGAATTCTGGTTTCCTCATGGGGTAGCGCATTAATATAAATATAAGATAGTTAAAATAGCTCCCACAGTCATCTTCTAAAGACTTTAATGTACTATAGACCTACCCGTGAATATATTGAAGAAGTGATATATTGATACAATAGTAGATGTTGATCTTATTACTTATTGCATATAAAGTTAAAGAGTAAACAAACTAAAATGGCGGTGTATTAGATTATTAATATATTTTAATGACTATAAAATGAATAAAATTATTGTCCAAGAAGCTGTGACAGGGAGGAATATGCAGTTGGTTACAAAGCACTATTAAATATTATTTTTTGACACATGGCTGGCATATGGATGTTCATTAATAGTCTTGTTGAACTGGACAGAAATCACTTAAATAAAAATTTTGCCTATGTGATCCCTGGTTAAAGCAGAGAAACTGAGATCTTCAGATATTGGTTATTGCATTACTGAGAGAGAGATTTGGAAATGTATCAATGGGCTATGTTAGAACTGCAAGAAGGGAAGTCATTTGGAAATGTCTAAAAGTAATGAACTACTAAGTACCAGAAGTCCTATTTAAAAATTTCTTCAATATTACAACAAAAAAAGGAAACCAACCAACCAACCAACCAAACAAACAAACAAACAAACAAACAAAAAAACCCCAGAACATAGAAAGGAAATAACTATGTCATTTGAGGTATATTTTGAAAATCTAAAACAGTTGCATGACTCACACAAGAATAATGTCTTGAGAAGTAATCAATTGGAAATGCAAATTATTCTAGTTCTTAATGTCCACAGGGTAGTTGCAGACTGGTCCCCTAGAATGAGATCTAGTTCCTGACAGACAATGATATGATGCTTAACTCTATTACAGGCAGTACCCCAGAGTTTATTTTTTCCCTCGCTCTCCTCATCTTTTCTCTTATACTGATCTTGTTGGGAATAATTGATACCAAAGGTACCACAAACTAGATGGTTCCCTGTAAAAGGAAGGATAATATTTAACCAATTTAGCTGACAAGTGATGTATTCAACTCTCTGACTTACACATTGACTCCTCATGGTTCTCATGGCCTGCTGGTTTCAGTCTGTTTGATTTCTGATGCTGTTGTTTTTCTCAGAATTCATAATCAATATACATAGAATGACCTTAAATAATGCATGCATCACAGTTTTGATCTGAGCTGCCCAGGTGTCTCTAAGAGCAATTGATCTGGACACTGCTGTCCTTGCATAGCTCTTTGCCTAATAAAGGAGTCATTACAGTGAATCATCAATACCAGCTCTTCTCTTCTTCATATGGTGAAATCCTGTTGACCTTCAGGTTTTAGATTGTGACTTCATCAGGGTTTCCCACCTTTGCCTCTTGAGTCTGGTTCTTATCCTCCATTTATGTTCATGTTCAGCACTCCATTTCTCTGAGAACACTAATCACAATCAAATGTCCCTGCTGACTCAGCAGTGATATCTCAGTGCACAGACACAATGCTCTGAATAATTTAAGCCATCCTTTCCAGTAGCCATGAACTTCTGCAGTCCGACAAAAATGTAGTTATCAAATCATTTATTAATGTCCTTCTCTAGTCAATACTATTTTAGCACAACTTTATCATATGCCATTTGACAGGTTTTCTTTTCATGATTGGCAGCTGAGACCTGGTGAGGACCAGCTAACCAGTCCACACTGCCTCTCTTAAAGAACAACTTCATCTTGAACTGTGGAGAAGAGGTGATAGGAGTTTTCATACTATTAATATGTTATGAGAAGGCGAAGAGCAGTTTGTATCCCAGATGAAATTGAAATACTGATCATGTCAGGCTAAGTTAAGCAGTAGTCACCTGGCTCTGTGTTTGGTGATGTCTCTGAGGATCGCCTTGCCAAGGATAGCTGTTTTAAGCAATAATTCAGTAATATAGATATTCATGATCAGTTCTGAACAAGTCTTCTCACCAGATGTTTAGTGAACAGTATTCCAGGGAAAAAATGCCTTCATTGGGATATGTGCATTGCTCTGTGGGATTAGTTATTATTAATTATGACAGGAGCTTTTGCTTTTCTCATGCACAGGAAAAGCGTTTCCTGAGTTCTGGGAGCAGGTCACATTCAAACTAAACACTCTTCATGAAGAAAGCAGTTCAAAATTCAGTAACAGCAAATTGTACTTTCCTGTGTTTCTCCTTTCTCCAATGATTCTCAGAGGTGTTCTACTCTGAGCCAAAGGCCACATTCTCACACAGTGAGGGGTCAATATGACATAAGAATTAAGAATGCCTAAAAAAATTCATGTAACTGGATAACACAAATATTAGGTTCACATGAGGTTATTTGAAGACTGCAAAGGTGATATTATGGAAACCACATGCTTAACAATACATTATTAATGGCAGTGCATGTGACTATGTCAAAGGTTGATGTATGTTTGTATGAAAGGACAACGTATTATATGTAAGAGTTTAGCATTATCATCCTTATAACTTTGGAAGATTCTCAGATGCCCACCCCTCTCATCTCCCATCCTTCCACTGCCAACCCACACTGCAGCTTCCTTGTGTTGACATAGATACTGAACAATTGAGGGCCAGTGTGACTGCATCAGCAGCAGTGGGCAGAAGCAAAGATCAGGGGGAAATGGAGACACATTTATACAGATTCTAAGCTGAAGAATATCCCACTCATTGTCATCAAAGAGAGAAGAGATTTGTTGCAAGTTGTGGGCAGAGAGCTACAGTAGGATGGACTGCATACATAAGGGAAATGTGAGCATAGGAACCATTCCTGACACTATGGAGAAATGCTTTGGAAAGCTGGGAGTACCCATTCTGATCAACAGTGATTTACAGCATTACAGGGCAGGTAAGATGGCTTTGCAAATAGTTTTGAACATCAGACTGGTGAGTTTCAGGCTGTTTATAAACCAACACTGCTAAAATTGCTTAGAGGAAGCACAGTTCTATTCATGGATGATATTTGAAATAAGACACATGGGTGCAGAAGAATCTGACATCTATGTGAACAAATCTATTAAAGCCTGGTCATTATGTGGAACTGATGAATACTTTGTTGCAGACCAGTGTTTCAGATGGCCATTGTGAACTGTTAAACTTGTCACACCTAATATAACAGATGAAATGAAATAATAGCTTTACACTGTGTTAGTCTGATCTATCTTATCACTTTAAATAAGAAATTATTTATGTAGAAATTCACACTAAACTTCTGGTACAGGAAAACTATGTAGGAACAGATATTTTAAGGAAGGCAAAGTCATAGATAAAAGAGCCTTCATGCTTTACATGTGACTATTTTGTGAGATATCAGAAGAATAAAGTGTCACAGTAAGAATGATATCCATAGGATAATGAGTAGGCAGCTGCAATAACAAATTATAAGTTTCTTTGTTATTTTAGGTATATTAATATAATCTATTAGCAATTTATTATAATGTATTAGGAAAATTTGTTATAATTAATGTGATTCAGAATAAAATATTTTCTATAACCAGTTAATTAACTGATCTGATCCTTTTTAACAATCAAATTGTGAATGAAAATTTTCTATGACATATTTGGTAGATTTTATAGTATTTAATGTGTGATGTTAATATAAATTTTGAGAATTGGAATAATAACAATTAATATTATACTAGAATGAGAGTGACTATCACTGTTTGCATTTCCATTGCTGTGAAGAGGCACCATGACCAAGACAACTATTATAAAGGACAACATTCAACTGGGGCTGACTTACAGGTTCAGAGATTATCATCAAGTTGAGAAGCATTGCAGAGTGCAGGCAGGCATGGTATGGGGGAAGGAGCTGAGAGTTCGATGTCTAGTTCTGAAGAAAACTAGGAGAAGACTGGCAAATCTCACCCTATAGTGACACACTTCCTCCACCAAGGCCACACCTATTCCAATAAGTACCACAACTCATAATAGTATCATTCCCTGAGGGCCAAGAATTCAAACACATGAGTCTATGGGGGCCAAACGTTTCAAACCACTTCAATGACTAACAAACTAGTACCACTCAAAATTCATGGCCATCTTGAACACAACTTTATGATAAATTTTCAAAAGATACTTGAAATATTTTATATGTGAAATATTTTGAACCAGTATTGCTAAATCTTACTAAAACTTAATTGATAAAAACCAATAGTATTAACAATAAAATAATATTTTGGTTGAATTTAGAAGATTTTGCTACTTCATGAAAAATTACCAATGAAAATAGGTTGATTTTTAAAAAAAATTTATATAATTTTCAGAAAAATATATTTAAATTATATCTTTGTATCTATGTAATAATCTATGTTTCTGATCTTAAATTTTCTCGAAATGTTGTGTTATTCTCGTGATAACTGATAATGTTTAGTGTGGACAAAAGTGCAAAAGAAAAAGGCTTTGTTTGCTAAAATTAGTGTAGTTTTGGTTATTTTACCAAATTCTGGTTTGTTGTAACCCAAGTATAATGTACATGTCATTTGTCAATCAACATGGGATGGTATGCTATAGTGTGAAATGGTAAATATGGCTGAAATAGTGAATCCCCTCTATGTCAGTGTCAGGGTAAAGTATAATAAAGCTTTGAAATTTGCCAATATCAGGGTCAGAGTCCAGTTCATCATGGAAAAGCACAAGGCACAAATTCTACTTACCTGGCATTTCTATTCCCTTCTTCTTTGTCTGTGCATATAAATAATAACCAAAGCTCACAGAGTACTCTTACTAAATTCTTGCTTTTCTTTTAAACCACACTTAGTGCCCCACACTGTTACGATGAACTAATTACTTGGTGGTTGGAGAATTCAGCTGGAGCTTCGTGATACTTCTGTCACTTAAGACAAAAAACACTTTTTTAAAAGTGGGTTTTAAATCAAAACCAGATGTTAATATACCCAGAATTTGAGATGTACCAGATTTGCATTTCTACAGAGGAAATCTACTCTCTAAAATTATTTTTTTTACCTGAGGTAAACTAATATTGAATATAAATCTCATGTTGACTCATCATTCCATAAAACCCATTTCCAATGTGAATAACTTTCTAGTCACTGAATCCCAGCCCCTAACTTTAACTAACCTGAGAGCCACTCCTCCCAGGGCAACAAATAGGCTAAATGTGGGCCCCTATCTCACCTACCACTCCTGATATTCAGTCCCTCCAGTTCACTCCCTCCTTGTCATGTGCTTTCTCCTCTCTGAGTCAGTGTCCAGACACCACTGGCAAAAGGAGTCAGATCATAATACCGTACTACATGACTCCTTCAGCCTTAATATTTCTCTTCCTGGCTCTCATTAGAAAAGAGCAGGTTTGTAAGGAATAAAAATGAAATAAGACAAAATAATACAAAACTAATATCTCAGAATAGGTTAACACAAAAAGAAAGACAGGAACACAAGAAGAGTCCCACTTACCTGATAGTCAGAAATTTCCTAAGAATACAAACTGGAAATCACATATTCAAGGGACTGGTAGAGTAAAAAGGATGTTAAAATAAGTAGGTTAAGAAAAGGTACAAACTCTGAAACAACTTGTTAGACAAGGAACTTCCAGAGGTGCCATTAAGCTCATTTTCTCTTGGCTCCCCATTGCTGTGCATGAAGCCTATGATTAAGAGGAATTTGCCTACTCAGTGAGATGTTCTGAAACAAAACTAAATTTGCATTTACAAGTGATCATTTGCTGGACATAGCTTCTGGGTTAGAGATCTCCATGTGTCCACTTCTTTCATCTCTAAGACCCCATCTGGTACAGATCTTTAGAGGCCCTGTGCATGCTGCCTCAGTCTTGGTGAATTCATATGTGTGTAGGTCTTGATCATTTAGAGGGCCTTGTTTTCCTGATGTACTTCATTGTCTTTTGCTCTTTTACTCTTTCTACATCCTCTTCTTCAGGGTTTCCTGAGTCCTAACTGGAGGGGTTTGATGGCAACATCTCATTTAGGGATGAGTGATCCAAGATCTTTCACTCTCTGCATAATATTTGGCTGTTGTTTTCTGCATTTGTGTTCACCTGCAGGAGAAAACTTCTCTCTTTCCTGTGTCCCATATAGTGTGTGTCCCACCTTTATATGTTTACAAGTACATAATACTAACTTCAATATTTTAAATGTATGTCATAAAGCCTTTACAACAATCCAAGGCTTTGGAGCAGCAAATGCTACATTTATAATGTTTTAAATGATTATGTGCCATACTAACAGTTTGAATAAATATGGTAGTTTGAATAAGCATGACCACCATAGACAGGTGTTTGATGAATGGATCACAGAGGAGCACTATTAGGCACTGTGGCCTTTTTGAAATAGGTGCAGCCTTGTTGGATGTCAGGAGCCATCCTGGAAAGGTTAAAGGCATGCAGCTAGAGACTTGAGCTCAGGGGGTACTGGTTCGTTCATATTGTTATTGCACCTACAGGTTTGCAGCCCCGTACAACTCCTTGGGTACTTTCTCTAGCTCCTCCATTGGGGACCCTGTGTTCCATCCAATAGCTGACTGTGAGCATCCACTTCTGTGTTTGCCAGGCACTGGCATAGCCTTACAAGTGGCTGCTATATCAGGGTCCCTTCAGCAGAATCTTGTTGGCATGTGCACTAGTATCTGGGTTTGGTGGCTGATGATGGGATGGATTCCCAGATGGGGTAGTCTCTGGAAAGTCCATCCTTTCATCTTAGCTCTAAATTTTGTCTCTGTACCTATATCCTTTCATGGGTATTTTGTTCCTTATTCTAAGGAGGAATGAAGTATCCACAAAATGGTCATCTTTCTTGGTTTTCCTGTGTTTTGCAAAACGTGTCTTAGGTATTCTAAGTTTCTGGGCTAATATCCGCTTATCAGTGAGTGCATATCTAGTGACTTCTTTTGTGATTGGGTTACCTCACTAAGGTTGATATCCTCCAGATAAATCCATTTGCCCAAGAATTTCATAAATTCATTGCTTTTAATAGCTGAGTAGTAAACCATTGTATAAATGTACCACAGTTTCTGTATCCATTCCTCTATTGAGGGACATCTGGGTTCTTTCCAATTTCTGGCTATTATAAATAAGGCTGCAATGAACATAGTGGAGCATGTGTCCTTATTACCAGTTGGAAGATCTTCTGGGTATATGCCCAGAAGAGGTATTGCTGGTTCCTCCGGTAGTACTATGTTCAATTTTCTGAGGAACCGCCAGACTGATTTCCAGAGTGGTTGTACAAGCTTGCAATACCACCAGCAATGGAGGAGTGTTCCTCTTTCTCTACAACCTCGCCAGTATCTGCTGTCACCTGATTTTTTAATCTTAGCCATTCTGACTGGTGTGAGATGGAATCTCAGGGTTGTTTTGATTTGCATTTCCCTGATGACTAAGGATGTTGAACATTTTTTCAGGTGTTCCTCAGCCATTTGGTATTCCTCAGTAGAGTATTCTTTGTTTAGCTCTAAACCCCATTTTTTAATGGGGTTATTTGAATTTCTGGAGTCCAGCTTCTTGAGCTCTTTGTATATATTGGATATTAGTCCTCTATCAGATTTAGGATTGGTAAAAATCCTTTCCCAATCTGTTGGTGGCCTTTTTGTCTTGTTGACAGTGCAATTGTGATAAAAACTGCAAGGTACTGGTACAGCGACAGACATGTAGATCAATGGAATAGAATTGAAGATCCAGAAATGAATCCACATACCTATGGTCACTTGATCTTTGACAAGGGAGCTAAAACCATCCAGTGGAAAAAAGAAAGCATTTTCAACAAATGGTGCTGGTACAACTGGCGGCTATCATGTAGAAGAATGAGAATTGATCCATTCTTATGTCCTTGTATAAAGCTCAAGTCTAAGTGGATCAAAGACCTCCACGTAAAACCAGAGACACTGAAACTGATAGAGGAGAAAGAGGGGAAAAGCCTCGAAGATATGGGCACAGGGAAAACATTTCTCAACAGAACACCAATGGCTTGTGCTGTAAAATCAAGAATTGACAAATGGGTCCTCATAAAAAATGGCAACCTTTTCTTACAATAAGACAGTTCTGTTTTTGTTCTGGTGCTTGGGCATTTGCTATGTTTGTGCATGTGTATGTGCATGTTTATGTCTATCTATCATCTATCTATCTATCTATCTATCTATCTATCTATCTATCTATCTATCTATCTATCTATCTATCCATGAAAGAATAGTGTGTCTGTGTAAGCATGTAAGGTGAAGAGGGAGATTGTTGGACCCCCAAAAGATGAATGTGTCTATTAATTTATATATGTTTATCCATATTTGCTGCTGTAAAAGTTTTCCTGCTGGTTCAATAAACGTTAATTGCTTTAAACTTCCTTCCTGTCTGGACATGGACTCTGGACAGGAGAGAAAGAAGCCATTAATCCTTTACTTCATCCCCTGCTGTTAAGCAACAGGTGTTAATTAGCCCAGAGGCCTGCAACTTCTGGCTTCAGTTACTTAGAGTCAAGACAGGTAAAAGTTATTTTATTAAGCAACTTTTATTCTTCCAAGATCAGGTCTTGCCCCTGTCAAGGGCTATTGTCCAGAGAGAGCCCAGCTGGGGCTTCCCACAGTTGGAGGAAGTGTGTTACTGTGGGGTGGGTTTTGGGGTGTCCTGTGCTCAAGCCTCTCAGTGTGGCACACAATCTCTTTCTGCTGCCTGAGGATGAAGATGTAGAGCTTTACTCCTCTAGTACTATGTCTGCCAGCATGCTTTGATGCTTCCCATGATGCTAATGATGTAAACTTCTGAAACTGTAAGTCAGTCTCATTTAAATATTTTCCTGTGTAAGAGTTGCCTTGGTCATGGTGTCTATTCACAGCAACAAAACCCTAAAACAAAAAGTATGTGTGCTTAAATGAATAAACTTAAAATTGTGGGAAAACATGCAATTAATGTTAAAAAGGGTAGAAAATATCATATGGAAATAAAAATAAACATCATACAGTACAAACATATTCAGAAGAAACACAGTATGATAAGGCCCATCCTCAAATACATGCAAACACTCATGTGTAAAAACTAAAACAATCCAATTAAATGGTTCAAAACTCAAAAAACTATTTTAATAATTGGTGGAGTTTGGCACAATTCTGTAAATATATATGCACCTGGTGACTTTACTCTTTAGTATTTGCTATTAATTAAGTTAACGTCTTTTATCCAAATCTTAAGTAAGTTTTTAAAAGTTTATGCTGGAGTAGAAATGACAGAAAGAGAGTACTCACACATATCCACAAAAATCAAGAAGAAGAGGAAGGAGAAGAAAAGAGGTTATGAAAGGAAAGAGGGCGGGGGCAGAGAAGATAGACAAAGAGAAGAATGAAGACAAAGCAGGCACTCCAGAGTGGAAGTGTACAATGCCAGTAGTTGTACTTATTCTCTGTCAGTAAGCCATTTTTCCCTTAAAGTACATGAATATTCAGACAGCAGACTATGAACTGCCCTTAGCTTTCATTGTCTATCTTTTCCCTTGGATGAATTCCCTTTTCGATGGTTTCCTTTAGCTGCTATGTTGAGATGTCTTCATTATATAACTTCAGGCATATGGAACTAGTATGTGGCCTTCTTCCATGCATGAATCCTTGTACTGTTTTGAATTCTTAATGAAAAATCTTTTTCTCTGATAGGAAAGGGAACATTATGTATGAAAATATAGTTCAGAAATTTGCTCATGGGTTCATTTCCAATGGTAATGCTTTTTGAGCTGTGATAAATGATAAAAATCAGAAGTATTTTTTTTTTCATCCAAGATTTTAACATGACTTCCAAAAGTGTTCTTGACCCCATTCTGAAATGAAGTGTCCTTTTCTTGCTGGAAGGCATTTGTTACACTGCCACTTCCAATGCAAGTCTTACCAGTGTGTTGCCTTTATCTACATGCAGTGTTTTATTGGCCTCTGTATCTGTCATTCACGTGTGGCCATAACTATAAGCTTTTTGAAGTAAGTGCGAATGATATTCACTGTCAAATGAAGGTGAAATATCCCTGCCTAGGGTAAGTACCTGAATTGATTTTTCTCAGATTAAATTGCTAAGCCAACATGCCTCAACCATTCAAAAATTCACAAGGCATGTGTTTAGCATCACTATGGGTTAGACCCTATTTTGAGGTTCAACCCTATTTGGACAACATTAATTAAACTGAAAATATCCCCCCTCATATAATTTGAATTCTATAAAAATAAATGAAGCTAAATAAACATGTCTAATGCTAAAATAAACAAAATATATTTAAAAATTTGCAATGAGGGTACTATTTTGATTCTGTGGTCAATAAGTTTGAATGATTACTTTTTGGCATATTTTCTATTTTCTAGACTTGTCCTTCTATTGAATCATTTGACTAGCATGTCATTATCAGATTATTTGAACACTTTGGCCATTTTTCTTCAATTCTTTCTTCTGTAGAGATGCCAATTATAGAATCCAGTTCCTTGAGAATACTAGGCAAGTGCTATACTACTAAAGCAAACCATAGATCCCAATGTTTTCTTTTGAGTTTCTCCTGGTTAGACCATCTACAGCTGTGGAACAACCCTTTTCAGCATCACATCGAGTTGGAGCTTTCTCCCGAAACAGAATATCTACCAATGGAGGAAGTGATACTTACCCATCATTTGTAGTAAATCTGTGAAGGAAAATTCTCTGAATGGCAAAGTAAGTGTAACACCACCATAAAGCAAGTTATTGTCCCTTATACTAAAGTCTTCTACATTTAGCTCACTCCTCCAAGGGAAGAGACCATTACTATAGTAAATAAAAACATATTTTGTCAATTGACCATTGATTAGGCAGCTTTCTGCTATTGTTATTAAAACCAAGGTAATCAACTGAAAAAGAATGGGTTATTTTGGTACATTCTTTCGGGAGTCTCAGTTTACTGACATTTTCCTATTGCTTTTGAGCCTGTGTCAAGAGTAAACATCAAGGATTATGTGGTAGAGCAAAGCTGTTCACCCAATGATATTCAAGAAAAATACAGAAGACAGTCACCAAGATCCTAATATTCCCTCCAAGTGTGTAATTACAGAGCTAAACAGAATTACAGAGCTCAACAGAGGAGTCTCTAATGGACAAGATACACTTTAAAAATTTTCATCATCCTTAGTCCTCAGAGAAATGCAAATCAAGATGACTTTGAGATTCAATATTATACTCACACTCAAGAGATAGCATGTGCTGTTGAGGATGTGAAGCAACAGGGACACTCCTCCACTGCTCTTGTAAACTTGCACAAGTACTTTGGAAATAAATTTTGTGTTTTCTCAGAAAATTGAGAATTTTTTACTCCAAGACCCAGTTATGGCACTTCTAGGCATAAACCAAAAACATGCTCCACCATACCACAAGGACACTTGTTTAACTATGTTTATAACAGCTTCCTTCATAATAGTCAGAAACTGGAAACAATTTAAATGTTACCTAACTGAAGAATGAATAAAGAAAATGTGGTACATTTACAACTGTTAAAAACAAGGACATCATGAAATTTTCAGGCAAATGGATTGAACTAAAATATATCGTTTTAAGGGAGGTAATCAGGACAGGAAAGAAAGCCATGGTATATACTCACTTCTAAGTGTATATTAGCCACAAAGTATAGACTAACCACACTACAATTCACAGACTCAAGGAAGGTAAGTAACAAGGAGGACCCAAGGGAGGATGCTTGAATATCAAGTAGAAGGAAAAACAAAATAGACATTGGAGATGGAAGGGGACTGGATAGGAGAGGAGGTGGGAAAAACAATGTGTTTGAGGAATCACGTGATCAGGTGTAGGGGGAGTGGGGAGAGAGAGACGGCTGGGAGGGAACAGAAATTGGTGGGTGGGAACATCTCTGGGATGTGGGAGGATCCAGGGAGTATCTGAGGGTGACCCTTGCTGAGACTCCTAATGGTCAATGATATGGAGCCTGAAGTGGCCATCTCCATTAGCCAGGTAGGATTTCCAGTGGAAGGATGAGGACACCAACCTATGTACACAACCTTCAACCCCAGATGTTTCCTGCCTACAAGAAATGCAAAGATAAAGATGGACCAGAGCTTGAGGGAATGGCCAACGAATAACTGGTCAAACTTGAGACTCAACCCACGAAAGCCAAAACCTGGCACTATTAAGGATATTCTGCTATATTTACTGACAGGAGCCTAGTATAATTACCATCAGAGAAGCTTCACTCCCCCCATCCCCCCATCCCCTCAGCTCCCCACCCCCACTGATGGAAACAGATGCAGAGACCCACAGCTAAACACTAGGCAGAGCTCAGGGAGCTTTGTGGAAGAGACTTTGGAAAGATTGAAGAAGACAGATGGGTCAAGGACACCACAAGAAGACGTACAGAGTCAACTAACTTAGGCTATTGGAGTCTCCCAGATTCTGAATCACCAATCAAAGATCATGAATGGACTGGATATAGACCCTCTGTACATGTATAGCAGATGTGCACCTTGGTTTTCATGTGGGACTGCCCTCCCTGCCTTTGGATCCCTTTCTCATAGCTGAACTGCCTTGGGGAGGGGGCAATGGGAAGAGGGGAGGCTTAAGGGGATACTGGGAGGAATAGAGGGAGAGGATTCTGTGATTGGATGTAAAGTGAGTAAATAAATTAATGAAAAAAGAAAACAAACATGGATTTAAATAATAACAATTATTAATAAAATAATCCACAAATAAAATGGAATAGGACAAAATAAACAAATGGAAGAAAAAAAAAGGAAAAGCATGAGAAACACATGGATGCAGAAATAAACAGGTTTACAGATATTAAAACCTAAAATCAGGAGCCATAATATATTTAAAGGTTCTGTAATATTAGAAAAATGGCATGAAAAAAAAATATGAGACAATGAACCTTCAAAGATTCCACCGAGTTCATGTGGTGCTTGCCATTTATTCCTGGGTATGAGGCCTGGCTTTAGAGTCTGTATCTGAAGTAAGACTCTACTGGAGAAATTTGAGTTTTCCTTGGTGAGAGGTTATTAATTGAATATAACTTATGGGTTAGATTTGGAGCTTGTGACTTCTTTTAGCCCTCGGACCTCATTTGGTGTATACCCCTGTAGGACCTGTGCCTGATGCCAAAGCCTCTGTGAGTTCATATGTGCACCAGTCTTGTTTCCTTGGGATCATCCAATTCATGTGGATTTTACAATCTTTCTGCCTCCTCTTAAACTGCACTCCCCTGAGGGGAGTGACTTCATGAAGACATCTAATTAAGGAATGAGTGTTCCAAAATCTCCTACTTTCTACCCAGTTGTGGATCTCTGTATTTGTTCCCATCTTTTGCAAGAGGAAGCTTCTCTGACGATGGCTGAGCAAGGGATTGATCAGTAAGTACATAGAATGTTGTTAGGAGTCATTTTATTACTGCAATCCCTTAGCAGAACAGTATTACTTGTCTTTATCTAGTCCCTGGTCTATTAAGTTTTAGATTGTCTGCCACTTCATTGGTATCAAAATTGGGTTCCGTCTCATGGAGTGGACATTAAATCCAGTCAGATTATTGGCTGGTTACTCCCACAATCTTTGTACCGCCATGACTCTAGTTTGTAGGTCACCATTGTAGAGAAAAGGTTTTGTAGCTGGGCTTGTGTCTATGTTTCTCCTTTGGAAACAGACACATACCTTCCATGAACAATAGTCAGAAGGGATGAAGGCTCTAGGTAGAGCCCAAGCAGCATAAGTGAGTTGTCCAGGTGTTGTCTTCAGTGATAGACAGAGGTTTGCCATTGATTTTTATGGGGAACAGCCTTAGCAACAGCTTGGTTTGTTTCATGATCGCCATGGGCCATTTTGGTTAACAACTTTATTAGATGCACTGTAAACCTCATTTATTGATAAGAGATGTCCAGTTATTTATCCAGATGTCTATTTTGCTATTTGCATACATGTATACATTTTATTTATTTATTTATTATTATTATTTTCTTTATTTACATTTCAAATGCTATCCCGAAAGCTCCCTATNCCCTCCCCCCGCCCCTGCTCCCCTACCCACCCACTCCCACTACTTGGCCCAGGCCTTCCCCTGTGCTGGGTCATATAAAGTTTGCAAGACCAAGGGGCCTCTCTTCCCAGTGATGGACGCTTAGGCCATCTTCTGCTATATAGGCAGCTAGAGACACAAGCTCAGGGCGTACTGGTTAGTTCATATTTTTGTTCCACCTACAGGGTTGCAGCCTCCTTCAGCTCCTTGGGTACATTCTCTAGCTCCTCCATTGGGGACCCTGTGTTCCATCCAATAGCTGGCTGTGAGCATCCACTTCAGTGTTTGCCAGGCACTAGAAAGTGTCTACTATAATAGGTTTCCTTGTGACCTCTTCAAATGACCCCAGGTTTCCTTGTGACCTCTTCAAATGACCCAAGGTTTCCTTGTGACCTCTTCAAATGACCCTAGGTTTCCTTGTGACCTCTTCAAGTGACCCTAGGTTTCCTTGTGACCTCTTCAAATCACCCTTAGTTTTCCTTTTACTTGCTGTATTCCCTAGATCCCATCTTCCTACCATCTACAGTAGAAACAGATCTTGAATGTTCAAGAGTAAAATTGCCAGTATATAGAGATTGCCTGACATTTCAAGATTTAAAGCCTTTTTTCTGAGAGACTGAACTTTATTTAATATTTGAATAATAACAATTTCTGTAAATCAAGGTTTATTTTACCGTGTGGTGATGAACTTTTTTTTTTTTTTTAAAACGGGTGAATCATACAAAGCAGAAAATTAGCACAAAAAACACTTTTTAGTTTTGACTCTCCTTTGATGTGATAAAATTAAACCTGAACTGTTACACAATGATTAATACATCAACAGTGTTCTGCTTTTCAGACATTACATTACAATATTAGTTTTTTTTTTAGATACCTGAGCTCAAGCAGCTCTTGTTATTAGAATAATGTGTTTTAATATCATGTATTTCTCCTATTTATTTTATTTCTTTTGTGGGGAAAATACAGATTTAATATTTAGAAAATAAAAGTTATGCCCCTGTGGGTTTTTCTTTATAGTTTTATGATTGGGGTTTAATCTTGTTTATGTGCATTTACTGATTATGTTTTTCTTCTTCAGGCACAGAGGAACTCAGAGCCTTGGGCAGAGATGGTGAGTACTCCGTCACTGAGCTTTCTCCCCAGCTCCAGAGTTAGGTATAACTCGGCCCTTTTTTTTTTTATAGTAAGTAATATGATTGTGTCCAAGCTTCTATTACAATGCATTTGTGACTTAATTCAGCACCTAATATTTTATAATGTGTTATAGTGTAAAATATATTATTGAAATGACTATATATTTTGTACAGATGTTAAGAATGATTTGATTCCCTTTTTCCAATGGTATGTTTGTTGATGGCATCCTAGTTCAATTCATGTTCAGACAGCCACATTGCTGAGAATCTAATGGGTATATCTTCTGACTGACATTCCTAGGAAACACAATCTCACAGAAACATTTCTTCTCCTCTGGCTCTTAAAGTCATTCCAGCCTATCTTTCTTACAGATTCCTGATTTCATAGGGCCTTAACCCTGTACAAAGAACTAAAGAGAACTAATATATGCCAAGAGTTAAAAAAATATTTCCCCCCAGGAAATAGCACACCAATTGGATATGCAGCATCAAGGGTCAGCCCTGCAAACATACATAGAAGTAAACTACAAAGTGAACATTTTGTACTCATTAACTTAAGTGTACACACATACACACACACACACACACACATATATATATATATATATATATATATATATATATATATATATATATAAAACACCTGTAGAAAAGAAGTGGTTAATTTGCTAGAGAGAAGCAGAGGGCTCTGGAGGGAGAACAGTGGAGGCAGAGATGATGTAATTACATTATAGTCTCAAAAATAAAATCATAATTAAATGCATAATATATTTTAAATAATCTATTTTCATACTCTATTTAACATACTAAAACTTACTGAAATTTTGAGTACAATTTTTTTCTGTAATTGAGTGACTACATTAAGAAAATTTGTCCAAGAAATAATATAAATAATTTTAAATGTTTAAAGAATTCATTGAGTAAATATATAAATGCAGAAGATCGACATATTTAATAAAAACAATCAATTCATTAACCAATCCAGAAAAGGACTAATTGTTCTCAGATACAAATCTAGTTGTAATTACTCTTGAACATTTATTGTACAAAACTGAAATTCATTACTTCATTCTGTAGCCATAATTCTCTCGATTTGTGACAGTCAACCATTAAAATGGAGAATGAAGTGACAAGTACAGGACTAGTTGAAAGAATTTGAAAAAGAAACAGAGAATGATAACGAGGACATACATTGCTATTGGTGAGGGGGTGAGGGTTAGGAGTGGGAGTTAGAGTTGTGTGTGGAAGCTGAGGTTGTCAACTGCCTTGCCCATCACTGACACCCACTGCAAATCACTTCCTAAGCCTTTTGACTTCTTGATATATGGGAACCTGTCAGTCCTCACTAAAATACCCACTTGTGAGCTAACGCATAAACAAAGAAAGCTGCTCCCAAATGGGTTTAGACAAGTGTGATGGAGAACAGAGTATAATGCTCATTCCATCTTCATTGTGATAAGTTAGTGTGCTACTCTGCCCAGCAGGAAGCTCATGTAAGCACAGACGTGTTTGCAGCTGTGTGCAATGTAGTGAATGGAAACTGAAAATCTCCAGGATTTCCATAGAAAAGTCATGAATATTCAGACTCTTGTATGTTCATTCAAACCTATACATCTCTCTCTCTATCAAAGGTTGTTCTTCCTATGAGTTAGTCTACTGTACTTCCTGTAACAAATTTTCATTTTATTTTATTTTATTTTATTTTATTTTATTTTATTTTATTTTATTTTATTTCATTGTAAAACATTTTATATTTCGACAGAATCTCTCACTATATAACTCAGGCTATATAGAAAGTCACAAGTCTTCTGCCCCAGCTTCCCTAATGCTGATATTACAGATGAAATCCATCACGATTGGAAAACTTTTACTCTTGTTTTGATAAAAATATCATTTGAGCACAAAGTTTACGAAAAGGGGCAATGTGTGGCTGACTCCTGTTGATCATATAATTTTTTTAATGACTCTGAGCAAATATTTTGTGAATTGCTTAAGTATTATGTAATAGAATTCATTGAAATAGTGGACAAATAAAAAATAAGAACAATTTATATTTTAGGAATAGTTATTCTTCCATTATGTTGTTTCCCTGTGGCTTCTACTACCCTAGGAAAATATTGAGGCTTCATCTGACTCCTTTCTCTGCTCTTCACTGAAGATTCTGAATGATTTGATGGGTTTTTAATTATATTGTCAAATAAAAACTAAAAATAACCTAGAATGGTATCAAATTGAGATATCAAGCACCTTCAATAAATATGAATCATAAGAAATATCACTAATCAATGTTTTTGTTTTTGAAACTTTGTATAAAGGAGTATCTTAGGTGAGGTGACACAGTCACAAAGGAACAAACATGGTAGGTACTTAGTGATAAGTGTATATTATCCCAAAAGTTCAGAATATTCAAGATTCAATTCACAGACCACATGAAGTCTAAGAAGGAAGATCAAAATGTGGATGCTTCAGTGATTTTTAGAAGGGTAAACAAAATACTCACAGGAAGAACTGTGGAGACAAATATGAAGCAGAGACTGAAGGAAAGCCCATCCAGAGACTGCCCTACATGGGGATCCATCTCATATACAGCGAATGAACTCAGACATTATTGTGGATGCTGGGAATTGCTTGCTGACAAGGCCCTGATATAGTTGTCTCCTGAAAGGCTCTGCCAGAGCCTGACAAATACAGAGAAGGAATCTCTGCAGCCAACCATTGGACTGAGCTCGGGGTTCCCTGATGGAAGAGTTGGAGAAGGGACTGAAGGAGCTGAGGGGGTTTGCAGCCCCATAGAGGGAGCAAGAGTGTCAACAGGCCAGCTCCCTCCCCCACCCCCCAGAGCTCCCTGGGACTGGGCCACCAACCAATGAGTACACATGAAGTGACCCATGGCGCTGGCCACATATGTGCCAGAAAATGGCCTTGTTGGACCTCAGGGGGAGGAGAGGCTCTTGGGCCTGAGGGTGTTTAATGCCCCAGTGTAGGGGAATGCCAGGGCAGGAGGATGGGAGGTGGTGGGTGGAAGAGGATCCTCATAGAGGCAGGGGAATGTCAGATGGGATGGGGATGGTGGGGTTTTCCAAAGGGGAGACCTGGAAAGGGGAAGACATTTGAAATATAAATAAAGAAAATATCCAAGAGGGGGCGATGAGAAGACTAGAGAAAATATGTTAATTACTGTAAGTGCTCTCTGGAATAAACAGTCTAACATTAAAAAAAAAAAGATTAAAAAAACGACTAACTTAGGAATAGAATTAAAAGATAAAATATAGAAACTTGGAAAATATCTGTGTTTCCTGAGATATCATAGATACAGGGAGGAAGGGTGATTACAGTCCAATATATTGAAAAAAAAGTAAAAAAAAAAAAAGTCTCAATGAGAAGGGACATGACCTGTCATGCGATTTAATGTCCTGTTCACTGTCGATGTTCAAAAGGGAACATCTGTACCAGAGAGACAGCTCAGCTTTCAGAGCACTTGCTGCTCTGCAGAGGACTAGGTTCAGTTACCAGTATCCACGTGACAGCTCATAACTGTCTGAAATGTCAGTTTTAGGAGACTTTATACCTTTGTCTGTCCTCTGTAAACTCATCCACGCTCGTGGTGTGTACATATCCAGGTAGGATCATGCACATACATTTAAATCATAAACTAAATGGATCTTTTAAGAGAGGGAAAATAGTTATTTTAAACCTCTATGACTATAAGGTACATGCAGGAGTATTTCATTTTTCTCTGTATGATGGATTGTGCACAAATATTACAACGGAATTGATTATATTGGGAAAATTGAAAATAAACGAGATATTATGTATCAATGTTATTTCTGTATTATGCTAACAAATTGACTTTGTTAATAGATTAAGCTTTTGATCTTTGACTACAATCCTGAATGATTTCTTTCTTTTTTGACAAGGGCCAAGGACAATTTGATGCTACCATTTCTTCTGGATCACTTACCATTAGTGACCTATAAATATGGTGGAATCAGTAACTATTACCCTGTAGCGGCCAGGATTTTATGAATCAAACTTCTGCCCCTCAGTTCATCTCACCTGAGTCAAATGGAATGCTTCGGTACATCTGGTGACAACTTATATAGCTTGATGGCTTAGTTTGCCCAGTGGATAATTGGATTGCAATAATTCATACTTAATATTGTCCTACAAATGCCCTGTCTCTGCAATCCATTCATCACATGAACTTCCACAACCCAAAACCCCTTATGATACTGATGCTTTATCCCCATCAAAAATAATCACACAAATGTTCACATAAAGTGAGGAAATATCTCAGTGTCATTTTTACCTTTTCAGAAAAAAAAGTCTCAGTATGATTGCAGGGAAATGGAAAATTTTTACCCAGTCACTGCCATGTACCACTCTGAAACAATTTTATTTTGGATCTGGATCTTTTCTACTCTATAAAGAAGCCAGAAAACATATCTTATTGCCTTCATCTTTTTAACTATGCACATCGAAGTGTTCTTAAGGTTACCTAGCAACCACAAAATCATGAGATAGTAGAATTATAAAGCCCAGTAAAATAAGCAGTTACATTGGCATACTTACAGTGAGAGGGAACATGCTGGATTGGTCAGCCTACATGCTTTTGAGACTTAGAATAGTCATTGTGAAAATTGTGGGCCAATTTCACGAAAGTATCCTTAGTCATCAACTCCTGCTGTATTATCATGTAGAGGAATATCATTGAATGATTTCTATACAGTCATTCATCATATTATTTCCCAGTCTTTACAATGATTTCAATGAGAAGTTTACTGTTAAAATAAATGTATGTAAGAAAGATTCTAACAGATATTCTGAGTATCTTTCTCAACCATTATAACATTAAAGGCAAGTTTCAGCCTGTGCTATTTCTCTGTGTCATGTATTTTACTAGTTCTGTGAATGAAGTTCAATTAATGTGAGATGTTTCCAGAGATTTTGTTAAAATTTTGTTCAATTTAAATCAAGTAACAAAATATCCCTATTCATTTAAAGTAGCAAGTGCTCAACTAATATAAGCTAATTGAATACCTATCCAATTAATTTCAATAAGAAAAAATGTCCCTCATATAGTAAGGAATAAATACTTATTTTCAGTCCAGAATACAAATATTGTAAATGAGGTTGATTTCCAGACTTCTAATGAAGTTATGAGTCCATACATACATGTATATATGCATGCATACATCCACCCATCTATGCAGACATCCATACATGCAGCTGTCCTTTCACTCATTCATATATGCTGCATGCATCTGTTCGACGATCCGTCCACTTATTAGTCCATTGTTTATAGTTGACACTAATATAAGACTAAGGAAAGAAATATATTGATGCTGTGATCCATAAACATATAAAAATATCACCACAGAAATACACAGTTATTTGAGAATATAGAATTAGCAGCAATCCTTTGGTGAGATCTTCATTGAACTGACTGGGGAGCTGCCACGTGTTGCCTTGTGTTTGGCATGATGAATAGTCAACAGCATGTGCCATTGTGTGTTTGAATACAGATTCCAGTGGGGAGAAGTAGTTGCAATCAGGACCTGCCAGGAAATAGTTAATGTGACACATGCTGCTGGGACTTGGATCAGGTGAAAAGAGAAAGAAAAACAGGCCTAGAGAGCTCAATTTAGCACACTGACTTATAAATCAATGGTTCTCAAAAATAAATAGAATGAATCAATATATACCAGACATGGATTAAATAAAGTATGGCAAACATAGATTAAATAAAGAACCTTAAGTTTTTTGACATGTCCATTCTAATCTTCTGCTATTCTTCTGATATTCCTCATTCCTCCATTAAACTGTTACACCACGTATGCTAACTGCTTACACTGAAAGATTCATCCCTCATACAGCGTTGATATTTGCATTTCTCACACAGAGTGTTAGGATTAGTGCTGCCACAGCTCTCATCAATTCCAGCAAGGGATCTTCTTAATCTATCAGCTTTCAGATCCACATTCCTGACACTGCAGTATCTTCACTGATATGCTTGAAGTATGTAGCTGATATTATATCATAAATGTATCAATATTATATATATTTTCTAATAACAGTTTAACCATTTTTAGTACTAAGCCTGGAAACATTTTAAAAATGTATCTTCATTAAGTTTAATTGTGTGTAGGTGTTTGTGTCTGTGTGTCCCTAGGTACAAAAAGGACAGGTGTCTTGGGGGCCAGAAACATTTTTATCACCTGGACCCGAAGTCACAGCTGTTTGTGACTGGCATGGTTCTGATCATTGAACATTGGTTCTCTAGAAGAGCAACAGATGCTCTTAACCACTAAGCATTCTACCAAGCACAATATTTGATCCTTTATTGGTTGTTAGTAAAGTGTCAAGTAAGAAATATATATCATATTCAAATGGGAGGGCAGATAAGGAGATGCTAAGTGTGAGAACAGGTAGGGAAGCCTCAGAAACATCTTAATTTCCGTAGGTTGATAGGAATAAATAACTGGATAATCCTCGCCCTCCAGAGGCAAGAAAGGAAAAGGGGTTTTTCAGATAAATGTCAGAAGTCCCTGTCCAGTGTGTGTGTCTGACAGGTGTTACTGAAGGTCTCTTCTTCCTTTCTTCCCCTCCCCTTGGATTACAGCCACTTGCTTCAGGTGATTGCATTTGCATGGTTCATATAATATTTTAAAATTATTTGCTCTGATTTTTACTTTTGAAGATGGGTTTGAATGTCCTGGGGAAGTTGGAGTTCATCTATCTGTACAATTCAACCCAGAACATAAGGTTTAATTTTTCTGTGGTTATCTTTTTTTAATTATTATTTCCTGATTGACTTCCTCCTGTGAGCTAGGAAAGCTGCAGAGTAGTCCCATTGAATGGTGAAGATACTATACAGTTTGACAGCAGCTCTACCAAATTAATATATGAAAAATCAAATTGGAAAGATTCATGTAAGACAGAGTGTTTTCTGAGAAGTATTGACATGGTAAAATGAGGTCAGGCAACTGCAAGCAATTGAGCAGAATAAAATCAATAATGAGAATGCCAGGAACGACTTTGCCACTTGATTCTGAGTGACATTTTTGTTTTTTTCCTAGGGGAGTCAGAAATAGGTGAATTACTAACAAATCCCCTTAAACAAATGGAACATAAAGTCACTGAACAATGAGACAGATTAACTTAGTATCACTTATATAATATGAAAGTACTTTTACTGTTAATGGTAGCATTATAAATATGGTAACAACTGTTAAAAATAGAATATTATATGCTTATAACTTCATCTGAAATGAGAAAGAAAGTTTAGAAAATAAGCAGGTGGCTTCACAGGATATTTTGAGTAGTTCAAGTTTTCTAGTATAAAATGTTAAAATGAAAATGAATATGACATTTTTTTCTCATATACATCAAAATTTAAGTCAGCTTATGAAAAATTTCAAGTAAACAAGCTTATGATCGCAAAAAAATTAATAAAGGGAGCTTGTGAGATGACTAAGTAGGCAAAAGTGCCCACTATTCATCCAGAAGAATCAGGCTTAATTCCCAGCGACCACATGCACCTCAAAACCATTTTAATTCCAGTCTCAGAGGATCAATGTTCTTGTTTTGGCCACCACTATCAGCAAACAAGCATGTAGTGCACGGTCGTACAGGTAGCAGACACTCATATACAAATGTGCGTATTCACAGTCTGTCCTCTGTTTCTGGCCTGTCATTGTTTGTGTGAATATCCTATTGTATATAATTTAGGAACATGCATATAGTTTGTTTTTATAAAATCCTACCTGAAGTACACTGTTTACAAATTCATGCATTAGTTTTATATAAAGATTGTGTCATTAGCATATAATACAGAACATTTTTTTTCTCAAAGCTTATGGGCTGAAATCTTATAATTTTGTAGAAAATAGGGCATCATTATGCACTGGTAGGTCGAGAAAGAGCCAGTGAGAGGCTTGGATGAAATGGCTGGTGAGCTGTGACGCCTCTAACCTCTGCTCAACTCATTCTTTATAGGTTTATATCGATTATTTTCTTCTACTCTGGTTTGAATGGGGCTTCCTCCTACCATATATCTACTATCCCTAAATTCATAAATTGAAGCTTCCCATGCTGGTAGTAAGAAATTTGTCTTGGGGATAGAATACTGTCATGAGAATTTTGCTGTTATAAATGGGATTGGTTATAGTTCCCTATAAAGGCATGGCCTTTAAGGCAAAGGATGAGCCCTCATCAGACACCAAATGGCTGGCACTTTCATCTGTTACTTCTTACAACATTGAACAATAAGTTTATTTTATAGTTTATAACTAACCCAGTCTAAGGCAGACTTTTAGGAATAGAAATCCGAAATGCAGGCATTGAACTCAGTACTAAGTTCTGTAATAAATAAGAGAATATATGGGAGTTACTTAGCAGCTGGGTAACTGGTAAAGAATGGATGAGTTCTGAAGCTGCTGAACAAGTGTGGCTGAAATAGGATGTGAAAGCAATTTTAGTGAGAGATCAGAAGTGTAGGAGAACTGTGGAAGAAACATCTGCTACCTTAGAGAGTACCTGCAAGGTCATGAATAGGATGCTAGTTGTAGAGACCCAGAGGGTAAGGGTCATGGTGACGGCATACCAATGTTAATTAGTAGCACTCTTATAACTGGGTGAAAGAGAACTCTTGTGCAGCAAGAACTTGTGAGTGATGAAATAAGATACTTGATAGAAACGAATCACTCACAAAGGTTTATAGGAATAACTTCTACTCCCATGCCTGCTTGTGGTATAAATTCAAGAGGTAAGAACTTACTTAAAGGAAAACTGTAAAAGCCAAAGGAAGCAGAACTTAAAGATCTGAAAAAATACTCAATCTGTTTTGTATATCTTATAACAGATGAGATAGCATATTTGAGAAAGAACAGCCAGGCTATATATCAAAAGTTCATAAGGATAACTTCCGTGTTGTTCATGAAGATGAACAAACATGACCACAATCATCATCTGTCCTACATAATTCTAGTATGACAAGGTGTATACATCAGTGACTGCTTCTTCTGAGGGTCTAGGTAGTAAACCTTGTGTTTGTCTACATAGTACAACTGTCTAGGAGCAAAGAGTAAAACAGCTGTTGGAGACTGATTACCCCAACCTAGATTTCATAGAATGCCCTATATAGCTTCAAGTGCTAGGCAAATGTCTTTCACTTGCTGGGGAATCAACACTGGAGCCTTGTGTGGTGGGCAATTGAAGTGAGTTGTTCCTGAGACCACTGAATTATAGAGTCATCATCTTGTACTTCTATGTCAACGTGACAAAACTATAGACTGAGGCTAGGACATTGGGAACCCAACTACTGCCCTAGTGACTTGGGCAAGTGACTCAAAGGGTCAGATAAGAGTATTTTTAACTCTTATGACTTGCTCTTGCACTGTTGGGACTTTGAACTTAGGAACTGTTATGTCTTTAACCTTTCTCATTTATCCTAGTTACAATGGAATGGTTTGTCTTCTATGCCTGCATCACTGCTGCAGTGTGGAAATATAACTTGGCTGACCTTATAGGCTCACATTTGGAGAGCAGTTTGCTTCAGGATAAAAAGTACCTTGAGTCTCACTGAAATATGTTTGATATTATTTTGAGACAAGACTCTGAGCTTTAGATTTTGGAATTGATGCTAGGTAAGCTAACATTTGGGGAGAAAATGGTATGGGATATTTGTATCTTGCTTTACAGAAGTAAGAATTAGAGTTACAATGGTCAGAATGAGTACGTCCAACTGCCTGATTTGTATTTTGAATGCACCTCTCAATATGGTATTAAACAGTGGGTCTTCTTGGAGATAGATAAGTGATGAGAAAGATCTGCCATTATGGATGAGATAATTGTCTTTAAATAAGAGACCAGGGGAATGCTGGTAACTTTTAACAAGTGAACATGATGACAGAATGTTCCACATAGGCATAAATAGGACACTTTAAAAACTTGAGCTTGAAGATGAAAGGATGTACTATCCAGAGACTACGCCACCTGGGGATCCATCCCATCATCAGCCATCAAACCCAGATACTATTGCACATGCCAGCAAGATTCTGCTGAAGGGACCCTGATATAGCAGCCTCTTGTGAGGCTATGCCAGTCCCTGGAAAACACAGAAGTGGATGCTCACAGTCAGCTATTGGATGGAACACAGGGCCCCCAATGGAGGAGCTAGAAAAAGTACCCAAGGATCTGAAGGGGGCTGCAACCCTTTAGGTGGAACAACAATATGAACTANCCAGTACCCCCTGAGCTCGTGTCTCTAGCTGCATATGTAGCAAAAGATGGCTCAATCGGCCATCATTGGGAAGAGAGGCCCCTTGGTCTTGCAAACTTTATATGACCCAGCACAGGGGAATGCCAGGGCCAAGAAGTGGGAGTGGGTTGGTAGGGGAGCAGGGGCAGGGGGGAGGGTATAGGGAACTTTCGGGATAGTATTTGAAATGTAAATAAAGAAAATATCTAATTAAAAAAAAACTTGAACTTGTATTTCATAACCTTGGCTATTCATGAACCTCTTTTGTTTACATATTTCCTTGTCTACATATGAAAAAACAACCTTTTACAACATGTAAGCTACACAAAGAACAAGATGTTGTCTTTCTTTTTACCCAAATGTGTACACCATATTCTGGAATAATGATGGGCACATATTGATTAGGTGAATGAGTAAAAGTCAGTATTTTTTTCAAAAGAGCGCCCAGGGGTCTAGATTAGTTGACTCTGTTGATCTTCCTGTGGGGTTTCTTTCCTCTTGAGGGCCTTCAATCCTTCCCACAACTCTTTCTTAAATGTCTGCAACCTCTGCCAGTACTTGGATATCAGTATCTGCATCAATTTCAGTCAGCTGCTTGGTCGAGCCTCTCAGAGGGCAGTTATGAGACGATCCTGTCTGCGAGAATAAAAGAGTATCATCAATAGTGTCCCAGACTGATGCATGCCCATGGGATGGGTTTCGGATTGGACCAGTTATTGATTCAATTTTCCCTCACTCTGTTCCATCCTTGCATTTCTTTTGGGTAAGACAAATTTTGAGCCAAAACTTGTGGGTGGTTTTGTGTCTTTATTCTGCCACTGGGGGGGGGGGTCCTGCCTGACTGTATATAGCAGGTGGCCTCTTCTGGTTCCATGTCTCTACTGTTAGACATCTTCTCTTATGTCATGTGCATTAACTCCCCTATATGTACCCTATCCTGGGCAGCTTAAGATTTACATTTATTCTCCTGGCCCTCTGTACCTCTCTGGTGGTTCTACCTACACACACTCCTGCAGCTCCATTTCCCGCTCCCCTCCCCCACCCAGGTTCCTGCTCCCTCTACCTACTATGGCTATTTTGTTTCCCCTTCTTAGTGTGATTCAAGCATCATTGCTTGACCTTACTTCTTGTTTAACTTCTTTGTCTATGGGGTTGGTGTATCATGGGTGTTTTGTACTTTCTGGCTAATATCCACTTATTGGTAAGTACATACCATGTATGCACTTTTGGGTCTGGGTTATTACCCACAGAATGCTATTTTCTTTCTTTTTTTCTTTTTTTTCTTTTTTTTCAACATTTTTTATTAGATATTTTCTTTATTTACATTTCAAATACTATTCCAAAATTCCCTATACCCTCCCCTGCCCTGCTCCCCTACCCACCGACTCCCACTTCTTGGCCCTGGTGTTCCCCTGTACTGGGGCATATAAAGTTTGCAAGACCGAGGGGCCTCTCTTCCCAATGATGGCTGACTAGGCCATCTTCTGCTACATATGCAGCTAGAGACACGAGCTCTGGGAGTACTGGTTAGTTCATATTGTTGTTCCATCTATAGGGTTGCAGCCCCCTTCAGCACCTTGGGTTCTTTCTCTAGCTCCTCCATTGGGGGCCCTGTGTTCCATCCTATAGATGACTGTAAGCATCCACTTCTGTGTTTGCCAGGCACTGGCATAGCCTCATACAAGACAGCTATATCATTCATTTGCCTGCAAAATTTCTGATGTTCTTTTATTTATTTATTTTTTTAAGAAAGAATGAGCTTACTTTTATTCACAGTTAGTATGGGAAGGCATCTTAACAGGAATGGGGGCTTGTCACTTTTAATGACTCAGGAATGAGGGAGCAGCAAATGAACTATAAAACATAAATTCCAGTCCCCAGTGATCCCATCCCTCTAAGACTGTACCCTGTAAATGTTCTACAATTTTTCAAATCAGCACCAACAGCTGGAGACCAAGTGCTCAAACACATGAACTTACAGGAACATTTACATCCAATGCACATCATTTGTCCATGTATGCAGAGATGTCTCCATTTGGCCACTTATGTGGGTGTGAACATTCAGATCATCTCCCCAGAACAACTTTGCATGTATGTGCAAGTACAGACTATCTATATAGTCTGGTACATGTGCACAGGTGTATGCTACCTGTGTGGTCACATGTGTATGTATGTGTGTGTGTGTGTGTGTTCATATTGTTTTCAGAGGAGATCAGAAATGTTGTGTTGCTTTTTGTGTGGTTTGCACTAGAACTGCAGGGTATGGTGCATGGGCTGTGAAGCAAACATTACAAGAAGAGTGACTTTCATCTCTAGGTACTGGAAAGGGATGTCAGTAGCTCTCTTGATGTAATAAGCACTTGGCCCTGCTTATTCCCCTTCTCAGAGATAGTGAGTCTCACTTGGGTCTATGGGTCAAAGGTTCTATTGTATGTATCTAACTCAGAGTTTTCTGCTTCTAATTAGAAGTATTCTTCTTAGACCCAGTGGACAGTTTCCTGAGTCTTGTCCTGTTTTCTTTGAGTGGAGCTTGCAGGAAAGAATTTTAGCCTCCAGAGCTTCCTGGGTAGTGGTTGACTTTCTTTTTAATGGCTTTGGATATGGGAGGAAAGAATATTGTTTTTCAACACTGACTTTACAAATGGGCTGAGATTCTTATTTTGTGGACTTGCCAATTCTCCCGGGGATCCACCCAATGTTGGTTATGATTGTTTTCAAGTAGGTTTTATGTTTTGTTTTTGTGGGTTTTTTGTTTTTGTTTTTTGTTTGTTTTGGTTTTTTGTTTTTTGTTTCTGCCTGTCCCTGTATCAGTACATGACACACCCCTCTCACCTATGCTCTGCCCTCTGTAAACTGTATGATAAGAGAATAGGATGGGCATTTTAAGGCCCTCTTAAGCAAGACTTCCTGTGTCTTCTGATTATAATCAAACCCCAATCTTCCAGCAAATCTGCACACAGAAAAAAAATGTCTGTAGCTTTGCTAGATGCACAGGGATTTCAGACACATTACATTCTTTCTTCCTTTCTTCCTTTCTTCCTTTCTTCCTTTCTTCCTTTCTTCCTTTCTTCCTTTCTTTCTCTCTCTTTCTTTCTTTCTTTCTTTCTTTCTTTCTTTCTTTCTTTCTTTCTTTCTTTCTTTCTTTCTTTCTTTCTTTCTTACATTCTTTCTTTCTTGCAATGCCAAATTCTTTTTCTTTTTGACTTTATTGGATATTTTCTTTGTTTACAATTCAAATGTTATCCCCTTTCCTGGTTTCCCCTTTGAAAACTCCTTCCCCCTATCACCTCCCCTTTCCTCTTGCTCACCAACCCATTCACTACAGCTTCCTGGCCCTGGCATTCCCTTACACTGGGGCATAGAGCCTTCATGGGACCAAAGGCCTCTTTCCCATTGATGTCCTACTAGGTCATTCTCTGCTACACGTGCAGTGCAGCTGGAGTCATGAGTCCCACCATGTGTATTCTTCAGTTGGTTTAGTCCCTTGGAGCTCTAGGGGTACTGGTTAGTTCATATTATTGTTCCTCCTATGGGGTTGCAAACCCCCTCAACTCCTTGGGTACTTCCTCTAGCTTCTTCATTGGGTATTTTGTGCTCAGGCCCATGGATGGTTGTGAGCATCCACTTCTTTATTTGTAAGGCACTGGCAGAGCCTCTCAGGAGACAGCTATATCAGGCTCCTGTCAGCAAGCACTAGTTGGTATCCATAATAGTATCTGGGATTGGTGATTGTATATGGGATGGATCCCCAGGTGGCATAGTCTCTGTATTGTCATTCCTTCAGTCTCTGCTCCATACTTTGTCTCTGTACCTCCTTCTGTAGGTGTTTTGTTCCCCCTGCTAAGAAGGATCGAAGTATCCATACTTTGGTCTTCCTTATTCTTGAGTTTCATGTGGTTTCTGAATCGTATCTTGGCAATTCTGAGCTTCTGGGCTAATATTAGTGAGTGCATATTATGTGTGTTCTTTTGTGACTGGATTACCTCACTCAGGATGATAGCCTGCAGATCCATTCACTTGCCTAAGAATTTCATAAATTCATTGCTTTTAATAGTTGAGTTGTACTCCATTGTGCATATGTACCACATTTTCTGTATCCATTTCTCTGTTGAGGGATATCCGGGTTCTTTCCAGCTTCTGGCTATTATAAATAGGGCTGCTATGTACATAGTGGAACATGTGTTCTTATTACAAGTTGGAAAATCTTCTGGGTATATGCCCAAGAGTGGTATTGTTGGGTCCTCAGGTAGTACTATGTTCAATATTCTAAAGAACTGCCAAACTGATTTGCAGAGTATGTGTACCAGCTTGTAATCCCACCAGCAATGGAGGAGTGTTTCTCTTTCTCTACATTCTTGCCAACATCTTCTGTTACCTGAGTTTTTGATCTTAGCCATTCTTAGTGGTGTGAGGTGGAATCTCACGGTTGTTTTGATATGCATTTCGCTGATGACTAAGGATATTGAACATTTTTTTAAGTGCTTCTCAGCCCTTCTGTATTCCTCAGTTGATAATTCTTTATTTAGATCTGTATACCATTTTTAATAGGGTTATTTGGTTCTCTGGAGTCTAACTTCTTGAGTTCTTTGTATAAAAGTCTGCCAACCAAAATAAGCCCAGGGCCAGATGGTTTTAGTGCGGAATTCTATAAGACCTCCAAAGTAGACATCATACCAATTCTCTTCAAACTATTCCACAAAATAGAAACAGAAGGAACATTACCCAATTTCTTCTATGAAACCATAATTATGCTTATATCTAAACCATGCAAAGACCAAACAAAGAAAGGTAATTTCAGACCAATTTCCCTTGTGAATATCGAGACATTGGAAATCTTAATGAGGGTTGGTGAGATGACTCCTCCAGTAAATCTGGTAATTCCTGTATTGTGCATAAGAGTGTTGAACTCATTCCAGACAAAAGAACTCTTTACCTTGGAATCTGTCAACCAGTTAAAGTTACTCTTTTTAGTGCCTTTCCTTGTGTATAATTTTTATTCAGTATTTACAAAAAAGCCACATTTTAAAAATAAACAACAAATCTGAATGTGTTTTTCCCTTTTTCATAAAAATCTATACTTATCACTTTTTTATTTCTTTTTAGGGACCTTTTTTGTTTGTACTTTAAAAGTGAAAAAGTCAGTACAAGATGAATAAGCTTAATAGAAACTGGGAAAAAGGAGTAGAGCATTTTCTAGGTTGAGTGACTTTATTGCTTTAATATGTAATAATTTTGGGGAGAATTTACACGTTTTTGCTGCTCGGGAGAGGTAGAGAGGAACACTATGACTCATGCATATTGCTCCTAATCTCTATCTCTAACAAATGGTTCCATGTGTTTGTTTGATGACCTTTGCTGTGAGACTTTGGTAATAAGGCTCAGAATTAAGACATCAGCAGACAGTGTGCACAGATGGGCTTCAGCTGATATTCCAGAAAAATAATATCTTTATCCTCCAGCAATTTCTCCACAAATCCAGGTCACCTTTCTGTTTCACAAATAACTTGCTTTCAAATGCTGCTGCTATTTCTTTGCCATGATTAAAAAATTACCCCATAATTTTTGAACTCAGAAAAAATTCTGTAACTAAGATATATAAGGAAGAACCAACTTATCTCTCCTAAGGTGGGCAATATATATTTTTCCTTGATCAGAACCACTGAATTTCATCAGGATCATTTTCACTTTCTGGAAAGCTCCTTTACATTGCACTACTACAGATCCAAAAATGAATTAGCCACTGCCTTGAGTCACCTTTGGAAATTAAGTTTCTGTATTTGTTCTATCTCTGGGAGTTGAGCAATAGGTTTCATTTTAGCTGGAGGGAAGCTATACTTCCAGAAATAAGTTTTCCCTAGCAGTCTCTCCACAGACCTACCTCATGTGATCAAAAGTAACTAATAAACAAGAAAAAAAAAACCTGAATTGCTCAAGGCCATGAAGAAATTAGAAGGAATCATAGAAAATTGGTTAGTGGGATTTAAACAAATGATTGGGCCCTGTCTGCTTTCAATTTTTTATTTGGATATGTGTTTGTTTGTGTGTGTGTGTGTGTGTGTGTGTGTGTGTGTGCATGTGTTTGTTTGTACTAGTATTTATAATTACATATGGAAGTTGGAATGTCTAAGAAAGAAATCATACCACATCTATTTCACATGCAAATCCAGCGCCTCACGAAAAATAAAGTATCTTTTCCTGTTTGGTTTATTCTACTCCTATGCCAGTTAGCTTTTTTGTTATGCTCACACAAGATAGAGTCAAGAAGGAGAAGAAGGAGCATCATAGGAGAAAATACCTCTTCTACATCAGATTGTAGGTGTTAGTTTCTTGATTAATAACTTACATGAGGGTTCAGCCCACGGTGGGCGGTATAATACATGAGCAATTGTTCAGGTTTTATGAAAAACAAACTAAGTTGGGATAGATGCTCTGAAGCAGCGTTCAGCCTTACCCTCCGCATTATCCTTGCCTCTAGGGTCCTACCCTGAGTTCACTCAGTTCAGAGACTGTGGCTTAGAAGAGTAAGCCAAAACAATGCCCCCCTTCTCACTTTGCAATATGGGTTGCATATGTATTTATTGAGAACTACATGATGGGTGCACTAACATTAATCTTCTCTTAAGATGTAATATGATCTTGCACATGGGATGATCTTATTGTGCCCTGAGCACACAAAAGATAAAAGGCGAGAAACTGTTGGAATAGACAATCAGAGCTGCCCTAAACATTATACTATTGCCTGTTGAATCATATAGAAAAGCTAGGGTAGCTTTGAATGAAAATTATAAAAGGTCATTTTAGCAAAAAGGAAGTTGGCATGATTTGTATTTTTAAATGGCGATGTCACTGTGGCTGTATTTATGACATCTACTCTAATGTGAACTGCTTTTAGATTTAGGAACTTGCATATATGTTCCATTGAGAGGTAAATGTTATACAGCCAATCATGAATGCCTCCTTCCTGAATGTTTAGGTCCTTAAAGATAGCCATTTTTTAAGTTGAAAATTGCCAAAGATCAAAATCATAAATATATAATCAAAAAAGTAAATGAAAAATTATTTTTTGTTTCTTTTGTTTTGTTTTATTATAAAGGACAACATTTAATTGGGGCTGGCTTATACTTTCAGAGGTTTAGTCCATTACCATTATGGTGGGAAGTATGGCAGCATCCAGGAAGGCATGGCACTGGAGGAGTTGAGAGTTCTACTTCTAGTTCTGACGTAAAACAGCACATGTCTGAATCCCTCAGGAAGCTTTAAGTAGGGTCTTAAAGCCTACCCCGACAGTGATCTCCTTCTTCCAGCAAGGCCACATCTACTCTTACTTGAACTCACCTCCTAATATTGGCACACTGGGTGAAGCATATTCAAACTACCACATTTCACTCCTTCTCCCCAATAGACTTGCAAACACCTGATTCATTGGACCATACCTAGACATAGCATAATGTAAAACACATTTATTCCAACTTCAAAAATCCTCATAGTCTATCACAGTCTTTTCAATTTTTAAAATTCCAAAATTTGAAGTTTCTACTGAGAGTCTTAGAATATCTTACCTGTAGTCCCCTTAAAATCAAAGGGACTTTTACATTATTGAAGTAAGATTTATTGTGGATATATAAAAAGTACTGCTTGGCCACAGCCTGAATCAAAATAGGTAGTAATAGCATATATATTTAGCAATTAAGATACCTTATATATGCCAAAACATTTGTATGATTCTGAGGTTGATGAATAGACAAACTATATTTATTATATATGAGTAGACAAAATATAAAATATATATAAATAAATGTGTACCATCATTGTTGTTAATTTTGCGATTTATAATAATTAACTGTAATAACTTCTTTTTTTTTGTAGAATTGCTCAAAAAGAGTGATGGTTCTCCTCTGCCATATAGTCATTACAAGTAACCAAGATCTCAAGAATCTTTGCTTCAAGAATCAAGCTATACAAAATGATTATTGAAGAAGTTTTAATGTTGTTATGTACATACATAAAAAAATCAAAATTGTTATAAAGACATTTCAGAGTAAAGTGTTTTTATGTGTATAAAATATTAGAATTATCTGAAAACATTTGCACCATTTATACCTGTGTATTAACATGATGTGGAGATGCAATACTCAAGATGAAAAGGTGAAAAAATATCCTCTGATATTTTAAGCAGTAGTCAAAACTAATCATGGAGGAGGAGGAGGTAGAAGAGGAGTAAGAGGAAGAGGAGGAGAAGGAGGAGGAGAAGGAAGAGGAGGAGAAGGAAGAGGAGGAGAAGGAGGAGAGGGGAGAGCAAGAAAGAATAGGAGACAATGCTATAATGAAATTTGATGTAAGAGAGAGTATTAGGCTAAATTATGGGTAGTTACTTGCAAGAAGTCCATGTTTCTGATGAGAAGTGTCCTGCTTTGAACCCCGCAGTAGGTAATTTTGTGGTTTTTTTTTTAACTGCAATGGTCTGCAATGTCCTGAAGGAGTTGTCAATGCTTTCCAACTTGTCGTTCTCCTCGGTTTCCTCTATAATTGTTTTTCCTAGCTATTTGGGACTGAACCTCAAGTCTCATACATGTTCCTACTGAGCTATAATCCCAGCATCACATCATGTTTCTCCTTGGAAACTATATTCACTGTTAGCATGTATACTGATTTAATATACACTCACCTGTACATTCCTTTTGACCTTTTGTATCTTTGTTGCCCTATTCCCATGTTTGGGCATAGGGGATTCAATTTCATTTGCACTCATGCACAGAATGCCAAATGACTAGAAAAAATTCTAGCAATTCGACAGCAGCACCCTGTGGTGTCTTCTTGTCTGCCACTTGAATCATTATTTTCAAAGCAATCCAGTTACTTCACTAGCTTCTTCAGACAAGTGCAGCTTTAATTTATTACCACTTCAGGGGTTTTATTAGCTGGAAGGGATGCCAAGTCAAAACGCATCACAAGTTTAAACAAGTTTTTATTGCTCCTGTGACTTGTGGCTGTATATGATATCAGAGGCCACATACAAACCCTCTCTTCCATATTACCATATGCATTTTCCCTATACGATTCTGATGACATTTAATACAACTATTTTATGTCGTTTCTCCGGAAAAGAAAAGTTAATTTACTGAAAACAACAACAACAACAACAACACCATCATCATAATCAACAACAAAATGAACACAGGTAGTTCATGCATTGTACCTTAACTGTCAACAAAACTAGGGAAATACAGTAAGAACCAAAGAGTTTCTTACATTGAGTTGAAAGTCAAGTTTAGAGTTATCATATAACTGAGATGAAAGATGTAGCAGCTTGTGTGTTACTAAAAGTACATATTTCAGTCAGCATTGGAAGGCAATAACCAACAAGAAAGATTGTAAAATGGCAAAAATATGTTTCAAAAATATCTTGCAGAAATTATAACTTTGTTATGACTAACTCACATTTATGTATTGTTTATTCCATGGGAAAATAAACTTGCTTGGCAATCTGTTAGGTATAAGGATTTATCAAAAGGACAGAAAAATGAATGGAATTGAGTCTTCAGAAGACCAGGCAGCTTCGTTGAAAATCCATATGGCTCTCAGCTTTTGTCATGCTGCGATGTTTTAATAGAGTTCCTCATGTTGTGGTGACTCCCAACCATAAAATTATTTTCACTGCTACTTCTTAACTGTAATTTTGCTATGGTTATAAATCATAGTGTACATATCTGTGTTTTCCATGGCCTTAGGTGACTCATGACCCACAGGCTGAGAACTGCTGCAATAGTCAAGTCACACATCCCTAAACTCAACCTTAAAAAACTAAACTAAAACACAAAAATGGGTTCAGCAAGTTATATGTGGGTATATATAATACACAAACATACACACACACACACACACACACACATACAACTTGCAGAAACAGAGTGTGTGTGTGTGTGTGTGTTGTGTGTGTGTTGTGTGTGTTTATGTGTGTTTATGTGTGTGTATGTGTATGTATATGTTTATGTTTACATATATACATATATATATATATATATATATATATACATAGATATATATGTGTGTGTGCACACATATATAAATAAATAGGATAATAAATAAAAAGCAAAATCTTGAAAGGTGAGGGGCTTAAGGGCGAGTAGCTGGGGAGATGGGAGGAGGGAAAGTGATATGCTTTTATTTTTCATTTTAAAACATCAAAATAAAAGCCACATTCCTCCCTAATTACTATCAGTTATGCAACTATTGCTGCACTGAATTTTATGAGATGAACAAAAGGAAATTAACAAGTTTTATAGAAATAACTGGAATAAGAGTTGAAATAATTTCCTCTTCTCCTTCTCTCTTCCTTCCTGCCTTCCTTCCTTCTTCCCTTTTTCCTTCTTAGTTATCACCTTCCTTTTTTTCTTCTTGACTATTTTCTTTTCTTATAAAGTGGATTATTTTAAAGTAGACTTGCAAAGTAAATATAGCATGAGACCTAGTTTCATGCCTTTTTAAGACATTAAATTCAGGAAATAGCATTTGAGATTCTTTCTGTTTATTTGATTTTTTGCACTGTTGGGGACTGAACCCAACTGTTTTTCCTATGAGCTACATCCATGGCCCAGCATCAAAATTTAAAGTTCTTATATGAACAATGCTGCTATAAACAGTTATTTTTAAAAAGAAACAAGAAGGGGAAATCATTAGCATTTTCTATTTCTTTGTGTATCAACTTCAGTCTTCCATCTGCAGGCTGATGCGGCTGAGTTGGTTCTGTGACGAGCCACTCATCACTTTGCGATGGTGGATATACTTTTATAGAGGGAGCTGAAATGATAACCTGGATGAAGATGACTCATGGTCATTGCATCCTTAGACCAAGATGGCCAGGGGGGCACAGCCAGAGAAGGAAGCTTTTATTACATTGCACAGTTGTGTCTTGGGACCCAGCACAGATATGCTGAGCATAATCACCATGATGTATGTACTTGTAATACTAGGCAGCCACATTTTACCGCTCACCACTCTGGTTCAATGAAGTCCCTCTTACTTGCATTTTAATTTTAAGATAAATGCGTTAAAGAGAAAAAAAAGATTTAAAAAATTAACTAAGAAAAAAATGAAAAAAATATGTTGTCTTTATTAGTTAAACTTATTTTATTTTGCGACTCATTACATTTTTCTTTTGATAATTCTATGCATGAGTAAAGTGCCTTCTGATTAATATAGCTCTTATCCTCCTAATTTGCCTTCGATCCATACTACCAGCCCTGACCTAAGAGGTTACTGATTAGCTTGAGAAAACAGTTGTTCCATGCACCTTCCACATTGAAGGAAGCAGCTACAGTGCATTAAACATACATTGTACTTTTAAAAATACATTGTACTTTTAATAATAGCTGATACTGATTATGTCCCTAAGCTTTCAGAATAAATGTTTCTAAAGCCAGGTGAGATATGAACAAATTCTTTTTATCAAAAATGTACTCTACTAAGCATCATTTCTAAGCAGATATAACAGTTCATCAGAGTGTAATAGGCAGTTTCTTCATTTATAGGATCATTGTGAATCAGAGTTAAAAAATTTCTCTTACTTTTCACAATGTCTTTGAAAGAATGGTTAAAGCTTTTATAAACAATTCTATCCTACATTCATGTTCTTTTTTTTTTTTTTTCAGAGCTGAGGACCAAACCCAGGGCCTTTGTGCTTGCTAGGCAAGCGCTCTACCACTGAACTGAATCCCCAACCCAGGCTTTTTTTTTTTTAACAAACAAACAAACAAACAAACAAACAATCAAACAAGCCAGGATCATCTGCATGAACCTGGGATTGAAACTATGCACTGGGCTTCTCAGAGGAGATACAATTGAAAATCATTGCTGCCTTTCGTATAGAACCCATTCATAGCTAGCAGTGCAGTGTAGAAGAGTAGAGATCAATGATTGGCTGTGGATAACCAGAGGCTTGTGTAGATTCGTCCAGGGACTCAGAGCTGATGTGAGGCCCTGATAGTACTGGCAGAGTTATACCCAGGCAAAAGCACTTTGCAGGCATTCTTTCTAACTTCTAACCCTTATATGATTTCCTACCACTTTCTATATATAAGCATTTATTGTTATTCCGAGTCTTCTCTGATTATCATTGGAAGTTGCATTTTGTCTATGGGTACATAAACAAACATAAAAATACATTTATTTATTTATTTATTTATCTATCTATTTATTTATTTATTTAATACCAGTATCATATTGCTTTTATTACTGTTGCTCTGTAACATAACTTGGAATTTGAGATGGTTATACCTCCAGCAGCTTTCCATGAATTTTATTGAAAATATACTCTTTTCTCCATACAATATATATCTTGATTACAGTTTCCCCTCCCTCTACTCCTCCCATTTCCTCCTATCAATCCCCCTTCCTATCCAGATCCACTTCCTTTTTGTCACTCACTAGAAAAGAATAGGCTTCTAAGAGATAATAGCAAAACATAACAAAATTAAATACAAAAAGATACAACTTTTCTGTTTGCTTATTATCATTTGGACAAGACAAGAGCTAAAGAGAAGCCCAAGATAAAAATCAGAGAATCAAGATTCTCATAAAAATACTAAACTGAAAGCTACAAGGGATACACAAAAAACCTGGTGCTGGCCTATGCATTTCCCGTGTTTGCTGGTGCATGGCCTGCAAGTTCATATGAGGTTTTCTCAGTTGATTTTGAGGGAATTGTTTTCTTACAGTTAAAAGAAAGCTTGATGTCATGACAATTTAGGTAAACATTAGTGAGTTTGCCTCTCAAATCCTAAGATCTCCTAAGCTACAGAATTTTGACCCCTATCCAGTAGTTCATTACATTAGTTTCCTCTTGTGCTATAGGCTTCATATCCATTCAAATAGTGCTTGGTTACTCCAAGCAGTTGTTCTTGTATTGTGCCAGTGAGAACATCTTGAATGACAGACAACCTGGTATTATAAAACATTATTAAAAGCATAGAATGGTTACTGATGTCTTTTATTTTTCCCGTGGCAATTTTCCTAGCCTTTTAGAACTCAGTTTCACTATGTAACCAAGGTGCATGGTGTTTTCAGCAAAAATTGGTTCTTATCAACTAATTTTACTTGGCAACCACAAGGAACGTAAAGAGCATGTATTGCTTTGGGAGCCCTTATGGGACCATACTTAGCAAGACCTTATCAGGTAGTATGACAGACCTGTACTTGTGTGACTGTTTACTGACCCTTGACTTTAAGAAGCAGCATAATCCAAAGAAGCAGGAGTTCTCTTTTACCCCTCTTTATTAAATTTTTATTCTTAACATAGAGTATATTTTACATGAGGGAAATACAAGAAGGTCATTGTGGAGGTGAGTTCATTAATAGAGAGGGTTATAATGGAGAGGGCAAGACTGATATAATATGAAAATAAAGCTTGGTAATTTATGGGGCTTCAACAGGAAGGGGGTAATGGATAGAGGGGGTAAAGTTGAGGAGGGTTTATCTACTAAAGATGTGTGAAAATTTTATACAAAAAATTAGTGTTAGTTTGTAAATAAATTAAAAATCCTTAATCAATTTTATGCTTTTAAAGTCCTTGATTCTCTTAATATATATATATATATATATATATATATATATATATATATATATATATATATATGATATATATATGATATGACATATGATATATATTACAGTATATATGTGATATATATGATACACATAACATATATATGATATATAATCTATATCAGTAAAATATAGACACATACAAATATATATAAAACATCATGATCATTTGGATCTATTCATGGGCTATTCTTGCACAGGTTCATATGTACTGGTTTTCCTCTAAATGTGAAACACAGAAATAAAGAAAATTAGTTTTATGTTTCGTAGAACACAAGTGGACTAAGATGAATATCTTGAACCCCATATTACATGAAATTTTCCTGGATATTTTCCTAAAGTTTCCATTCTTCTGAATTCATTGAAAAACTTTGGCAGATAACAAACCACATAAAAGAACAGGTAAAAGAAGAATTCCTATAATTTTTAAAATTTTTTTATTAGATGTTTTCTTCATTTACATTTCAAATGCTATCCCCTTTCTTAGTTTCCTCTCCGAAAATCCTTACACCTCCTCCTTCCCCCTGCTTCCCAACCCACCCACTCCCACTTCCTGGCCCTGGCATCCCCTATATTCCACATAGTCACATCTCATGATGCTGGTAGAGGATTTTAAGAAGGACATTAATAACTTCCTTCAAGAAAAACAGGGGAACACAGCTAAACAGGTAGAACTCCTTAAAGAGGAAACACAGAAACCCCTTAAAGAATTACAGGAAAACAACCAAAACAGGTGAAGGAATTGAAGAAAACCATCCAAGACCTAAAAATGGCAGGAAAAATCATTTTCTTTTTTTTAAATAATGAAAATTTTAATGCTAAAAAAATACTAAGTCAAAATTTTAAAGCAAACATGCCATAACAATATGGCACTATTTCCATAATCAATGCCCATAAAATGGCATCAGTACAAAAATCTAATCAAAGACAGGAGATTAGTAATTAGAGTATCAGGTAATGTTGATTTTAAGAAGAAGTTTAACAGGTAAAAGAAGGAGCACATGACATATATTTAAGTATGCAATTAGAATTTACAAATTATAAAAATTCTCTACTTTTATAGCTGGTTTCTTTCTTTCTTTCCTTCCTTCTTTCTTTCTTTCTTTCTTTCTTTCTTTCTTTCTTTCTTTCTTTCTTTCTTTCTCTGATAGGAAAGAAAAATGCTTTATATGAAATACATATGTATATCTGGGAAACAACCCGTGTTGAGAAGACAATAACGCATTACGGAAACAACCAACAGTAAACCCCATCTGCTTTCTTTTGAATGGTTAAATTTTAGCCTAATTATTTTTTCCCATCAACAAGCCAATTGGACAAACTCATTTACCCAAATTTACATGAAAGTAATGTAGGTAAACGGAAGCCATTATTCAGATGAGTAAATTCTATTCATTTTCATCATCTCTGTGATCAAGTTGCAAAGGACACGCTTGCTTTTCTTTTTGCTTTTCCTAAGCCACTGCTTCCTGCTTCTTCAGGAATCTGGTTCTCTTTTTTTAGAATCTTTATGGGACAGCCTGAAGAATTCCGAGATGCCTTTTTGCCACTTGGGAGTTGGGCACACACAGACTGAGTTCCCTCCAGCATGCTTATTTTCAGCTTTTCTCCAGGAACTTGAAGAATTGGTGACAAAGGTGGAGAAGCCAAGCACCTTCCTAGGGTTGCAGCACTTTTCTGTAGGCTCCTGGGACGTTTTGCTTTGGTCTGCACCATGTTTACACAGGAAAAGGCAACTTTCACTGACACCCCAACTGCAGATGTCTCAAATGGCAAGAACCATAATTTTCCTTATATCCTTTGACATTGGTAGATCTCTAAATGGAAGGACTGGGATAATGACATTAAAAGAGGGTGTGCTCACAGATGTGGAGTGTGCAATCTGGATCATTTCTCTTCTTATTTACAGTCTTCTGGTTAGAATGCTATAAGATTATCACCCATTTTATTTCTTTTAATGGACAGCCAGAAGGATAGCTAACAAAAGAATTCATCTGAGCATGACTCCCGGGTTCACTATTTCAGTATAAAAGGTAAACCAGGCAAATGAAATAGGAAAATAATTCATAATTTAGTGGGCTGCCCCCAGTGAGACCCTGCCATTAAAACTTTAGTGTTGCGCCTGCAAACCTCTGTTCCTTTGATTAGGCAATTTACTCTATTTCTATCTTTCTGTTTGCCAAAGCATTCAATAGCAAAATACATTCTAATTCTCCTGACACATAAAAGATTGTGTTGGGGAAAAGTATAATAGAATGGATGTTCTTTCAGCTGTGCACCTTAATGCAATCAGAAATCATTATGGCTTTATCAATAATATAATAAAGAAACAAAGGTAGAAGATTTCCTTGAGATGAACAGAAGGGTACAGACCTCTGAGGAGGTGTCAAAGGCCAGACACGTGTCTTTATTTCTCCAAACATGCAGTTCAAAGCACTATAACCCTTAGGCAAATGGTACAGGGGCAAACAAGAGGGTCCATGTCCATAAAATCACCAGGTGCGGATTATTAACTGACTGTTTGGTGTTTCAGCTTGACATATTGTTTTATAGAGAATAAATCTTTCCATTATCTTACAACTTACATTTTGATACAATATTTAAAAAGGCAGTGTCACTAAATATATTGTGTAAATGAATAGTTGTTAAATAACTCATAGATTCTGTTTTTGATTTTGTAATTCAGACCTAGCTTTATTATGGGTTACTGTCAAACATGGTGCCTTGAAGGATTATTGCTGTGGAAAATACTTAACTGAATAAGTGAAAAATTTCTACTTATTTCTTTCAAGAAAATTCTAAGAGGCTTCTTTGTACTTGCATTAGAATTAGCAGGATGTACATCTGACAATCTCTCAGAGACCAAACTTCTCTGATTTATCTGCCAGAACAAGGTTGTGGTCCTAGTTGGACTTCTATTGCTGTGATAAACACCATGACTAAAAGTGTCCTGGGGAGGCAAATGTTTATTTCATCTTTCAACTCACATATTGCAGACAATTATTCAAGGAAACTAGAGTATGAACTCAATGTGTGAACCTGTAGGCAGGAACTGAAGCAGAGACCAAATAGGAACACTACTTCCTTACTCACTCTTTATGACATGCAAAGCCAGTTTTCTTACACCACTCAGGACATATTGGCCAGATGGAGTAGTACCAACTGTGTCTGGGTTCTGACTAGTAAAGGAGATATACACAGTTCGCACCATAAACAAAATATACATAATGAACATAGAGGAAAACAGTTGAGCGAGATGACAAAGGCATCAGTGTGTGAAACACATTTCCTTTTTACTCAGAATGAGGTCATTCTCAACTATTTATAGAAGCGCTCAGCATTTTTTTTGCAAAGACATCATGAAAAGTAATATTTTTGACTCTCATTCAAAAATAATCCTATAAACCAAGAAAATGCCTATTACAGTATCACATCAGAAATGTTATATCTGCTTAAGAATGCTGTTTAGTGGCATTCACTTTCCATAAAACAATTTGTTCACACATATCTTGACTTTAGAGATATGTATATTGAAATTTTAGGGACATAACCAGTATTACCTATGCTATTTTAAAAAGTGCAATACATTTTTAGTGTACTGCAGTTGATTCCTTCAACATGGAAGGTACAAAAATGTAAAAACATACTGTGTATGAAAACTACTGGAAACTTTCAAATAGTTTTGGTTTCTTGTAACCATGAAATGGGTTGTCAGGCAATTATTTTAAAAAGTAATACTAGAATATTAAACATGAGGTAGAGGAAGGATTTATCATTGCTAGTTACAGTGAGGTCCTCCTTGCTGTTATGAAAATATTACTCCCTTAGATACCATATTTTCTCCTTTTCAATGGAGAAAAAAAATCTTCCTTTGTTTTTTTTTTTAATTTTTTAACTTTTTATTGGATATTTTCTTTATTTACATTTCAGATGTTATCTTCTTTCCTGGTTCCCCCGGAAGCTGCCTATTCCATTTCCCCTTCCCCTGCATCTATGAGGGTGTGCTCCCATCCACTCACTCCCACATCCTTGCCCTCACATTCCCCTACAATGGGGCATAAAGCCTTCACAGGATGCAGAGCCTCTTCTCTGACTGATGCCTGATAAAGCAATCCTCTGCAACATATGTGGCTGGAGCCATGGGTCTCTCCATGTGAACTCTTTGGTTGGTGGTTCATTGTATAGGGAATAGGAAAAGGGCTAAGCTCTGAAAGAGGGATAATGTTTGGACTGTAAAAAATAAATAAAGAAAAAATGGAAAAAAAAGGTAATATAAATAACAAAGTAACTTTCCATATTATTCATAATTAGTTTTTCCAATGTTAGTGGTCATTTTATCTTTTGTACATGTCTTAACAGCCACTCAGGTACTAATAAAAGAACTATGAGAAGACATAGGAGGCTATAAAGTTAGTTTGTCATGTTTACATGATAAAATTAATATACACACAGGAAAAGGAGCATTTATGATTTAGAGGTATATTTTCTGGTTCCCTAAAAAGCAACACAAGGTGACATGTGGACTGACATATTTTTAAAAATTAAATAGCTATTAAATCAATTTTATAGTCCTAAAAAACCCAAAATATAAATGTATCAATTCACCCAACAATATCTGTAATTCACATTTGTTTAACAACTGTGCAAAGTGACTCTCAAAGGAAACAGATCTCAAAATAAGACCCTCCTTATCCTAGTTAATATAAGGATTTCAGTGAGCCAAATTTAGAAGATCAGTTACCCTAAAATGGGAATAAAGACTTTAAGAATGAATGTATATAGAAGGAACAAGGAAAACTAAGGTGTTACTAGTTAGTCTGAGAATGTAGACTCTCAACTGTCTTTCTCATTTTGTTGATGTGACAAAATATCCCAGCAAAAGTAATTTAAGGGAGAAATGGCTTACTTTGGATCATGATTACAGGTTGCGACATATTGTGGTAGGGAAGTCAAAGAGGCAGTTTCCTGAAGTAGCTGTTCTCCTAATTGGAAACAGAGAGCAATGAATGTATTTCTTTAGTTTCCTTCCTTCATTTACATACTTCAGTACCCCAGCCAATGAACAACCATAACCTTAGCATATGGGTTTTCCCTCCTCAAGCAATCTAACCAAAATATCTTCTATGGACATGCTGAGATGTCTATCTACCAGGTATTTAAAGATCTGAGAAGATGGCACTGACTAGAAATGGAAGAAGAAGAAGAAGAAGAAGAAGAAGAAGAAGAAGAAGAAGAAGAAGAAGAAGAAGAAGAAGAAGAAGAAGAAGAAGAAGAAGAAGAAGAAGAAGAAGAAGAAGAAGAAGAAGAAGAAGAAGAAGAAGAAGAAGAAGAAAGCAGTAAAGTAGCTTAGAAGACTGGAAACAAGAGACCCAAGGAGGCAGCTGTCATTGGTTCTCAGAAAAGCTGATGTGAAGTATTTACAACACAAGACTACTGATATAGGAAGCCATGCTTGCCCAGATTCCTTCTCTATTAGCATTGCTAAGGCATTAACAGTATAAAATGATTGTAGAAAATTGCCACATCCAATTATAGGAAAGAAGATTAAAATTATCTAAATGAGACTGTTATTCAGTAAACAATGGATCATCCAATATGAAGTAAACAAAAGTAGAAATAAAGAATGCATGGGCAGCCGTAAAAATGGAGAAGGAAGACAATAGCTAGAGAAAGGAAAGTCTTCTTCAATTATTTGATGCAACAGTCAAAAAGAAAACAAAATAAATAAATTTGAAGCTATATTTCAAAAAACAAAGAAAACCAAGTAAAGTTTGACAAAGCAAGAACTTTAGAAGAATAAAATAGTGTATTGATAAGATTTTTTTTATCAAATTTGTAAGAAAATAGAAACATGCTGTTTCCAAAGCAACAAGTGAAAACAAACATGAACATTGAAGAAAAACATCACAAAAGGAGAACTGCTAGATTTATTCCTTGAACATATTCAGTGCCATGAGTGTCTGGCCATCCCTTTCTTTCTGAAAGAATACAATCTCCAATTTAATAGGACAATTTCTGTTGTAAAATGAGTAAAATGAGTTCTTTAAATATTTTGACACAGTAGCACTCATTGCAAGGTTTCTATCTGACTGAAAAGTCCAACAACATCAGTCATATCAATAGTTTCAAGATATTTTAATCAGGTTAATTATAAACATACATTCTGACAACAAGGTAGGAGGAGCACAGCAGCAGTTTGGGAAAACAGGAGTGTGCTAGCAAGTCGTTGGCTAGTCATATTTCATTCATAGACAAGAATCAGATGAAAAGCATGGGAAGCCTTTGAAATGGCAAGGCCTACCACAGTGAAACACTTTCTGCAGCAGGGCTCATTTATTTCTGCCATGCGCTCAAATATTGAAAACCTTGGTCTCCAGTTGTTAGAAGCTCCAAATATGCCTATGGGGGACTTGTCTCATTCAAACCACTGCACGTGATAACTAACACTACAGTTTGGAATTTCATTGATTGAATCGAGATTATTATGAAATACTGAAAAGTGGGAACTGTTAACAACTGGCTACAAACTTACTAAGAATTAGATTATTATACAGAATAAGCTAAAATAGTCTAAGGAGTCAGCTTATTCAAGGAGGTGTCTCTTCTACTCTTATAGAGATATTTATCAAACTTATATACAAAAACCTAGTACCCAGTTCATTTTCTTTCTTTCTTTCTTTCATTTATTTATTTATTTATTTTTTAGATATTTTCTTTATTTACATTTCAAATGCTATCCCGAAAGTTTCCTATACCCTCCCCTGCCCCTGCTCCCCTACCCACCCACTCCCACTTCTTGGCCCTGGCATTCCCCTGTACTGGGGCATATAAAGTTTGCCAGATCCAGGGGCCTCTTTTCCCAATGATGGCCGAATAAGCCATCTTCTGCTACATATGCAGCTAGAGACACGAGCTCTGGGGGTACTGGTTAGTTCATATTGTTGTTCCATCTATAGGGTTACAGACCCCGTCAGCTCCTTGGGTACTTTCTCTAGCTCCTCCATTGGGAGCCCTGTGTTCCATCCACTAGCTGACTGTGAGCATCCACTTCTGTATTTGCCAGGTACTGGCATAGTCTCACAAGAGACTGCTATATCAGGGTCACTTCAGCAGAATCTTGCTGGCATGTGCAATAGTGTCTCGATTTGGTGGCTGATGATAGGATAGATCTTTGGGTGGGGTATTCTCTGGATAAGTCCATCCTTTCGTCTTAGCTCCAAACTTTGTCTTTGTAACTCCTTTCATGAGTATTTTGTTCCCTATTCTAAGGAGGAATGAAATATCCACACATTGGTCTTCCTTCTTCTTGGTTTTCTTGTGTTTTGCAAATTGTATCTTGGGTATTCTAAGTTTCTGCGCTACCCAGTTCATTTTCATTGTGAGACTTAAAAGTATTCCTTCAGGAATTACATCTTTTTTCTTTTGATCTGAAATTGTGTTAACTATCCTTACTTCATTCTGTCTTCTTTTTTAAAAAAATTTATTATTATTTTCTTTATTTACATTTCAAAATCTTCTATTCTATATTGTTTTACCCAAGTATGATTCATTTAAGTTTGGACTGTCTGCTTACCTAGATTTAGTTTCAATAAAGCACCTGAAACATCTTGTATTTTTGTTGTAGTGTTCCTAATTATGATCCCCAATAGCAGTTGACCATTCTTTAATTTACAAGACTACAAACTATTTACCAAATCTCTACTGTCCACTTTTCCCCCTGTGGTGTTGTGGACTGGCCTTGCATTTGGTGATAAATGAGATTTCCTAGAGAGGGATAAAATTCTAACGTAACTTCTATAATGGCTGCCATCATTCTTTTTCCCATTGGTTGCAGATGTGGTAAGTGTGTTCCACTGGTAGCTTTGATGTAAGTGGTCAGGTTAAAACCTGGGTCATTACTTACACTGAAGATAGCACCTTAGAACACAACTGCCTACTGCTTCAATTTTGTATATAGGGGAGAAGTAAACACTCCGTTTACTGGTAAGGAAGGAGGACCTCTGATTCCCTAACTACTGAATGCAGCTTCTGGATAATAGTATCTTTGTATATTTTAGGATATTTAAATCAATTACATTTTCCTCAGGATGATTATTTTGCCTTCTTTAAATAGTAATGATAAATTGTCCAGTATTTAGCATTTGCAGTCCTGTCCTCAGAAACCCTGTTACAAAAAAAAAAAAAAAAAAAAAAAAAAAAAAAAATTATAGGTAGATAGAGTAAGTATTTAATTATTTCTTTAAATTTTTCTCATTATTGTGTACATTCAAGGTATGTAGTTAATATTAACATCAATAATTTCAAGGTTATGTGTGGGAATATTCCTCTATAGGATTGTATGTAGAGGTCAGAGGAAGGACCACTTCAGAGAAATGGCCCTCTCTTCCTACTTTAGGTTCACAGGATTGAGCTCAATTTTTCAGGGTTTTGGGATTAGTTCTTTTACCCACTCAGCTATCTTGCTGGTCCAGCGAGTATTTTACATAGGAAAGAAATGGAGACCGTTTATTTGCTGTGATATGGCTAGTTTAATGATTGGTAAGGAATAAATATTTCAGAACTATACAAAACATTGTGCAGCCCTTAGACTGGAGAAAACCCACTAATATCACAGTTTTGCAAGTAATGGAAGCAACAGCAACTGTGCAATTACACTACGTTTATATTAAGTTCTGGAGACTGAAATGAGCATCATGAATTTGGCTACTATGTAAAAATCTCATAATATTTCCTTTTGGTTGAGAAGACCGGAATTTGAGCCAGATGTTCTTAAATGTCTGTCCTCGCTGAGCATTCAGACAGATTTTTCATGTGTAGATATTGTTGTTGTAGTTCGAAGTTAATTAGATTTTTTTCTATACCAGAATGTAATAAAACGACATTATGGAAATACAAAATTAATTTTTCCATTAATGTAGTCTAGCCAGTTCATGGATTACTTGGCACTTAAAATATTTTATAAAAATATCCCAGTGGGTTTTTATTCAAATTGTAAGAGATAAAAAAGTAAAATGTAGAGAAATTATATTGTGATAAAAAATTTAGATGCACTTGAGGTAATAAAAGTACATTTTGAAAAGTGTCCATTTAATCAGGGACAATGGCTCTTCAAAATTAGATTTGCCTTTTAAGGTTCAAGCTACTCTTTATAGGGTCATTGGAGAGTCAATGAAATCTGATAATGACTTGTGTATTTTTAACAAGAATGCCATGGTTCTATTTCGATGAATGGTCATGCTTTGGTATTTATATACTGAACACATCCTGATATCTCATTTGATGTAGGTCATTTAGGCTTCAGCCTTTCAAATTGCAAGACCATTCTCAGAATAATCCCTCCCAATTTGTCTCAGCAAATATTTCCCTGGGAACTTTACTCCATTTTTCCTCCTGTTGGGCAGTATTAACTATTTCAGCATTTCTATGAAACCATCTCTTATTTTACTGAAATTTCTGATTTAAAATATTTGGGCAAGAATAGAAAGATCATTACAAGAGTTCTGAAATGTACATAAAAGAAGCTAGATGTGGTATTTCAAGAATCGTTGCCAACAGTAATGATACATTTTCTTGCAAAACTAAGGCTTTTTTCTTCTTGCTTGTTTTTTTTTGTTTGTTTGTTTTGTTTTGTTTTGTTCTCTTTTTTAAATTTTCAAACCTAGAAACTCTGTGCTTTCTAATTGCAAATACTTGTACTATAAACCTATTAAAAAGTTCAGTGTTCTTTTCTTTCTTTTTTTTTTTTTTTTTTGGTTTTTCGAGACAGGGTTTTTCTGTATAGCCCTGGCTGTCCTGGAACTCACTCTGTAGACCAGGCTGGCCTCGAACTCAGAAATCTGCCTGCCTCTGCCTCCCAAGTGCTGGGATTAAAGGCGTGCGCCACCACGTCCGGCTTAAAGATTTTTTTTATTTATTATATGTAAGTACACTGTAGCTGTCTTCAGACACTCCAGAAGAGGGAGTCAGATCTTGTTACGGATGGTTATGAGCCACCATGTGGTTTCTGGGATTTGAACTCCAGACCTTCGGAAGAGCAATAGGGTGCTCTTACCCACTGAGCCATCTCACCAGCCCCAGTGTTCTTTTCAATACCTGGAATTTTCCATCCCTGTTTATGTTTGATTCACATTTTGTAGCATCGTGGCAGGGTGAGCATTTCTTCAAAGAGTAGCTACTAGCACAAGTTTCATTCCTTCAGTTTTCCTACAGCTGTCTTCCTTGCTTTAATAAGCAATATAGCCTGTCAAATACATATCTGTGTTAAAGTGTGAAGACAACACTGAAGGGAACTTGGAGAAGATACGTTAATTTTGCTTAAATTGAGCAAAAGCAACTCTGAGAATGGTGACTAAACATGACGCATTCCATCTAATGAAGTAAAATAGTTTTCTTCTTTGTCCTCTGTCTTAACTGACAGGAACAGAGAGGAATGTGGACTTTGGAATTCAGGGACCTGGATTAATGTTTCAATGCTACCTCTGTGAGTTCTGCTCTCTGCAAAGCTATTTAAAAATGCTATTCTTGTCATTTCTTCATCAATAATAATAATAGTGACTGTAATAACCATGTCATCTGACTGCTGAAACAATAATTACAACAAATTATTACAATTGCACAATAGTTCTTATGTGGCAGACTTGTGATAATTGTTTTGCATGGCATATTTCTCTCAATTAACTATTTCGACTCTCTGAAGTAGACACTAGTGATTCCAACTCCAAATGAAACAAGAAACTCAGAGGCATGAGGGATCACCTCCAACACACCACCAGAACACAGTGGTCACATTGGATTTATCTACGTGGAATCTCTCCAGAACTCATACTTTTTTCAAAACATACATCAATTTAAAACTATAAAGCATATACATATGTTTTAAAAATGTACTGAGTTAGGAGCACAGCTTAATTACCAAGACCTCTCGAATAAGCATGGTGACCTTCTTCTGGGAAGCTGTTTTAGTTATAGCTATCTGAAAGAGATGAAGCAAAAAGAGACCAGCCTTGGGGAATGTTCAGCCTGTACCTTCTGCCCACAATAAAAACAGTGCTCTATCTAAACTTTGATGTGTTAAATGGAAGGTTAAAAAATATTTCTTTTCAAAGACATTCACTCCAAGCCTAAGAGGTATGTTTTCTCGCTGCTCAGTTCCTGCTTGGAACAAGAATCTGAAATATAGAAAACCATCATTTTCTACATCCTATTGGTTCAAAATACTACAGTTCTTTTGTTTGTGTGTGTCACTTGGATGGACTAATATAAATTTTTGCTCAATATTAACCTTAGCATTTTAAATTGGAATTGGAGTTACACTTCAAGCATAGGCTGGCTGCAAATGGATTATGATGAACTAACATCTATGAGCTAATTTTCTCATTAATTAGTATGCCCTTGGCATCTGTCACCATATGCTGTTCTCAAAATTACCATAGTGCAGCTTTATCACTGCAAATCATAGCATTGATGATGCTTGATACAGTAAGCATGGCAATACTTAATGGAACCTTTGAACAATTATTGTGCTGTGTTACTTCTTCATCAAAGCTCTGCATGCAGTGTCTATGATCATAACCAACATAGACTTACCAAAAGGATATACTAAATACAAGAAATAACTGCTCGGCAAGAAAACTCTCTATGTTATCTTCCTGTTAAGAAAATGTATGTTTCATGTTTACATAGAGACCATTAATACAGTGTCATATAAATTATAAAATGATCTTTTTCACAGCAGTCATAAAATGTTTATTATATAATTTGAGTTTTCTACATGTTCTTGAATTATAAAATACTTATGAATGTGGATTTTTGGCACTTTTTTAGTTTAATTTTTTGTTTGTTTGTCCACATCAGTCCTCCACCCTCCTCTCTTCCCTGTTCCATTCTTACAAATCACTTCCCCCATTGTTCCCTCTCCTCCTCCTTAGAAGATATTTAGAAACCCACACCCAAACACCAGTCGAAGCCTGGAAAGTCTTGAGGAAGAGTTGGGGGTGGAAGTTAGCAAGTCTCTGGAAGGTCATTCCTTCAGGCTCTGCTCTACACTTTGTCTTGGTACCCCTTCCATCGGTGTTTTATTCCTCCTTCTAAGAGGGATCACAGTATCCACATTTTGGTCTTCCTTCTTCTTGAATTTCATGTGGTTTATGAATTGTATCTTGTGTATTCTGAGTTTCTGGGCTAATATCCACTTGTCAGTGAGTGTACATCATGTGTGTTCTTTTGTGATTGGGTTACCACACTTAGGATGATATCCTCCTGATCCATCCATTTGCCTACGAATTTCATAAATTCATTGTTTTGAATAACTGAGTAGTACAACATTGTGTAAATATACCATATTTTCTGTATCCATTTTTCTGTTGAGGGACATCTGGTTTCTTTCCAGCTTCTGGCTATTATAAATAAGGCTGCTATGAACATAGTGGAGCATGTGGCCTTTTTACATCTTGGAGCATCTTCTGGGTATATGTCCAAGAGTGGTATTGCTGGGTCCTCAGGTAGAACTATGTCCAATTTTCTGAGGAACTGCCAAACTGATTTCCAGAGTGGTTGTACCAGTTTGCAATCCCACAAGCATTGGAGGAGTGTTCCTCTTTCTCCACATCCTTGCCAACGTCTGCTGTCACCTGAGTTTTTGATTTTAGCCATTCTGACTGGTGTGAGGTAGAATCTCAGGGTTGTTTTGATTTGCATTTCCCTGATGAGTAAGGATGTTCAACATTTATTTAGGTTTTTCTCAGCCATTCAGTACTCCTCAGTTGATATTTTTTTGTTTAGCTATGTCACCAATTTTTAAAAATAGAGTCATTTGGCTTTCTGGATTCCAACTTCTTGAGTTCTTTATATATATTGGATATTAGCCCCCTATCAGATTTAGAATTGGTAAAGATCTCTTACCAATATGTTGGTTGTCTTTTGGTCTTTTTGACAGTGTCCTTTGCCTTACAGAAGCTTTCAAATCTTATGAGGTACCATTTGTCAATTCTTGATCTTATAGCACAAGCCATTTGTATTCTGTCTAGAAGCTTTTTTCTTGTGCCCATGTGTTCGAGGCACTTTGCCACTTTCTCCTCAATAAGTTTTAGTGTCTCTGGTTTTATATGGAGGGCCTTGATCCACTTAGACTTGAACTTTGTACAAGGACATAAGAATGGATCAATATGCATTATTCTGCATGCTAACTGCCAGTCATCCCATATACAATCACCAGTCCCAGACACTATTGTGGATGCTATCTAGTGCTTGCTGACAGGAGCCTGATATAGCTGTTTCCTGGATACTCACAGCCATCCATAGACTGAGCACAGGGTACCTAATGAAGGACACAAGGAGTTGAATAGCTTTGCAGCCCCAAAGGAGGAACGACAATAGGAACTAACCAGTACCCCCAGAGTTCTCAGGAACTAAACCATCAACCAAAGAAAATACATGGTGGGACTCATTGCTCCAGCTGTATATGTATCAGAGGATGGCCTAGTAGGACATCAATGGGAGAAGAGGTTATTGGTCCTGTGAAAGTTCTATGCCCCAGTGTAGGGGAATGCGAGGGCCAGGAAGTGGGAGTGGCTGGGTTGGTGAGCAGGGGGAGGGGGAGAGGATAGGGGAAATGGGGGACCTTAGGGGGGAGGGGGATTTTCAGAGGGGAAACCAGGAAAGGGGATAACATTTGAAATCTAAATAAAGAAAATATTCAGCTGGTCCGTGGTGGTGAACACCGTTAATCCCAGCACTTGGGAGCCAGAGACCGCAGAGTTCGAGTCCAGCCTGGTCTACAAATTGAGTTCTAGGACAGCCAGGGCTATACAGAGAAACAAACCCTGTCTCGAAAAA
>NC_034591.1:45660799-45672031 GCF_900095145.1 Mus pahari
GATCCCCTTCCCTCCTACTTGGACTGCCTGGTTGGAAGAGGTCCAAGTAAGTGGCAAAGCATCACTGAACAGAACCCCACGTCTGTGGGACTGTTGAGGTTCTTAAGTGTTGTTTTCTCTGTAGCTGGAGAGTTCTTACTGCATGTAACTACCCCCTTAAATTCATGCTGATTTTTGCATTTTGTTTAGGGGGGATGTTGTTGTGAGGCAATTTCTGTAATTCGTGAGAGACATGGAGCTTCCTCCTCATCAAATTTAACGCAAAATATTTTCCTGAAGTCATATGTTCTTTAAAAATAATAGATCATCTTACAGAAGAAAATTATTTTAAGAGCAAATGGAATTTACCTGCCTAATTTTGCTCCTGAGAAGAATGAAATCCACGAAAGGTCAGTGAGTTTCTGTGTTTTATTTCTCAGAATGACAAATGTGGGGCCAGTCCAGGTCTGGTATGTCCGATGGTCCTCTTTGAATTGTGAGGAGCTTTATTGTTCACCAAGGATGGTGCAGAACAAATCATGGTGATGCGCATGAATATTTATCTTCCCCAGAGGAAGGGAAGCAAAGGGTCTGGGGTGGTATCTCTTTGTGACACTGCCTGTGATTGGAATTCATCCTTTGAATAAGATATAAGGATGGCATTGTACTCATTAAAAATTTGCCTCTTTTCAGTAAATTCAGGATATATTCTTTCTGGCTGCACTATGCTTTGGTGGGAACTATAATTGATTAGTGTAATGCCAAGCAATATGTTATTAGTTATTTTGTGTAAATTTATATAATTAATTTTGTACTGGTGTTTTAAGGGCCTCAAATTGCCAGAATCATCCTTACACAGAAAAAAAAATATTTATTGTATTGCAAGGTATAAAACTGGCTGATAGATAATATATTAGAATAAAAATAGGAGTAAGTACACACATATGCGTTGACTTAGTTCATGATAAATATATAACTGTAAAGTAATTGACACATGTGAACTATATGACTGTTTCTGAATGCTGTGCAGTGATTCCCAACCTTTCCAATGCTGTGACACTTTAACACAATTCCTCATGTTTTGGTTGCTACAACTATAAAATTTTTTTCATTGCTAATTACTAACTGTAATTTTGCTACTGTTATTAATCATAATGTACCTATATTGGGAGACAGAAATTTGCCAGAGAGGTCACAACTTTGAGGTTTAGAACCACTGCTTATGGACTTCATCTGGGCAGATCCAGGTAGTCTTTGTTCTTTTGGACTAGATTGATTGGCTTTGGCTAATGTCACAGAGGAATGCTCTATCACACAAGAGAGTTCCCTTCTTTCCCAAGGTTGACAAGTATTCTATTACTATTTATATAACATATTTTCTTGACCCATTTTACCAACCAAACTATTGCTTAGATATTGTAAACCATGTTGTGATTTATTTTTGAGAAATGGCTTCAAATTCTTTTGTGATATACCTCCACCTTTAATTTATGATAAATATGTATATTGTTATTCTATATCAACTACACTTTTTATATTCCTACCAACATTACACGTTACAATGTCCCAACATTCATGCTAACAGCTTCTGTTTCCTTTCTTTTTTTAACTAGATATTTTCTTTATTTACATATCAAATGTTATCCCCTTTCCTAATTTACCCTCTGAAAATCACCTATCCCCTCCCCAATACCCCTGCTCCCCAACACACCACTCACATTCCTGGTTCTGGCATTGCCCTATACTGGGGCATAGACACTTCACAGGGCCTAGTGCCTCTCCTCCCATTGAAGACTCACTAGGCCATCCTCTGCTACATATACAGCTAGAGCCACAAGTTCCACCATGTGTTTTCTTTGATTAGTAGCATAGTTCGCAGGAGCTCTGGGGGTACTAGTTAGTTGATATTGATGTTCCTTCAATGGGGCTTCAAACCCCTTCAGTTCCTTGGGTACATTCTTTAGCTCCTACATTGGGGATATTGTGTTCTATCCAATGGCTGATTGTGAGCACTAGTTTCTATATTTGCCAGGCACTGGCAGAGCCCCTCAGGAGACAGATATATCAGACCCCTGTCAGCAAGATTTTGTTGGCATCTGCCATAGTGTCTGGGTTTGATGGTTGTTTATGGGATGGATCCCCAAGTGGTGCAGTCTCTGAATAGTCATTCCTGTCTCTGCCCCAAAATTTGGCTCTGTAACTCCTTCCGTGGGTATTGTGTTCTCCCTTCTAAGAAGGATACTGAGCTTCTGGGCTAATATTCATTTATCAGTGAGTGAATATAATCTGTGTTCTTTTGTGATTGGGTTACCTCACTTAGGATGATGTCCTCCAGATCCATCCATTCACCTAATAATTTCATAAATTAATTGTTTTTAATAGCTGAGTAGTATTCCATTGTGTAAATGTACCACATTTTCTGCATCCATTCCTCTGTTGAGGTACATCTGGGTTCTTTCCAGCTTCTGGCTATTATAAATAAGGCTGCTATGAACATAGTGGAGCATGTGTCCTTATTACATCTTGGAGCATCTTCTGGGTATATGTCCAGGAGTGGTATTGCTGGGTCCTCAGGTAGAACTATGTCCAATTTTCTGAGGAAATGCCAAACTGATTTCCAGAGTGGTTGTACCAGTTTGCAATCCCACCAGCAATGGAGGAGTGTTCCTCTTTCTCCACATCCTCACCAGCATCTGCTGTTACCTGAATTTTTGATCTTAGCCATTCTGACTGGTGTGAGGTGGAATCTCACGGTTGTTTTGATTTGCATTTGCCTGATGAGTAAGGATGCTGAACATTTTTTTAAAGTGCTTGTCATCCATTCAGTATTTCTCAGTTGATATTTCTTTGTTTAGCTATGTCACCCATTTTTAAAATAGAGTTATTTGGTTTTCTGGATTCCAACTTCTTGAGTGTTTTATATATATTGGATATTAACCCCCTATCAGATTTAGAATTGGTAAAGATCTTTTCCCAATATGTTGGTTGCCTTTTGGTCTTTTTGACAGTGTCCTTTACCTTACAGAAGCTTTGCAATTTTATGAGGTCCCATTTGTTGATTCTTTTTTATTATTATTAATGTTATTTTCTTTATTTACATTTCAAATGCTATCCTGAAAGTTCCCTATACCCTCCCCCCAACCCCTGCTCCNCTACCCACCCACTCGCACTACTTGGCCCTGGCCTTCTCCTGTGCTGGGTCATATAAAGTTTCTTAATCTTACCACGCAAGCTATTGGTGTTCTGTTCAGGAATCTTTCCCATGTGCCCATATCTTCTGGGTTTTTCCCAACTTTCTCCTCTATAAATTTCAGTGTCTTTAGTTTTATGTGAAGTTCTTGATCCACTTAGACTTGAGCTGCTTACAAGAAGATAAGAATGGATCAATTCACATTCTTCAACATGCTAATTGCCAGTTGAGCCAGCAGCATTTGTTGAAGATGCTGTCTTCTTTCCACTGGATGGTTTTAGCTCCTTTGTTAAAGATCAAGTGACCATAGGTGTGTGTGTTCATTTCTGGGTCTTCAATTCTTTTCCATTGATGTACCGGTCTGTCACTGTACCAGTACCATGCAGTTTTTATCACAAGTGCTCTGTAGTACAGCTTGAGGTTGGGGATGGTGATTCCACCCGAGTTTCTTTTATTATTGAGAATAGTTTTTGCTATCCTAGGAGTTTTGTTATTCCAGATGAATTTGCAATTTTTCCTTTACAACTCTGTGAAGAATTGAGTTGGAATTTTGATGGGGATTGCATTGAATCTGTAGATTTCTTTTGGCAAGATAGCCATTTTGACTATATTAATCCTGCCAATCCATGAGCATGGGAGATCTTTCCATCTTCTGAGATCTTCTTTGATTTCTTTCTTCAGAGACTTGAAGTTCTTATCATACAGATCTTCTACTTCCTTAGTTTGAGTCACACCAAGCTACTTTATATTATTTGTGACTATTTTGAAAGTTGCTGTTCTTGAATTTCTTTCTCAGCCTCTTTATCCTTTGTGTAGAGAAAGGCCACTGATTCATTTGAGTTAACTTTACATCCAGCTACTGCACTGAAGCTGTTTATCAAGTTTAGGTGTTATCTGGTGGAATATTTGTGGACACACACACATATATATATATATATATATATATATATATATATATACACACACACACACACACACACACACACACACACACACACACACACACACACACACACACACACACACACACACACACACACACACACACATATATATATATATGTGTATTCCTTTGATCCCCTTTGTGTTGTCTAATTGCTCTGGCTAGGATTTCAATCACTATATTAAATATGTAGGGAGAGAGTTTGAAGCTGCACCTTGTCCCTGATTTTAGTGTGATTGCTTCAACTTTCTCACTATTTAGTTTGATGTTGGCTACTGGTTTGTTGTATATTGCTTTTATTATGTTTAGATATGGGTCTTTAATTCCTGATCTTTCCAAGACTTTTATTATGAATGGGTATTGGACTTTTTTGAATACTTTCTCAGCATCTAATGAGATGATCATGTGTTTTTTGTTTTGAGTTTGTTTATATCATGGTTTATGTTGATGGATTTCCATATATTGAACCATCCTTTCATCTCTGGGATGAAGCCTACTTGATCATGGTGGATGATTGTTTTGATGCGTTCTTCAATTCGATTAGCAAGAATTTCATTGAGTATTTTTTATCAATATTCATAAGGGAAATTGATCTGAAGTTCTCTTTCTTTATTGGGTCTTTGTGTGCTTTAGGTATCAGAGTAATTGTGGCTTCATAGAATGAATTGAGTAGAAATTAGGTCTTCTTGAAGGTCTTATAGATCTCTGCACCAAACCCATTAGTCCTAATTTTTTCTTTTTTGGTTGGGAGACTATTAATGACTGCTTCTATTTCTTTTTAGACTGTTTTTTTTCCTATTTAGGGGACATGGGACTGTTTAGATTGTTAATCTGATCCTGATTTAACTTTGGTACCTGGTATCTGTCTAGAAACTTGTCCATTTCATCCAGGTTTTCCAGTTTTGTTGAGTATAGTCTGTTGTAGTAGGATTTGATAATTTTTTGGATTTCCTCAGGTTCTGTTGTTATATCTCTCTTTTCATTTCTAATTTTGTTAATTAGGATACTGTCCCTGTGCCCACTAGTTAATCTGGCTAAGGGTTTAATCTATCTTGTTGATTTTCTCAAAGAACCAGCTCCTGGTTTGGTTGATTCTTTGAATAGTTCTTTTTGTTTCCACTTGGTTGGTTTGAGCCCTGAGTTTGATTATTTTCTGCCTTCTACCCCTCTTAGGTGAATTTGCTTCCTTTTGTTCTATAGCTTTTAGGTGTGCTCTCAAGCTGCTAGTGTATGCTCGCTATAGTTTCTTTTTGGGCATTCATAGCTATGATTTTTTCCTCTTAAGACTACTTTCATTGTGGTTATGTTGTGGTTTCATTTTCATTAAACTCTAAAAGGTCTTTAATTTCTTTCTTTATTTCTTCCTTGACCAAGGTACCATTGAGTAAAGTGTTGTTTAGCTTTCACATGTATGTGGGCTTTCTATTATTTATGTTGTTATTGAAGATCAGCCTTAGTCATGATGATCTGATAAGATGCATGGGATAATTTCAATATTTTTGTATCTGTTGAGACCTGCTTTGTGACCGAGTATATGGTCAATTTTGGAGAAGATACCATGATGTGCTGAGAAGAAGGTATATCATTTTGTTTTAGGATGAAATGTTCTACAGATATCTGTTAAATCCATTTGTTTCATAACTTCTGTTAGTGCCCATATGTCTCTGTTTAGCTTCTGTTTCCCGGACCTGTCCATTGAGGAGAGTGGGGTGTTGAAGTCTCTCACTATATTTGTGTGTGTGTGTGTGTGTGTGTGTGTGTGTGTGTGTGTGTGTGTGATATAATGTGTGCATTGAGTTTTAGCAAAGTTTCTTTAATGAATGTGGATGCCCTTGCATTTGAAGCATAATTGTTCAGAATTGAGAGTTCGTCTTGTTAAATTTTACCTTGGATGAGTATAAAGTGTCCTTCCTTATCTTTTTTTTTTTTTTTTTTTTTTTTTTTTGAGAACTTTAGGTTGGAAGTTGTTTTTATTCAATATTAGAATGACTACTCCAGCTTGTTTCTTGGGACCGACCATTTGCTTGGAAAAATTGTTTTCCAGACTTTTACTCTAAGGTAGACTCTTTCTTTGTCCCTGAGGTGGCTTTCCTCTATGCAGCAAAAAGTTGGGTCCTCTTTATGTAATCAATCTGTCAGGTTTTGTCTTTTTATTGGTGGAATTGAGTTCATTGATATTAAGCGATATTAAATAAAAGTCATTGTTGCTTCCTGTTATTTTTGTTGTTAGAGTTGGAATTCTGTTCATGTGGTTATCTTCTTTAGATGTGCTGAAAGATTACTTTCTTGCTTTTTTCTTGAGCTTAGATTCCCTCTTTGTATCGGTGTTTTTCCTTTATTATTATTTGGAGGGCTGGATTTTTGGAAAGATATTGTATAAATTTGGTTTTGTCATGGAAGACCTTAGTTTCTCCATCTATGTTTTGCTGGGTATAGGAGCCTCGACTGGCATTTTTGTTGTCTTAGGGTCTGTATGACATTTGCCCAGTATCTTCTGTCTTTCATAATCTCTGGGGAGAAGTCAGCTGTAAGTCTGAAAGGTCTGTCTTTATATCTTACTTGACCTTTCCCCCTTACTGCTTTAAATATTCTTTCTTTGTTTTGTGCATTTGGTGTTTTGATTGTTATGTGTCAGGAGGAAATTCTTTTCTGGTCCAAACTATTTGGAGTTTTGTAGGCTTCTTGTATGTTCATGAGCATCTCTTTCTTAAGTTTGGGGAAGTTTTCGTCTATAATTTTGTTGAAGATATTTACTGGCCCTTTAAGTTGGAAATCTTTCTTCTTGTCTATAGCTACTCTTCTTAGATTTGGTCTTTTCATTGTGTCCTGGATTTCCTGGATGTTTTGGGTTAGGATCTTTTTGTACTTCACGTTTTCTTTGATTGTTGTGTCAATGTTTTCTATGGTATCTTCTGCACCTGAGATATATGTGTGTGTGTGTGTATATATATAATTCTGTTATACTTGCACCAATGGCCCTTGACTTCTTTCCTAGTTTTTAGTTTTTCTATTTCTAGAGTGGTCTCCCTTTGGGATTTCTTTATTGTTTCTACTTCCATTTTTAGATCCTGGATGGTTTTGTTCAATTCTTTCACATGTTTGGATGTGTTCTCCTGTATTTCTTTAAAGGCATTATTTATATATTTCTTGTAGTCCTTCATCATCATCATGAGAAGTGACTTTAGATCCATATCTTACTCTTCTGGTGTGATGGTGTATCCATGACTTGCTATGTTGTGAGAGGTTGATTCTGATGATGCCAAGTAACCTTGGTTTCTGTTGTTTTTGTTCTTATGCTTGTCTCCTGCCATCTGAATATCTCAAGTGCTGGCTGCCCTCAATATATCTATCTGATTGGAGCCTGTCCTTCTTGTAATCTTTGTTGAGTCAGAACTCCTCAGAGTCCAGCTTTCTCTGTGATCCTGTGATTCCAGGATCCTGCAAACCTGAGATTTTGAGTTTGTCAGAGTTCTTGGCAATCAGGCTTCCTCTGAGACAGAGAGATCCTGGTGTGACCAGGCTCCTGGGATTCTTGGAATCTGGAATCTGAAGAGCCTGGGTGTGTTAGAGCACCTGAAAGTTGTATCGCCTCTGGTGACCTTGGGGCTGTCTGGTGTGTTTGAAACCAAGGTAGGTCAGCACTGTCGACCAGAAGGAACTGAGCACTTGGTCAGGTGTGGCTCCTGTGTCCCTGCTCCTGCTGGTCCAAGGTACTCCCAGTTTTGTTGGAACAGATGCTGTGTTCCACTCCTCAGTGATCCTAAGATCCTGTGTATGCTAAGGTGCCTAGGGCATTGAGAGTGCTCTGGAGACCATGAGACTGTCCACTGAATTTGTTACTAAGGTAGCCTGGAGCTGGCATGGACCAGGGTCCTGTGTTTCTGCTCTTGCTATCCCCAGGCACTCCCAGTTGTGTTGGAACAGATGTTGTGTTCTACTCACCAGGTATCCTAAGATCATGGGCATGCTAGCTGACCTGGTGGGTGGAGAGTCCTCTTTGGACCATGGGACCATCCACTGAGTTCGTGGCCAAGGTTGCCCTGAGCTGGTGCCAACCGGAAGACAATTTCTGTTTTCTCTGCTTTCACTATGGCCACATTGATATATAGTATATGATGTTACAGTTTTGGTTTTTATTTCTCTCATATTTAGTGATATTGGGGTTTAATCCAGGGAACTTTTCTTTTCTCACATTTTACAGCTTGTAAATCAGATCATTTTTTTCTTGTTTTTCCATGGTAAATGTGTAACTTCTCAATATTCATATTTTACAAGTTCTGGATATTGACATCTTAACTAAATGCATGAATTGTATTTTGTTTTGTTTTGTTATTTTTTTTGCCTTGCATAGGTCAATAGGTTACCTTTTTATTGTTTACAAAAGCCTGTAAGTTTGACATTGTCTAGCTGCATATATATTTTCAGTACTACTTTTAGTTACCTAAATGTAAGAATGTCCCAAAGTTCTGTCATGTGTGGAATGATTAAAGTATGGCATAATGATATTATAGAATACTATATTATAATGAATAAGAAACAAATATTGATATGTTAATTGAAATACCCTTTTCCATACATATATTGAGTAAAAGAAGGCATCACAGGACATATATATGCTTCATTTCTTTTACATTCAAAACCAGGAAATGTTAATTAAGACTACTGGAAATACAGATAGATATATTTGAGGTATAAGAAGACATTATACTAGCTTCAACTATGGTTTTCAGAGTATTTTCTTTAAAATTTGTGATAAAACTGTTATATATTTATTTTCTTTAAAAAATAAACTGTGTATATATGCCTTGGACAAAATTTTAAGTCTACAACTCGTAAAAAGGGAAAATAACTCTTATAAAGGATAAAGGACTTGCTTAGCCAACTCAGAACTCTGAAATTCACATCATCTTCTTGATTTATACAACTTTCAAGTCAAACATCTATTTCTTTTTATATTGTGTTGCAACTATACCTTAAATAAGATGAATCCTGCTGTTATCTGATATGATGAGTCAACAGTGCATCATAGATATTTGTAGCACCGAGAAGGAAGTAGATTTTCAATCATTCCTAGAAAAACTTTAACTACATTTATGTTGCTTGAAGAAGAATATCACCATTTGTATGTTAAATCATCCACGTAACATAATTCAGGCCCTAGAATGCTATTAAGTTAGCTGGGTAGAGTTTTTAGTCACAGGAATCCAATAACTCGGAGATTTGAGAATGAGCAGGGAGTCTTATTTGCAGCATTATTTCTAAAAGCTTTATTAATTATGAGACTCATTCTTGTGGGTTGGGCTGATTAGTTGTCATTGAGAAAGTGGATGAAAGGAGCAGCTTCTATTTACTTCTGAGCCATCCATCTTTGAAATGGAATTAGGATAATACACTTTAGTGTATTTTATGTCTCCAGGTACCAGGAAATGATGTCTCAAAGAATCGGTCCAGCAAAAATCAAATAACTGGTATTCCTTTAGCTTTTTTTTTTTTTCATTTCAGGTAAACAATCCAAATGCCCTCAAACTTATTTAATGAGCCAAAGTTAACATGTAGGTCATCAATGTATGCACACATTTTAAACTACAGAAATAATTTTTCTAAAGAAAAACTGAGTTATACATTGAAGTCTACTAAAGATATGGGAAGATATTTTCAATTTTTAATAATTTAGAATATGTAATTTTCCAAGTTCTTTCAACAGTCATAGCTCCTTCTATACATAGTAACACTTTTATAGTTGACATTTTAGTATGTAATATAGGAGTAATTTTAATATACTTTGTGATCTTACAGTTAATGCTTTATATTTTGTTATTTAATTCATTCTAAATGGTAATACTTCTGTGTATTCTGTATATTTTATGTGAAAGAAACTCTTTTAACATATGAGTGTGATGGGACACAGTCAACCTGCTATATAGTAGCCTAGAATTTGATGCTAAATTGAAAGCACATCTTTTTATAAAAGTGAGAAGGGGTTTAATATAACTACTATGAAAAGACTGCCTTAGGTACAACTGAGAAAGTATATCTGTGGACAAGGTATGTAAAAATGTCTTGAAAATCACTTTGGGAGCTGCATTAAATGGAGCCCATGTTTTTTTGGGGGGATATATGATAGGCATTTACATAAATCTGCATGTGTAGTCATGTAAAAAACTTTCTGTGTTACTTGGGAAAACTTTTCCACTTAAAGATGCTATTGATATCAGTTTTTTGAACAAGTTTCCATTTGTCTTTGCTGACTTTATTTTAGTTTTGATACACAAAGTAAAATAAAAATATATTCATTATGATTGAAAACCTAAGGCATAACAAGAAGGCAAAGTCCCCCTTTGCCAAAGCAAAGCTGAGCTAAGTGTTCCAAATGTTTAATCTTTTAAAATAAACATTTTTCATTTACAGTATCTGATCTAATATCTTCAGCTTGTCATGGGACATCATATGAGTAACATTTTAGTTGATAGTCTCATTGTACTGTGTTCAAGATCTTGCTACTCTATATGTAGCTTGGTTAGAAGGAGACATTGTAGGGAGAGGAGCTTGTCCTTGGAGAAGGCTGATCACCATATTTATTTATCCAAGCAGCAGATAATGATGAATATAGTTTATGTCTGTATTGATTTCTATCCTTGCTCCTGTTCTCTGTAAGGTGGCACCTGTGACCCATTTGCTGTATACTGTACTTAGTTTTCTAGGTTGCTTTATACTTGGCTATACCTATTGTAGTTTTAAATCATCATTATAGTACAGTTTATCTCAGTCAGTAGCAAGTAATAACAAGCCAATCATGGGAAAAGTGGCATGGGCAAGGGTTTCTGAGTTGAATCTCTGACAAATGAATCTTCTCTCTGTAATATTTCTTTCAGTAATGTATCCAAATAGTGATGAGGTCTGTATCATAACTAATTTGTTAGCCCCATAATGGTTCCCTACAGTACACTTTTCTTCCCATCACTGATTGGCTCTTTTAGTCTTTCTTTCTCTCTTTTTCAACAGATTTATTTATTATATGTATGTGAGTACACTGTCACTCTCTCTTTTTTTTTTTTTTTTGGTTCAGGGCTCTAAGTACAACTATCTGAATTCATGATTCACTCTGTTTTTCATGAGTTTT
>NC_034591.1:45672042-45687274 GCF_900095145.1 Mus pahari
CAAAAGACACTGTCAACAAGACAAAAAGGCCACCAACAGATTGGGAAAGGATTTTTACCAATCCTAAATCAGATAGAGGACTTATATCCAATATACACTGTCACTCTCTTAAGACATACCAAAAGAGGGTATTGGATCCCATTACAGATTGTTCGTGAGTCAACATGTGGTTCCTGGGAATTGAACTCAGAACCTATGGAAGAGCATCCAGTGCTCTTAAGCACTGAGCCATCCTTAGAACCCCTTGACTCCTTCAATCTTTAGACTTTCCCTACTTAGTGTGGGATTCTTGTTTATTTTTCATTGATGCAGGTTCATCTGTTATTAACTCAGTTCTGACTTGTTGATCTATCAACCACTGACTACTTGAATGCACGTTCAGAAGTCATGCTGTTATAAAAAGATACTTGAGTATCTGTTGATTTATCAATGGGAACAATTGCTAATTCATCATCTTCTGTTATAATATTTGAACTCAACACTCCGAAAGCGCTCTGAGATAATTATATACTTTTATATGTCGGATGTTTGACTCTGCTGCTCAGTTTACCTTTATCTTCTTCTTTCCAGTGTTTTTCTCCCATGCATTATTACAGCTAGTGCTCCTGATAATTTGTGTGTTCATAACACTCCTTGATGCATTATGAGCATAATTATTACATATATTATCACATATATATTACATATAAAATACTACATATTATATAATACAATAATCATTATTATTGTATGTGTGCTCCTCAGTCACATCCCAGCTTTGCAGGTCTGATATGACTGCAGAACTGTAGAGTTAGGAGTGTTTTCACAGCTATGACTACTGTCACTTACATTCCAGTGTCTGCTTCCCTTACTATGTGTGTCGTGGCGTCATCATCGCACAAGTCGCTGCTCATAGGTAGAGATGGGGCTATAGAGGAGAAGTGAAAAGCATTAAAAAAGAGAAAGCAAGAAAAAGTGATTCATTTTGTATGCTGACATTTGTACAGTGTTTAATGGATAATGGCCAAGAAATATTAAAAATATTACAATAACAATTTAGATCAGACTCTTTCTGCTTCAATATTGACAATTAAAATAAGCTTTAGTCCCATATTTGATTTTTTAAGTAAGAATCCTAATAGTTTCTGTATTTTATTTTATTATTCATATTACTTGAAAAGTAACCATTATATGGGTTAAACTACAACTTTAGGAAGAGCAAAATTATGACTCAGCACCATAGGATAAATATGTCATGTATAGTACTTCCTCACTAATAAATGAAGAGAATGATAGACATAATTGCTGTCTCTTATGTATAAAGAAATCTCATTGAATACATTGGTTTGTAAGATAATTAAAATATAGGAAGAGGAGTTTGAATAAATATGAATTCCCTATTAGTGAACAATCTTAATACCAGAAGACATGGGTTTTTAAATGAAAACCTCAGCACCAGTAACAGTTTTTATCACTGTGAATTACTAATCAGACAGGCCCAAGAGGTGCCCAAAACAAAATGGGATATTTTAAATTGACCATGTTTGTCTACCATAGATAGATGCTAAAATTCTATTGCAGAAGGATACAATATATTTTGGATTCAGGACATGAGAAATGAATCTTGAAATGACCGGGAACTACCTTTCTAACCATCATCCTTTGTTCTGAAAGGTGTTATGAGGGCTGCTTGAGAGAAAAATCATCATGGTCTTTCCAAGTACTGGGACCTACAAGCTACAATACTGATCTACCAGGTAAGCTGTGCCCACTGAGGCAACCATAGCAACACTGTTGATGGGATAAATAGCCTTTTTATTAATCAGACTTGAGGTCTGTTCTATAATTTGTCATTCATGTCTGATGCTGTAACCATAGTCAGAACTCAAGCTTGAGGGAGTCATAAGCTGAGCAGAAGAACCTAGATACACTATTTTCCTCAATGATCATATCATCAAACTACCTTGTAAGCTGTTTTATTTATATCCATATATTTGTGCTGCTATTAACCTTGGTCAGAGAAGCGTCTTCTTGTAATGGAGAGTGATTAATGTAAATACGTTACCATTCACAGTTCTGAGAATAAGAGAATGAGAGTGATGAATCTTAAATGAGACATCTGTGCCATCCTCTTTCGAAGTTTCAGGAAATGTTGAGATAAAGGGAAGTGGAATGAAAGAATAAATCAGAGGATGAGAGGAGTGCTAAGTCACACTGCCCTCTGGATAAGACATGGCTGTTGCAGACACAAACTTACAACAGTCATGGTTGCCTGCACAAGACTCACCCAAGAGTAAACCCATTAAATATTTGATTGGGAGAAGGGTGGAGATGATTTCTGAAGTACCACCTGTAGCTGAGGGTCTATGGGTCAGCTCATGATAACTGAGTTACTTTTCCATGTAGGATGGTTTCTGTAAAGCTGTCCTTTCCCTATTAGAAGACCCCATACTCATACAATTATAGGCAGCACTAATTGGACTCAGTAAATTATTGAAAACACGAAAACCAAAACCAAAACAAAAAAATAAATAAATAAAAGGAAAGGAAAGAAATTCCATGGGAGATAAACTGCACAGAACCTAGTGGAGTTAGGAGGAAAGGAAATGGGAGATACATATGATTAAGATATATACTATACATGTGTGTAAAGATCAAAAATAAATAAAAACATTATTTAAAACATAAAATGTTAGGTATTTATAGTAACTTATCAAAAACATTAGGCCATGATACTTTTTTTGTTTTTCAACACAGGCTTTCTGTGCAGCCCTGGCTGTTCTGAAACTTACTGTATAGACCAGGTTAGCCTCAAACTCAGAGATCTACCTGCCTCTATCTCCCAAAGGCTGGTATTAAAAGTATGTGCCACTACTCAGCATCACTTATTTTTATCTGAAACACTTTAATATTTTGAACTTCATGTATCTTTGGATTATTGCCCTAGAAGACAAAAATAATTTCACTTTTACTACCCATACACACTAACAACATAGAAAGTTTGAAAACTTTCCTAATGAACCATATGCATTGTGCAAGCAGGTCTTCCAGTAGAGTCAGTCCCAGTTTAGCCAGATGAATGTTCAACATTCAAGTCTTATTTCCAAGATGTGCACAATAATTCAGACCCAAATAGCTGTGCAACTCAGTACCTCTCCTTTACCCATTCAGTCTGGAATTTGAAACTGGCAAGTTAAAGTTCTTCACTTAAAACTACATTGACATAAAGGGTAAAATTATTCCATAATTGAAGTGCCAGGCTAGAGATTATTAAATACAAGAAGGAAGAGATATGCTTTAAGAGGCGTCAGGACCTGTGGCTGTGTAATACTGAAAGTGATGCGATAAAATTGACTGTAACTAATAGAGTGTGAAATAGTCTCCTGAGTAGCATAATGAAGTCCTAAGGAAAACAGTTTTAAACAGAAGTGGATGTGGGGGGGGGCGTCGGGGAGGGGCGTTAGAAGTACAAGCAAAGGAAACTGGGGCATTAGAGGTTGATTTTCAAGTTGCTTCAGCATTTTGTCCTCTACCATTGTTGTCTCGCTCTTGACTGGTCACATGCGATCTTAATGCCAATTTCCCCAACTTAAATGCATTCCAGGAAACAAAATAGAATTAGAGAATTCAATATGTATTGGATCCTGTAAACAGCCAATACGGCATAGTATATGCTTGCTGTTAGGACTGTGGGAACTGTTGCAGACTTCTCTGAAAAAAAAAATCTCAATACTGATTTGGTAGGTGATTGATATTCTAGTCATGTGTCTTGTTAAAGATTCAGGGTAGCATAATGGTCTTGTGCTGTGGACAATTACTACGGAGGGTTTTCAATAAGAACCTAAACTGCTTTGTTAACCAACAGTGTTAGATATAAATGAGTTTTTGTTATCAATGAAATAGGTTGCAGTAATGAAATGGATAAACCTAATACAACTTAATAAACATAGTGATAACAAATAGGAAGATATGGGTTAAATAACAACAGAGTTTTATACTGAAGGTGAGTTGCTTACATGTATCATTAGAAATTTATAGAATTTACCAGAAATGATAGATCCTGTTATACATCATTTAAAGAAATTATCATCAAGTCATTTTTAACCACAAATTTTATTGTTATACTTACTTATTTGGCAATCATTTATTTTACTGGAAATATCTACAATTATTCTCAGAACTATTTTAAATATGAGAAATTAAATGGAAACTTGTTCTTGCTTCTATTTTTGTTGTTTTGGACAATCACTTTTCCTAGCTTATCTATTTCATTTTAGTTGACAGCTAGTCACAATTTGCTAATAATCTCAAGAAAATCAGTTCTGCATTTATGTTTTACTTAATAAATAAATCTGAATTGGGCTGGTATTTTGCTGATAGAAAACTAGGTGAATAGACTGTTAGATGACTGTATAGTTTTCATATCAAAGTGGTATAGAAATATGCTCTTTTGTTTTGTACATTAGATATTGAGTTTACTTCTTATTTTCCACAATTCTTCCTCTTTTCAAATATAAATTCAGTCACAAACATAAAAATTCAAGAAATGGTTTGAGAAAAGAAGCATTCTATAACTAAGATATCCTTTAGAAAATTCTAATAAAAGGCTTATCTACTTGAGAAATCTTCAATAGCACATTATAGAAAAATAATTGTATTGAAGTTATGAAATACTGGATTTAATACAGAACTGATATTACTACTATTGTGGCTACTACTGCTCTAAGACTGTCTGTTTACTTGGGGTGGGTCAGTGGATTTTTGACCACTACAACATCTTCTTTTTTAAGAACCATGTTTAAGGACATATGGAATTTTAGGATGAGGTAAGTCACTGTCACCACCTCATCTCCAACCCCTATGGCCATTCTTACCCCCATCACCCCTTACCCCTACTCCTGCCACTATCACAACTTACCCCCACCTCACCCCTAGTCCTACCCCCACCATCTTAAACATTACTATTTATGTCAATTTCTCTATCATGATCTACCTCGGTAAAGCCAAGTCCAAAATGTCTTCCTAGTTTCTTGAGTATTTACAGTCCATTCTTGGCATATTTTGAGACTCCAGTTCTTCATTAATTTTCTTCTTCACTTTATTTAATGTTGATTAGTTTTTAATCTTTAAATGTTGAATATTGATATCTTTTGGTTTGTATTGATTTTAAGTAATTTAAATGTCATGTAAATGCACTGGCAGGGTAGCTTAATGGGTACATTTATTTACTACTTGGCCAGACAACCTAAATTAAATACTTGACTCTCACAAGTAGTCCTCTGACATCCATGGAGTTACCTCCTCTATCTCCTCTCTCTCTCTCTCTCTCTCTCTCTCTCTCTCTCTCTCTCTCTCTCACACACACACACACACACACACACACACACACACACACACATATACTCACACACACAAAATCACACACACAAAAGCACACAACTACTATATAGGAGTGAAAATAAAAATGAATGAATATCATGCAAATATTCTAGATTTATCTGGTTCAGTTCAGTTAATAAAAATTACAAACTTCTCTCTTCAAGTGTCCTATGTAGGCCTCTCTGCTAATTTTTTTTATATTTAAATTACTAAGTCATTCAGTGTTCAAAACTTCTTTCAACAGCAACTATATAAGGAACCATTAATTGTCTGTAAAACATAGACAACACAAAATAGCAATGAGTGTCTATGATGCTAGAGCTTTTGGCTTTTTAAGATCATTTGTTTCCAAAGTCAAGGTGATAGGTGTTAAAGAAATTTACTAGTAATACACATTTTCTAAACTTCTTAAGCAAAAGCCACTTATCCATGAGAAGTGCAGTAGTCAATGAGACATCATTATTGTTGGACATTTAGATCTTAATCCTCCCATCAGATCCTGTTTGCAAAAATAGGAATGGTTTGGCTATGGATCTAAGCATGATGTGATGATGTGGCATTTGCTAGGGAGTCTCACCTTCTGATATCTAAATATTCAATTTATTTTTCTGCCAGTTTCACAGTTATGATTACATGGCAAAGTGTACTTAATTCAGAATGAAAAAAATATAACTTCATGAACTTTGAAACTAAGGAGCAGTTTGTATTTCAAGTATAATTGTTGGGGTCATTCATTCATTCATTCATTTTCTTTCTCTGTCTCTCATTTTCTGTCCCTCTGTCTCTCAGTCTCTGTCTTTCTCTTTCTATCAGTCTCTCTGTCTCTCTTTGCCTCTGTCTCTCTCTCATTACAAATAGGAACTTAAGGTACAAATTTAGTTGTGAGTGCCAGAAGTAATTTTTATTATTAATAATTTTAGTTTCATACCCACTTCTAGCCTAAAGGCAAATTATTCCTCCAGAGCAATCTAAACAGAAAAATGCCAGAGGTAACTGGCATAACCCAAATGGACTTAACAGAAATTTACTGATCTACAAACAAATATAGCTTCATCTGATTAGAAGCATTAGATTCTAATTTAGCTATAACATTTCTCATCTGCCCTGAAAAAACTTTCCCCCAGTACCCCAGAATGCACACTGAAAGCTTCAGTCAAAACATAAATAGGACTTTCTGTTGTGTCTCTGGTTATTGATATCTAGCTTTAATCCCTGGTGGTCAGACAGAATGCAAGTTGTTATTGCAATTTTCTGTTGACACCTGCTTCGTGTCCAAGTGTGTAGTTAATTTTAGAGAAAGCAACTGAGTTGCTGAATTGAAGGTATATTTGTTTGTAGTTCAATAAAATTTTTAAGTCCATTTAGGTTATAAAATCAGTTAGCTCCAGCATTTTTCTGTTTAAATTTGTCTGGAGGAATGATCTGTCTTTGGGATAGAAGTAGACATCGAAGTTTCTCCTTATCAGTGTGTGAAAGTCAATACATGATTGAACCTATAGTAGTGTTTCTTTGAAGAACTTAGGTGCCCAATGTTCAGGAAGAGATATAAAGAAATTCAATGTTGTTCTATATGTTTAGTGTCTTGAATATTATGTGCTATGGGGACTATCTTCTCTTGTTCAGTCTGTTTAGTGTTCTGTATACCTCTTGTACCTTGGTAGGTGTCATTTTTTTTCTCCTTCCTCTATTTCTATTATCCTTACATTTTGTCTTCTCAGATTTTTAGATTTTTCTCAATTTTTATATCAGGAGTTTTTTAGATTTGTCATTTTTTGCTAATGTTAGTGAGTTTTGACTGAGGAATAAATTTGATCTATGGTGTCTTCAATGCATGAGATTCTCTCTCCATTTCTTTTTTTTTTCTGTTGGTGGGGCTTGCCTGAAATTTCTGTTAGAGTTCCTACACAGGTCTTTGTCAGATGTCTTTGTTCATTCTGTTTTTATTTTCAGGTTTTTAATGGTTTTATTCATTTTCTTCTATTATTTTTTCATAGTTTTCATTGAGGATCTCTATTATATTCATGAAGGTTATTTTAAGACTATTTTATTCTCATGCATCAGCTATGCTGCAATACTCAGGGCCTGCTGTGGCAGGGATTCAAAGCTCTAGTGCAGACACAATTTCTTGATTGTGTTTTTATATTGGCACCTAGGCATTTGGATTTGGGAGATTATAATTCTACATCCTTATATCTGGACTTGTCTTAGTTAGGTGGGTGTTTTTCCACTTGGTTTCTGTTGCTCCTTCCTGATTTTAGTAGGGTAAGGTGGCTATGTTTTAACTGAGGCAAAGTTCTTCTGGGATGCAGATAGGTATGGCCATTTGAGGATCCAATTAAAATGTGTTTCTATGTCTTGGGATATGACATATAGAAATTGGCTATGCCATTACACATTCTGATTATCCATTTCTCAGACGAGGGATTCTAGGTTGTTTGCAGTTTCTGGCTATTATTTTTATTTTTAATTGCATGATTTAGTTTGCTAATGTCTAGGGTTTTTTTGAGCTATTCAGATATTTTGAATATCAGCCTTCCTTCGGATGTGGGGTTGATGAAGATCTTTCCTCATTCTCTAGGCTGATGTATTGTCATTTTGATGGTGTCCTTTTGTTTACAAAAGCTTTTCAGTTAAATTTGGTCCCATTCATTATTGATCTTATTGCCTAAACTATTGGTGTTATGTCAGGAAAGTTCTCTTTTGTGCCAATGTATCCAAGGCTATTTCTTATTTTCTCTTTGATCAGGTTTAGTGTACCCAGCTTTATATTGAGGTCTTTGATCCATATAGACTTGAGTTTTATGCAGGGTGATGAATATGGATCAATTTGCATTTTTCTACATGCAGAGTCCAGTTAGCCTAGCACCATTTCTTGAAGATGCTTTATTTTTTCCATGGTATTATTCTGTATTCTTTATTAAAATAAAACCCACCAAAACAGATGTCAATAGATATGTGAATTTACATCTGTGTCTTTGATTTGATTCTGGTGCTCAACCTGCCTATTTATATGCCAATATCATTGCTATGCATTACAGCATGAAATCAGGGATAGTGATACCTCAAGAAGTTCCTTTATTGTATAAGATTGTTTTACATATCCTAGTTTTTTGTTGTTTTTACAAATGAAGGTTAGTATTGTTATTTTAATCTCTGTAAAGAATTGTATTCTTTATTTGTATTTTGATAGGTATTACATTGAATCTGAAGATTGCTTTTGCTAAGATGGCCATTTCTGCTATGTTAATCTTACTTATCCATGAGCATGAGAGGTGTGATAATTTCTTTCTTGAAAGACTTGAAGTTCTTATCATACAGGTCTTTCACTAGATTAGTTAGAGTTACCACAACATTTTTTTTTTTAATTCTTTGTACCTTTTGTGAAGGGTGTTATTTCCTGATTTATTTTTCAACCCATCTATCATTTATATAAAGGAGGGTTACTGAAATTTTGAGCCATTTTGACCATTTTATCCAGCCCTTTCACTGTGGTGCTTATCAGCTGTAGGAGTTCTCTGCTAGATATTTGGGTCATTTTTGTATGCTATAGTATCATCTGAAAATAGTGATATTTTGATTAATTCCTTTCTAATTTGTTTCCCCTGGATCTCATTTAGTGTTCTAATTGTTCTAGGTAGAACTTCAAGTACTATCTGTATGAGATATGAAGAGAGTGCACAGACTTTTCTTGTTCCCCTTTTAGTGGAATTGATTTGAGTTTCCATTGAATTTGATTTTGTCTATCATAAGTTCGTTTTATTACATTTAGGTATGTTCTTTACATCCCTGATATCTCCAGAATTTTTATCACGAAGGGGTATTGAATTGTTTCAAAGGCTTTTTCAGCATCTAGTGAGATAATCATGTGATTTTTTTTTTCAGTATGTTTATATGTTGGGTTAAATTGACAGATTTTCTGATGTTTATCGATCCTTGCATGCTTGGGATGAAACTTAGTAGAACATGTTGGATGTTATCTTTTAGGTTTTGTTTTGTTAATTCCTTGTACTGTTTTCTTTTTCCATTTTATTGATTTTAGCCCCAAGTTTGATTATTTCATGTTTCTTGCTGTCTACGTCTCTTTTGTGTGATTGCTTCTTTTTGTTCTACAATTTTCTAATATACTGTCAAGTTGCTACTATGAGTTCTCTCTAATTTCTTTATAAAGACACTTAGTACTATGAACTATCCTCTTAGCATGAATTTTTATTGATTGTGTCTCATAAGTTTGGTATGTTTTACATTTAGTTTCATTCATTCAATTCTAGGAAACCTTCAATTTCTTTATTTCTTCCTTTACTCAGTGGTCATTCAGTAGGGTGTTGTTCGGTTTTTATGAATTTACAGGCTTTATTTAGCATTTGTTGTTAAGGTCCAGATGTAATCCCTGGTGGTCTAAAAACTACAGGGACATCTTTCAAATTTCTTGTATCAGTTAAGACTTAGCTGGTGACCAAGTATATGGTCAGTTTTAGAGAAGATTTGATGTGGTGGTAAGAAGATATACTTTTTTGTGTTTGGGTGAAATTTCTATAGATATATGTTATGCCTATTTGAGTCATGAAGTATGTTAGATCCGTTGTTTCTTCTTTCTTTCTTTCTTTCTTTCTTTCTTTCTTTCTTTCTTTCTTTCTTTCTTTCTTTCTTTCTTTCTTTCTTTCCTTTTCTTTCTTTTTTTTTTTTTTTTGTTTCAGTTTTGATGGCTGAAACATTGGCGAGAGTGGGATGTTTAAGTCCTTCACTATTAATGCATGGGGTTTGAGGTATGACTTAATTTTCAGTAATATTTTTTCTACAAATGTGGGTACTCTTGTGTTTGGTATATAAATGTTTAGAATTCAAATGGAATATTAATGTTTTTTTTTCCTTTGATGGGTATGAACTGTCCTTCCAACCTCTTTTGATTAATTTTGGTTAAAGAAATTTTGCTAGATATTAGAAAAGCTATACATCTTTGTTTCTTAGGTCTATATGTATGGAAATCATTTCCCAACCCTTAATGCTTAGGCAATGTCTATCCTTAATATTGAGGTATGTTTCTGGTATTCTGCAGAAGTATGGATCCCATTTTTACATCCTTTTTGTTTTTCTTGGCACTGGAGAAATGAGTCCAGAGTTATTGAGATATATCAATGACCAACGATTGGTAATTCCTACTAATTTGTTGTTTTGTTGTTGGTGGTTGGAGTGTGTGTGTGTGTGTGGGGGGGTGCATGTGCTTTCCTTTCCTTTCCTTTCCTTTCCTTTCCTTTCCTTTCCTTTCCTTTCCTTTCCTTTCCTTTCCTTTCCTTTCCTTTCCTTTCCTTTCCTTTCNTTTCCTTTCCTTTCCTTTCCTTTCCTTTCCTTTCCTTTCCTTTCCTTTCCTTTCCTTTCCTTTCCTTTCCTTTCCTTTCCTTTCCTTTCCTTCTTTCTTTTGATCCTTTCTTTCTTTCTTTCTTTCTTTCTTTCTTTCTTTCTTTCTTTCTTTCTTTCTTTCTTTCTTTCTTTTTTTGTTGATGTGAAATTATTTGTTTCTTGTGTTTTCTTATATGTACTTAACCTCCATTGGTTGGAGTTTTCCTTCTAATACCTTCTACATATCTGGGATACTGGAAATGTATTCTTTAAATTCGGGTTTGTCATGGAATACCCTCTTTATTCCATCTATGGTATTAAGAGTTTTTCTGGATATAAGTTCTAGGCTGAAAATTGTGATCTTTCAGAATCTCTAGGGCATTTTCCCAGGCACTTTTGGCTTTTAGAGTCTCTGTTAAGAAATCAGGTATAATTATAATAGGTCTTTTTTTGTTACTTGAATTTTTCCCATTGTAGTTTTTAGACTTCTTTCTCTGCTCTGAACACTTAGCATTTTAATTATTGTGTGGAAAGGAATTTTCTTTAATGGTCCCATCTACTTGGTGTTCTCTTATCTTCTTGTAGTTTATAGGCATCTCCTTGTTTATGATAGAAAGATATTTTCTATGATTTATTTTTGGTACAGTGACAGACATATAGATCAATGAAATAGAATTGAAGACCAGAAACGAATCCACACACCTGTGGTCACCTGATCTTTGACAAAGGAGCTAAAACCATCCAGTGGGAAAAAAGATAGCATTTTTAACAAACGGTGCTGGCTCAACTGGTGATTAGCATGTAGAAGAATTCCGAATTGATCCATTCTTATCTCCTTGTACAAAGCTCAAGTCTAAGTGAATCAAGGAACTCTACATAAAACCAGAGACACTGAAACTTATAGAGGAGAAAGTAGGGAAGCACCTTGAACACATAGGCACAGGGGAAAAATTCCTGAACAGAACAGCAATGGCTTGTGTTGTAAGATCAAAAATCGACAAATGGGACCTCATAACATTGCCAAGCTTCTGTAAGGCAAAGGACACTGTCAATAAGACAAAAAGGAAACAAACAGATTGGGAACATATTCTTACCACAATCCAACAGAGGGCTAATATCCAATATATATAAAGAAATCAAGAAGTTAGACTCCAGAAAACCAAATAACCCCATTAAAAATGGGGTACAATGTGAGAATCCACTTCTGTATTTGCCAGGTACTGTCAGAGCCTCACAGGAGACAGCTATATCAGGCTGGGTGATGGGGAACTGGGGTTTGCCACCAGAAAATCCTTGATGGCAAGAAAGTATGAGGCTCCTAAGACCCAATGGAAATGACAATAACTGGTTAAGGAGGTAAGGCAGGAATGGGTGGGTGAGCACCAACATACAAGCAGGGTAAAGAGGTAAGGGATGGCATAGGGTGTTTGTTGAGGGGAAACAGGGAAAGGAAATAACATTTGCACTGTAAATAAATGAAATAACCAATAATAAATCAAAGTAGCCATTCCACTCCTAGCAGCAACCAATCTGTTCTTTCTTTCTTTCTTTCTTTCTTTCTTTCTTTCTTTCTTTCTTTCTTTCTTTCGTTTTTCTTTCTTGGATATTTTCTTTATTTACATTTCAAATGTTTTTTAATTTTAATTTATTTTTTACACTCCATATTCCATTCCCTGTTCCCCCCGTGTGGGTTGGGGGGGGGGAGGAGCAGCAGTGTCAGCAGGCCAGACCCCTGGAGCTCCCTGGGACTGGACCACTAACCTAAGAGTACACATGGAGGGACCTCATGCCTCTGTATGAGGCAGAGGATAGCCCAAGGATGGCCTCATTGGACATCAGTGGGAGGAGCAGCCTTTGGTCCTATAAGGGTTGGATGCCTCAGTGTAAGGGAATGACAGGGCAGGTAGGTAGGAGTGTTAGGTTCATGAGGGAGGGTAATGGGACAGGGGATTTTAGGAGGCAAAACCTGGAAAGTAGATAGCATTTGAAATGTACCACATTGAATTGGGGAAGGCTGAAAGAAGTTGAGTAGAAGGGTGATCCTGTAGGAGGACCAACAGTCTCAATTAATCTGGTCCCCTGAGATCTCTCAAACACTGGACCACAAAACAGACAGCATACACCAGCTAAGATGAGGCTGCCAACATATAGACTTCCAGGTCTCTGTTGATTCAGGGATGATGAACCTAACTCTCAAGAGACTGGAGGCCCCAGGGAGAGAAGAAGTCAGGAGGGGTAGGGAGTAGGGGCATCTCACCAATGAGAAAATGAACACTCCTCCATTGTTGGTGGGATGTAAGCTTGTACAACCACTTTGGAAATCAGTCTGGTGGTTCCTCAGAAAATTGGACATAGTACTACTGGAGGATCAGCAATACCTTTCCTGGTCATATATCCAGAAGATGTTCCAACTGGTAAGAAGGACACATGCTCTAACTATGTTCATAGCAGCCTTATTTATAATAACCAGAAGCTGGAAAGAACCCAGATGTCCCTCAACCGAAGAATGGATACAGAAAATGTGATACATTTACATAATGGAGTACTTACTACTCAGCTATTAAAAACAATGAATTTATGAAATTCTTAGGCAAATGGATGTATCTGGAGGATATCATCCTTAGTGAGGTAACCCAATCACAAAAGAACTCACTTGATATGCACTCAGTGGAATGTGGATATTAGTCCAGAAACTTAGAATACCCAAGATACAATTTGCTAAACACAAGAAAATCAAGAAGAAGGAAGACCAACTTTATAAGCCCCAGTACAGGGGAATGCCAGGGCCAAGAAGGAGTCCGTTGGTAGGGGAGCAGGGGCGGGGGGAGGGTATAGGGAACTCTCGGGATAGCATTTGAAATGTAAATGAAGAAAATATCTAATAAAAAATTCAAATAGTTTAAAAAAAAAGAAAGAAAAGAAAAGCCTTGGAAACAGGTTTGCAAAAACGTTTGTGGGTGGGGCCTAGTGCTGCTTCATATAAAGGACAGGAAATGAGGGAAAAGGAAGGAATCCAGGAAAGGAAAAAACAAGCTATTCCTAGGAAAAATAAAAATCTCTTTCTTTGTAGAGGGAACTGTTGGAGACTGAATCATTCCTCCCTAGGTTAGGGAACAAAATACCCATGGAATGAGTTACAGAGACAAAGTTTGGAGCTAAGACAAAGGGGTGGACCATCCAGAGACTGTCCCACCAAGGGGTCCATCCCATAATCAGCCACCAAACACAGACACTATTGCATGCGCTAGCAAGATTTTGCTGAATGGACCCCGATATAGCTGTCTCTTGTGAGGCTATGAGAGTGCCTGGCAAATCAGAAGTAGATGGAGCACAGGGCCCCCAGTGGAGCAGCTAGAGAAAGTACCCAAGGAGCTGAAGGGGCCTGCAACGCTATAGGTTGGACAACAATATTAACTACTCAGTACCCCCAGAGCTCGTCATGTCTCTAGCTGCATATGTAGCAGAAGATAGCCTAGTCAGCCATCATTGGGAAGAGAGGACTCTTGATCTTACAAACTTTATATGCCCCAGTACAGGGGAACCCCAAGGCCAAGAGGTGGGAGTGGGTGGGCAGGGGGAGGATATAGGGGACTTTTGGAATAGCATTTGAAATGTTAATGAAGAAAATATCTAATAAAAATGAAAATAAATTAAAAAATGAAATGTAAATAAAGGAAATACCCAATAAAAAAATACTTCCATTGCCCCCCCCAAAAAAAAACAAAAAGAAAATAAGAGAGTAATATGCAGAATGCAGAGGGGGGGGATAGAAAAAAAAGGAGCTGCAAAGAGAGAAGACAGAGTAGGCAGGCTTCACATTGACATGGGACAGAACAGGTCTTTTCTTTTTTCTTTTTTTTAACTTATTTTATTAGATCTTTTCTTCATTTACATTTCAAGTGCCATCCCAAATGTCCCCTATACCCTCCCCCCTGCTCCCCTACCCACCCACTCCCACCTCTTGGCCCTGGCATTCCCCTGTATGGGGCATATAAAGTTTGCAAGACCAAGGGGCCTCTCTTCCCAATGATGGTCGACTAGACCATCTTCTGCTACATATGCAGCTAAAGACACTAGCTCTGGGGGTACTGGTTAGTTCATATTGTTGTTCCACCTATAGGGTTGCAGACCCCTTCAGCTCCTTGTGTAATTTCTCTAGCTCCTCCATTGGGGTCTCTGTGTTCTATCCTACAGATGCCTGTGGGCATCCACTTCTATATTTGCCAGGCATTGGTGTCTTTTCTTAACTGCAAGGCAGACTTAGTCTTACTAAAGAGGGAAAAGCTTTTTTTTTGTTGCAGAATTGAATTTGAGTCATTCAGCAATGCAAGTGTAAAAGCTTATTCTTTCTCTATGCAATAAAGATAGGGGTGCGTTTCTCATGCAGAATGGGTGATTACTTCCTGCACTGGCACATGGGCTTCTGCTCCATATGCATATGTAAGTACGGATGTGTATGTTTAAGTATGTAATTATGAGACAAGTAAGCAGCTGTACCCAATGAAGGTGTATAAGTGTGTGTGTGTGTGTGTGTGTGTGT
>NC_034591.1:45687629-45698311 GCF_900095145.1 Mus pahari
GAGAGAACAATCAATCTTTTACTTAATCCCCTGCTGTTTTAAGACAAGGTGCTAAATGCCAGCAGTTTTTGGCCTCAGTGGAACTGAGAGAAGTGCATCAGCTACCTGTGCAAAGTAACAAAGAATTACGGTAGATAAATGTTATTTTTTTTTTCTTTTTTTTTTTAAATTATTTTCTTTATTTACATTTCAAATGCTATCCCGAAAGTTTCTATTATAATAAAAGCAACCCCAATATCTCTCAAGAACAAGTCTTTATCCCACCCATCCTTTCCCCTGGACTGCCTTCAAGAGAGAACAATCATGCCTGAGCTAGCCCCTGGCACCTCCATGATTGTCTGTTACTCACAAGCTATTACCAGAAGCAAGCTATACATGCATGTAGGAAGCAACAGGCAGAGATTCCCAGAAGTCCTAAGTGTTTTATCTCAGTTCCTTTCTGCAGCTGATCATAGGTGACTCAGAGAGCTTGTTCATCCTCAGGATCCAGCAGACCTCCATGGCCTCACATTTTATTTTTTCAGTTTGACTCAAGCTACTGACTTGGGTCAGACCACTGACAAGGGAATTTGGTTCTCTGTCTGTCTGTATCTCCAAGCATCAGCTCTTTAGTAAGGCTCCTATTCACCTTTCATAGATTCTGTCTCTTTCATCACTTTCTGTTTCTGGAGCAAGTCTGTTTTCAACTCTTGGCCTCTGCTACAACATCTTTGACTCTTTTTAGTCATTTTGTAATCTACACACACTCATACACACACACACACACACACACACACACACACACAAGCATATCTACATATCCACACAAATGTATATATGTGCATAAACACACACATTCTATACAGAATAGTTACTGTATGATATGCAATATATTATTTAAGAATTAACATTTGCAGTCAGATTCCAATAAAGTGACATGGTTGCCAATAGTATCAAGGGTAACCTTTTCTTCCTGTCGAATTGCAGCTAGCAACACAACACAGCTTTTAAGTTCTTTGGTATTCCATAAATTCTGACATTGTAGAAAGACTGAAATGTGTGTGTCTATGTTTCTGACAGAGTAAGCCCATGTCAGTCTCTTCTCAGGAACAGATTTTGTCCAACTCTCTTGGAAGAGTTGCAGGATCCAAGCTTTAAGTTTTAAAGTTGTTCTACCCTGAAGTGAGTAAAAGGAGCAGAATATGGATACACATGTTGTTATTCTTGACACACAGGGCAAGCATGATACTTAAAAAATACACTTTCTTATATCCCCCTTGGTTGCAAGATATTCCAAAATCTCACAGTGTCCTTTCTCCAAGATCAGTGTAGAAACGTGAAGAACAATCCATCCTTTTATTATTTTTTGGGAGGGGGGGATACTTTCCTGCTACACTCTCCTCACCCCAGACTTGCTGGGATTATATTCACTTCCTTCCTAAGTCAGTCTCTGCAGTTCTGTCTTCAAGGAAACTCAGACTAAGGATGAAAACATATAGAGACAAACCTTCAATTTTATCAAACCTACTGTATTTTTTTTTTGCATTGTCATTAACAGTAATCCAAAGCACCATGCGCTGTGAGCTAATAGTGAACCTCTAATGATCCCAAGCTATCACCGGACATGAACTCCCAAGGAAACATGGCTCAAAGTCCTGCCTCACAGAGTGACCAATAGGCAGGATTCTTGGTTTTTAGCTTAGGATCTAGCAGGGAGTAAAAGGTGACCACAAGTCTTCTCCCCCATCCTCAGGTACCTGTTCCCTACTCTACCACAAGCCCTTTCTTTTTCTTTTTCTTTCTTTCTTTCTTTTTTTTTTTTAAAGAAACTTATTAGATCTTTTCTTCATTTACATTTCAAATGCTATCCNGAATGNCCCCTATACCCTCCCCCCACCCTGCTCCCCTGCCCACTCCCTCCCACTTCTTGGCCCTGGTGTTCACCTGTGTGGGGAATATAAAGTTTGCAGAACAAGGGGCCTCTCTTCCCAATGATGGCTGACTAGGCCATCTTCTGCTATATATGCAGCTAGAGACACGAGCTCTGGGGGTACTGGTTAGTTCATATTGTTGTTTCACCTATAGGGTTGCAGANCCCTTCAGNTCCTTGNGTAATTTCTCTAGCTCCTCCATTGGGGTCTCTGTGTTCTATCCTATAAATGACTGTGGGCACCAACTTCTATATTTGCCAGGCATTGGCATAACCTCACAGTGATAGTTATATCAGTGTCCTTTCAGCAAGATCTTGCTGGCGTATGCAATAGTGTCTGTATTTGGTGGCTGGTTATGGGATGGACCCCTGGGTGGGGCAGTCTCTGGATGATCCATCCTTTCATCTTAGCTCCAATCTTTGTCTCTGCCACTTCTTTCATGGGTATTTTATTCCCTATTTTAGGGAGGAATGAAGTATCCAAGTGTTGGTCTTCCTTCTTCTTGATTTTCTTGTGTTTTGGAGATTGTATCTTGGATATTCTAGGTTTCTGGGCTAATATCCACTTATCAGTGAGTGCATATCAAGTGAGTTCTTTTGTGATTGGCTTACCTCACTCAGGATGATATCCTCCAGATACATCCATTCTAAGGTTGAGTAGTGTGACTTATAATTTAATGAAAAGCTGCCATTGTAACTCCTTCTCATTTACAAATGCAAAGCCAGCAATAGGGCCTCCTGTTTGCTTCTCTGCTTTATAAGTTAATCAGGGCTAAAAATTTTTACTATGTGCTTTCATTGTACATTTTTAAGCAAACATTTATAACTAGAAGTATTTTTCTTCTGCATATTTTTTCCTATGGTGAGCTTGTATGTAAAATTACTTTTTCAATGAGGAATACCCAAACACTTCTGAACATTCACTCTAATGATCAAAGTAATGCCCAATTTTATTACAAGCAGTTTTTGTAATATGGGCAGTCAGAGACTCTATTGGATGTATTTTGAAGATTCCTTTAAAAAACCTTACCCCAAACAGTATAATTCTCTTTTTTAGGTATAATGACTCCTTCCAGGCTTCACAGATTGCTGATATAATATCAAGGAACAAATATTTTAATGAGTATAATTTTAAGTGTCATTTCAGTATTTGAGGTTTGAAATGGAAATAAATGTAGAGCCTAGATATAAAAGAAAAATATAAGTTTTTATGTATTTAGCTATAAAATGGAGAAGTACATTAAAATTTTAGTATCATTTTAATAAACCAGACAGAGTTCCTAAAGCTTTTATCATCTAGTTTTTACCTTCATGTGGACATATGTAGTTTTGTTAATGTCTATATCAGAGTAAAATTGGAGATAAATTGATTTTGTTTGGTTAAGTACGAAAATACTTTCAACATAATCTCTTTGATGTACATATCATATCAAGTTGAAGACTATGTTTACAAACTAGCCTGCATAACAGGCATGAACTATTTTCTAATTAAATTGTTGATAGCTTAATTGAATTTTTCATTATGGTAATCTTTATAATGTAATTCTCAAGTATATATTTATATATATTATATATAATATATTATATATTTAAATATAGTATGTGGATTTTTCATTATTAGAATAAAACAGTAAATTGAAATTTATTAATATATAAAATTATATTTTCATTTTTACACTGTATTTTTGTAGTATTTCCTTAGGCTAAGTCAACATCTTATTATCCTATCACTTATTGATTCACAGAATGTTGCAAAACCTAAGTGCTTTTGACTTTCAAAACAGAAATTGTCTTTGAATTTTATTCATGGATTTTATTATGGTGCTTCTTCAGTGTGCATGGAGGCTATCCTTTGATTATTTTCTCTTAAGATTCATGCACATAAAATGGATTTTAAGCTTGAGGGCTGCATAATATTAAACTATACCATATTTAAATTCTCATGGAAGTTTCTTCTAAATTCTTTCTTTCAATTGTAATGAATACAACAGAGCTAGTCCCAGCTTCCACACTGATTTCCCTAATGTGATTTCAATGGCAATAAAGTAGAGTGCTTAGGAAACTAAAGTTGCACGTTCAATGCTGGAGAGGCCTCTTGACTTTGTACACTAGCAAGCTCTAATCGACAACTACCAACTGTAACATCAGCTTTGCAGGTGTAAAAACACATTACAGCTTATAAGGATTATTGCTGAGAGGAGAAAGAGGGCATTATATAACATATTAAGTTTACTGAGAAATTGAGACACTCATGCTGTTGAAGCTGCATATTTACCAATTGTTTCATGTATTTTTTATAGTTTCTACCCCCTGGGGATTATCTAGGACACTGTTCACTGTTAGTAGTGATGACCAGTAGTCTGTGAAAAAAAAAATATATATATAATTCTATTGAATATTATCTAGTGGGAACTTTGTTTTCCTAAGTGGACATATAAATATCAGTTTTAAAAAAACTTTCTTTAGGAGATAGAAGAAAATGTATATGGTTACAAGATTATAAGTTCCTCACACTAGAACAGGAAGACTGTGCTAACAAATGCTGAATTTATAACTAAAGATGGGATAGTTCTGTAATGAAGAATCTTTTAGATTTTTATAGGCAACATAAACAGCATAAAGTACATACCAAAGCTCAATGCATGTTGATCCATATTGTACAAGAAATCAGACCATTAGTCAGCAAATCAGACCATGAGAAACAGGAAAAATACATGGCTTTCAAGAAAGAAGTTTAAAAATAGAATTCTGTGTAGTTGTAAATACTGTCATTGGCAAAATTCAATAGAAGGGATAACTCTAGTGAGAGTGCTATGGTTTATACTTGGAAATGGAAAATATGTGTGGTTAAAAGTTATCTCTCTTAGATTTGAAACAGTAACAATTCTACATATTAAAATGAGATCTGGGCAAACAGCGTGATGTTTAAACTTCCCCAGCAAATGCCCATTGGCGTTGGATTTGGAAACTGATAAAGGGATTGTCTAGGAATTAAATAACATTATAAATATTGTAGGAAAAATCTCCATAATAAACATATTCTTTGTATAGTGAAAAAAGTCACCACTCTGCTTTTTGTGAAGCTGTATTTACAAATGACTGGTTTGTAAACAATTTTTATTAGATACTTTCTTCATTTACATTTCAAATGCTATCCAGAAGTCCCCTATACACTACCCCTGCCCTGCTCCCCAACCAACATACTCCTGCTTCCTGAAGAGGTATAATCCACATATCAAAAGTATATTGCATTATGAGCTTCCACTGGACTAAGTTAACTAAGAATGAAGCTTATTCAAAGCTATAGAGTGAAGACTATTCAGACACCAACTAGGTGATTGTGTAAGACTTTTGAAGAGGAAAGGGGAGTGGTGATGTATCATAGAGGAGAGGAGGACAGAAATAAAGAGCAGCATATTAGTGAAAGCTGGTTTAGTTAAATTTTATCATAGAAAATATGAAACCTACCCAATATACATTTTTGTAATAGTTTTATGTACTTCCTGAAATATAGTTATATTGCCTCCAAGCATAGCATACTGAAGTATTTTTTCCTTAAGGAAGAGGGATAATAGAGGAGGTGAATACAAATTGCACTTGTGCAATGGAACTTTTATGACAATAGTATTAAAGTTTTCTGCTTCCTATATAATAAATGACTTGCATACCTGCAAAAAACTTAAACTGAATCAATCTGTGGAAAGCTTTATATAAAAAGTTGATATCTAAGAAGGTGTTTTACTTTAAGCTTGGTCACACTGATTTATGTTTGGAATGTGGATTCCATGGGCTATCTATAACATGAAATCTGCAATGTTAAATATTCCAAGATTTTTTACATGAATTTGGAGACTGAGATAGATAAGACATAAAAAGGCATACACATGGTGGTGTGGGAGTGAGAAAGAGAAAATGATAGATAGATAGATAGATAGATAGATAGATAGATAGATAGATAGATAGATAGATAGATAGTGATAAAACATGGATGGAAGTTGTTTTGTGTTCTACTTACCTGTAATTATCCACTGACATAGTCTAATATTATCTGAGAGAAAAGCCGTGATTGAGGAATTCTCCAAATATGATTGTCATGTAGGCAAGACTGTGGGTTGAATGTCTTGATTTTTAATTGATGCAGGAGGGCCCAGTCCCCTTTAAACTTCATCATTCCTGGATGAGAATTTCGGGCTATAAAAGAAATCCAGGTAAATATAATAAGCCTGCAATTGAGAGAGCATGCAGTTGTCCCTCCATGTTTTCTGACATTCTTAGAAGATGGATTGTAACCTGTCTAATGAAATTAAGCCTTTCCTCTTCTATGTTGGTTTGGTCCCACATGTTTTATTCTAGTAACAGAAAAGGAAAATAAATGAATGAAGGTTTTGCTCAAATTTCCTAAAGCAGGGATGTCTTTAATGTCAACTTGTTTTTTCTTTGTTTAGTTACCCTCACATGTGTAACTTTTTCCTTACTACCAACTGATGAAAACAGGGAATGCCAAGGTACTTCTGGAGGTCTTCTTGTCTGTCTTATAATTTAAAACTTAGTCATGGCCTGTGAGGTACCACTATGATGCTCTATTTCTCTACCAGTAGAGGCTAAGAAGACTGAGATATCTGAATGATATTGAGTATGGAAGAATACTTACATGGTGAACTTAAAGTAAAAATTTCATTATTAGAGTGAAATATGTTTTATTAATTTCTGTCTTTAAATGATAAAATGTTTCATGTAGACAATTTATACCAGCAGTCACAACGTTATATGTTATTAAAATAAATTCTTTAATTATTTACATGAGAAAATCACCAAGTAGCTTAAAAATTGATCAGTGCTGATGTTTCTAACAATTTCCTTGAAGTTTGTATTTATCATTTCCTGGTTTTAATGTTATATATTTTTTATAATATATGTGTGTATCCTTAAATAATATATGTTTTCATTTACTTTTAGGAAAAGTTTCTGAAGTCATATTACTTATTCTTCTGTGATTTATACATTTCCTTTAACATAATAATTAAAATTCACTTCACAGATGTGCATATAGTTAATTTTATTTTCATAATTATGCATATACTATTATTCAAAGAGCAGAATGTAGTCTTATCTATTCTATCTACAACATACTAGGATTACACTTTTGCCTTCCCCTTTTCGTTATCCTGATGATTTTTCTTTCTTCCTTTTCATGGAAAAAATTTCTCAGGATATTGAGAAAATTTCAGGTTGTGATGAGTACACACTGCTATTCTTAGAGTGCTGATAACACATTATTTTCCAGTGTTTTCTCAAAGGGTCGCACCCCATTTGATGCATGTATTTATAATTTCCTAGTATATAAATTTTGTCAATATCATGACTTTTATAACATATCTCATTATGTTTTTTCAGGATTTGGAGAGCTGGTTCAATGGTTAAGAACACTTGCAGCCAGCCTGAACTCAATAACACATGGTGAGTCGCAACTGCTTGTAATTCCAGGAGATCTAATGACCTCTAATTACCTCCAGGTACCCCAAAATGTATGGCATTTATTCACCCACTTAAAAATAAATGAAAATAATAAAAATAAAAGTTTTAAATATATTGCATTTATACTTTTCACTTGAATTTCTCAAATTGCACAGATTTGATTTTTATGAGAAATTATCTTTCATATATTTTTATGTGTAATACTTAACTCAAAATTTGGTTTCCTTCCAAGTTGTCTCACTGGTAGGTGGAAATTTTTTAAACTTAAGATGTACACTTATTTATCTGTATGCTTTATAAATATAATTTTTCATGTTTGTGATCTTTTCCTATATTTGTGAAAATTTGATTCTAATTTTAGTGGTTTATGGCTGATTGTAAATAGTTGTTTTTGTGTCTTATCAAGATGGACTACTTAATACCATAAAACACAGAGTGTTTGAGAAGAAACAAGTAATAGCAGGCAAAAGAAAATGAAAAGCATATATGTCAGAACAGTAGATGTTTAAGTATCTATGCTCTCAGATGATATAAATGCGTATATAGGAAATGTTAAGAGATCTACTTCCTCAAATGCAAAACTAAAGGTAATAATGTGTCACATGTTTTTAATACATAAAAGTGTTATCGAATAGGTTAAATGTATGTATATTTTTCAATAAACAGAGAAAAAAACATTTACAAAAACTACCAAAAATAATTTTTAAAATCTAATAATAAATTTTAATAAATGTACTGGACATTTTAAACTGAAAATTGGAAAAATTTGTTGTTGAGATTAATGTTCTACAAGAATCAAGAGATCTTCTCTTTATAGATCAAAAAATATTCACTTTGACAGGGCAATATTCTGAAGTTTTACCCATGGCCTGAAAAGGTTGCAAGCTAGAATTCTTTCTAGTTTCTTGTAGAAGTTGAGCAACTGCTTATCAAATCTGGGGATAAGTGCAAGTGATTCAGAATGAGCCACAGAAGCAGACATTTATGATATTGAAAAGACACACAGCAAAACTGATGAACCTGAATTCATGAACATCCCATAGATTTGTAATGTGAAGAGTAACATTAGTGAAATACATAAGAAGGTTGTGTTTGTCATTCATTTATGTGACAAGGGACTTGTATACAGAATGCACAAAAGCATCTTAAAACTTGGCAATATGAACAAATTAGTTCCACAAGCACTTAATGTGAAACAGTAAAAGAGATAACTATGACATTGAAAAGATGCTCAACATCTTTATTCCTTAAGGATATGTGAACTGAAACCACAATTAAATATCCCTTTCTACAATGACAATACAAAAAATAGACAACAATGTGAGGCAGTAAGTGTGCAGAGAAATGGACCTCTCATGTATTGCTGCTGGAAATACAAAATGGTTCGAATGTTTTAGGACACAGTTTAGTACTTTCACAAAGTATTAAATATAGATGTGTCATATAATAGGCTAACTCTGTTCCTTGGACTTATAAAGAACAAAAAGATGCAATGGTTCAAAGCAAAACATTCATGTCAGACTCACATTGCAAATATTATTAAACATTCAATAAGATGATACGTAATGAAACAAAATTCAGAGTCATTAGGCCATAATAATAGCTTGAACATTAAAACATGCTACTATACTGATACCTGTGGTAACTAAAAAACTCATGTATAAAGATGAATTTAATTAATTATTACATTATATGAAATGATCATTATAGGTAGAAGAGGAGCCTACTAATGAAGTAACTTTTGAAGAAATGAATATGCCCTAAAATTAGATTGTCATGGTAATTACAAAGTTCTGTCAATATATCACAACACTATGTAATTTTGGTGGTTAGGTTCATGGTACGTAGATCTGTCACAGCAAGGCTATTTTTAAGAAAAGCAGCTTGCTCTTGTTAAGCATGCATTAGTCACTTGGATGCTTATCACTTTTGAGTGACTTGCCAACTAAGATTATGTGACATGGTAAATTTGAAGATAGGTTAAGCGTGTAGAGTACTGCAACATAGTGATGTAGGATACAACTGCAGCAATTATGGCTAATATTAAGACATTTAACCACAATGTCTTGGTTTTAGTTCTTAGTTTCCCGTGGAAAACACTGATGGTTTGATCTATGAAAAAAGTTAATTAAATTTTTTTTTGAAAAACACTTTTTTGCTATTTTTATTATTTTAATTGCATCAATATGTTTAGATATCAATAGACAAGCAGTAGTTGGTTCTCATTTCTACCCTGTGGTTAGGTATCAAACTCAGGTAATCAGGCTTGAGGGCAAGTTCTTTGCCTACTGAGCCATCTTGCTAAACCTTCAAATGAATTTTATTGTGTACTTGGTTTCCTATTCTTTCTTTTTTTCTTTCCCTTTTAATTTTTTTCCTAAATTGATGGGTCTAAAATAGTTTTCAATTTTGAAATAACCTTTGCAGTTTTTCTAGAGATGAATAAAGCAAGAAATGTCCAGGGAAGTAATTATACATCTATCTGCAAGTCAGTTTTTTTTTCTTTTTTAACTTCTGTGAACTTATCCATAAATTGTAAAATATCTTAGCAGTTGGAAAATTAAACTGCCTTTTTTTCTCCATTAATATGGGACCAGTTAACTGTCTTTGTTGGAAGTAGAGTAACAACAATATTAATAATTAACTACATGGAAAGGAAATAGAGATGCTGAACTGATTTAACAATTATTTGAGATCATTTCATGTGAAAGATGCTGAGCTAGTGGATGTGAAAGAAGAAAAGGCATAGCTGTTCTTTCCATGTAACTGCTATTTAATCAGGGGGGCAGACTACACACAGACAGAGGATGGAAGCCTGATTGGACTTGGCAGGTTTCCAAGTGCTAGTGAAAGTGAACATTGATGCATGACTCAAAATAGTTTATGGAGTCTTCAGAGAAGAGTGAAAAATTGGAGGAAATCCCCCAAATTCAGTGTTAGTCATTTGTGATTTTAAAGGTTCTGAGTGACTCACTGAAATGTTATGGTCTGCATCCAGCACAAACAAGTTTCTAACTCTACGTGCTGCACAATCTTCCCTGACTTCCTCGAGGCTGGAATCTTTGACCAGAAGCTTACAGTGTATATCCAAATACAAAAGAATGCTCACCAATGACCTAGACTTAGCAGCTTTTTAAAATGTATTTGATTGTAAAGTGTTGCTTTAAACCCGATGCTTGGAGCTCATCTGAAAGAAAGCATTACTCCTTCTCCTTCTCCTTCTCCTTCTCCTTCTCCTTCTCCTTCTCCTTCTCCTTCTCCTTCTCCTTCTCCTTCTCCTTCTCCTTCTCCTTCTCCT